>NC_143396.1:243856714-244178077 GCF_052110815.1 Crocodylus siamensis | reverse complement strand
TCATTGTGCTCAGTTCCTCTTAATTCTGACTATTAAGTTATGGTGAGCTACTACATTGAATACATTTAGACTTCTTCTTCAGTCCCATAATTGAGCCTGTACCTTTCTTTCCCATTTCCAATGATTGCCGTTTCTTCCCCAACCTTAAATGACTGCCGAACCACCTATTGGGGGCCTCAAACAGTTTACCTAATATTCCTCTATCACTATCTCTCTGTCTGCTGTATCTCCATGAGGTGGAGCCAGACCAGGTTGCCCTATGCCTCATCTGCATATACATTTTTGGAGGATCCCAAGACTTGTGATAAGAATGCCCAGTTCCAGTCATAGGTTGGGTGAACTAATTAGCACATGGATCCTTTGTGGGTAACATCTGGAGTGCATACATAGACTGAGCAGTGCTGAGCTACAGGGTCACCATGGTTTGAAACATTATTGACTCTGCTGGGCCCCAGTCCAATTAACAATATGGCAAATCATAAGCTTTTTGTCTTTGGGGGTACATGGGGCAAGGGGGATACCTAATCCCCTCAGATTCATTTGCCCTTGTGTAGCAATGGGAGATGGACAAATTCAAGGCAAATAATTAAATTCTATACCTTAACAATTATAACAAATTTATAAATTTTCCATATATACAATCAAATTATTGGGAGTTTGTTTTATATTCAAGTTAATATGGTATTTAATACTGTTTTTTTGGGAATACCTTTATATATGTGTAATATATCATGCATATATGTATTTTTTTCCTTTCTTTTTAATTTATTCTACCTTTTCAACTAAATATTTTGGTTTAAATTAATTTCTGGACATTTCTTCAGTACTTAGGTATTTATGAAGCATACCAGTTACACAGTCTTCTAAAATATGCAAGTCAAACTGTTCATAGGAAACTGTTTCCTGAGGCTGAGCTTTCCAAATTGTGCCCAAATATTAACTTATTTCCAAATGTGCAATTAAAGTCAAAATTTGGGCCTAGATGTGCTCTTGCTTCCATTGTTTCTGACTTGTTTAATCCAGTGCTTCTAAAATTACTGATTTATCCCAGGAGCTGAACACACAACATTAGAAGTCTGCACAAACAGCTTAAGTCTGTGTATATCAGATAGGTGGAGATCTGTGGACTTTTTTTCATCCCAGTGGACCAAGGTGCATTTTTCAGCACCACTGTTGAAGGTGCTGAAGTAATAATTGTAATGAGCAAGACTGAGACATGTAGGCTACCCATAAGATATGAACCCGAAACTTTTAGGGAGAAACTTTCAGCTCTGCAAAGGTGAGAATAAGTTGGTATACATGTATATAATCAAAGAATTGCCTAATATATTTTCATCCTTTATTGACAGAAAAAAAAGTAATATACAACCTAGTATGTGGAAGGAGTTAAAGATTACAGTGCTCCTGTACCAAATATGGGTAAAAGCATACTTCCAACTTGAGGAAGGGATTCCCACATTTAAGAACTACAGTTAGCAAAAATTTGCCTGGTTTTCAAAATAGCCCCCAACTTCAGAAACATGTTAATAACTGAACGAGGAAAAACAACCTTTTGATTAAAAAGAAATCAACTCCAATCCAGTGAAAAAGATTTGTCCTGCTCTGTATGAAAGCTTTACCTGTCTAATGCCTCCTCCTTTTTTGGATGAAACTCTTTCCTTAAGACTTTTTACTGCTTGTGCATAGCTGAGAAGGGGACACTGAAGGGCTTTATTGCAGTAAGGAATAAGAAGACAAACAAGCTGCTGTTTTGATATATAGCCTTACATTTTTTACATACTCAGCAGTAACAAATAACCCTCAAGCATGAGCTTTTGGGTTGCCAAGAACTTTAACATCAAATGTTAATGTGGGCATGCCTTTTTTGGCAGTAACGGAGTTATTCAGTGTAATCTATTTACTTTATTAAAGGCACCATCTTTTAGCTGACAGCATTTACAATCTGCTGAAGTGTAAATCTGTCACAGGATCTGCAGTAATAGCAGAATATACATAGCTGTGCAGAAGGTGAAAGTAAGTCAATATAAACTATGCTAGTGAAGATGTGATGTTGGGTATATTATCTAGGAAGGTACTTTAATTTTTGCCAGTCTTCATTACAGTTAAATGGAAACAACTGAAAAACTTGTAAGTCTATTTGTTGTAGAATGTAGCAGATTATATTTGCATTTAAATGCATTGGTGTATTTAAAAAATGTAGTAAATTAGTAGAGATTATGGTCCCAAACTTACTGATAAAATATTTTCCCTCCTAAATGTTGTCACAGTGCTTTACATCTTTTCCCTCATGTTACAATTCCATCCAAGTGGCACTATTTGAGGATATTTGATGGGACGCTGAACAGAAAGTAAAATAAAGGAAGTTGTTGAAAGCAGTACTTTCATGCAATGTAAAGACTTTTTATCCAGTTTATTTGTTTTTATTAATTCATACTATTTTACTAGGTATGTTTACTAAGCATGAAGTAGAAAGCGGTTATCATGGATAGGAATTGAGCAAACACTTCATCTACAAAATTATAGTTGAAAATTTTCTAAATCAAGGTTAGTGTAGATGCTACAAATCATTTTAAAGACAATTTGTAAAAAAAAAATCCCCAGTGACTTAAGACAAAAAATAAAAAGAATGTTTGAATTGAGTGAAATTGTTGAGCCACTTTTGGTGGCTTAGGAGTTAAAGTAGTATTGACTGAATATTCAGTATTGCTGAGGATGAGATCTTAGAGTTCAAATGCTCCTTAGGAGTTAGAATTAGTAATTCAGTATATGTTGCCAAAGTTGTTGGTGCTGATAAATTAGCATGTGAATCCAGCATTTATAAGACAATAACCCAAATGCTATAACATTATATTACACCAAATAAGCCTTCCAGGTTAAATTTTCATCTGGGAATTTTAGCTTTTGACTCTTCTTTAATTGGAATTGTGGGGCTGGAAAATACATAATTTAAAGTGTAATTCCAATAGTGTCAGTAGTATTAAATCACAAAACAATAAGCAAAGAAACTGACAATATTTTTTACC
This sequence comes from Crocodylus siamensis, assembly GCF_052110815.1. Classification (NCBI taxonomy): domain Eukaryota; kingdom Metazoa; phylum Chordata; order Crocodylia; family Crocodylidae; genus Crocodylus; species Crocodylus siamensis. Next base: position 244,175,054 of record NC_143396.1, on the reverse strand, counting down.
TGTTACCAGAGAGTAGTGACTTCTTTTTTCAACCATTCAAATAGTAAATCTGTAACTAGCATTAATCATGACTTCCTTTCTTATTTTTAGGTTATGTATATAAATATGAGAATATGATTAGTTTCAGCACCTTACCTGAACCATAACAAATAAGAGCATTTTGCTGACATTTTTCTTTTGCTAGGGAGTATATTTATGAGAATAGGTCAGTTCAGTTTATTATTACATTTGTAAGAGCAAACAAATCCAAAAGTAAAGTAAAACATCTGTATCCTAGTGAGCTCCTGGCTTTTAACACATATATAATACACACAAGTATAGGAGGTAAAAATTAGCAGGCTCCACCGATGCTCATAAGCAGTAAACACACGCCGGCAAAGCATTCAATAACAGTGAATAAATATTTTTAGAAGAAATTCAACCCGTTCTATGAAATTCCAGATCAGTGACAACTAAGTAGGGCAATAAGGGCAACTGCCTTAAATGCCAGCTTGCAGGGGGGAGGGGAGGAGATGAGGGTACAAAAAATGGCTTCTGCAGGAAGCTGTATGTTTGTGATCATGGTAGCACCTGGAAGTCACCATTTCTGCTTTGCCCCAGGTGCCTAGCCCACATCCCTACACTGCTATTTCAGATATTAAGTCTTCCAAACTCCTTATGTTGTCAATAGAAACATAGTTGTTAAATTTCTGGGTTAGTCGTATGCAATCATACAGGCCTTGTCTTCACTGGATAAAAAAGTATATCTTAGCATATGTTAACATCCTGTGCTCTATAGTGCAGTTATAGTTTTAACAGTGAGTGTTGAGAATATACTTTGATCTAATAAGATATACTAAATTTACAAGTTGCTTTGGCCACTTAAGAATTCTAATACATCGGGTAAAAATATTAGCTAACACATGCTAAAAACACATCTCTTTTTTACTAGTATAGACATAACTAGTTGAAATATAAGTGTTTCAGGAAAACACCCATCTGGCTACATGGGAAATTAAATTTAAACAACATGGGATATGTTTATATTTAGGCTTAGGTGTCTTCATGAGTGTTTGTGTCTGGATTGCTTGGGGTTCAAGCCTACTTTAACTCATTTAGGTTCCAGCACCAGGTTGGAGTTGGAACCGTCTCCATTGCGTGTCCTGGGCTGGATCCAGTCGGCAGGGAGCCCTGCAGTCCAGATCCAGCTGAGGAGTTTGACATCCCTGATATACAGGATATTTTCTTCTCTTCCCTTAAAACACAGTGGCCCTAGAGGAACCAAGGTATTGTTTTGTCTTTTGCATGGCCATAGGTCTGTGTGGACACTGTACAGTATTTCATTTCAACTCATTGTCTTTGTTGAGCTGTATTAGTGGGAGTCACAGGAGGTCAAAATTAAACTCTGGGAATTTACTTACTTAAGGGCCATGTTGAAAAATGATTACTGTTTCTCCCAACAACTCTCTGTATTGTCTCATACAGATCAAAACGTATCTTGTTTAGAAATATCAACCTGTTCAGCTTTCTCTGGCTCTAGCAGGTTTATGGGTTAATTAGTCACCAGGTACCTTTTAAAAGCAAACTACTCAGTTAATTTTTGATCATGTGTAGGTGCACATATTCTGCATTGTTTTTCTTCATTTTGTCTTTCCTGTGCAGACAGCTTGAAATCTGACCAGGTACTTGTTTCCAGCAGGAGACTTTAGCTGATATGTTCTGATTTCAGGTAGCATCAGCAGTCGAAACATAACACACATTTTTGCTGGCGCATATGCAGTTTTTAAGTGTCCCTGTCCCCTTTTTCTCATTTCCCTATGATGTAGTATAGTAGAGGGGAAGTTCAAATCTTACATAAAGCTAAATATGTGGGCAGTGTAAAAGGACTAAAATAAATGTGTTGGAAATTGTAATTAGAATTCTTGAAAATTTGTTCCAGACTAGTTAATTAAGTACCACTTCAATTAATGATTGTTTTATGTGAAAAGCATATTTATGTTTTTTCGTTGTTATGCAGGATAGTCCAACATGAATACATTTTGAAACTTTTCTAATCATTTACCATTTCCATGGTATTCTTTCATTAATGTATTTTAACAACATTTTTTCACATTTGTCCCTTCTATTTTTAATGCACAATTGCTTTCAATAAAATAAGAATTTAATGAAGTTTTCTTTTTTCAGTGAAGACTTTACCCATATTTTTTTTTAAAGTACAGATGAGGTATTTGACATTTATCTGTAAGTACTCATAGGTCTATTAAACATCATTGTATCCCATAAATAATATGACAAGCTGTGTAAGATGTGTGTTTGGTGGCACACAGAGTAATGAATGAATAGGCAGATAGCTGAACATCACCAATGTGGACACTTTATTATGCCCATTATGGAATAGAAGTCATTTAGATATTTTCATTGTCATTGCAGATGATACCGAGTTGGGGGCAGTTGCAGATACTGAGGGTAGGGTTAGGTTTCAGAATCACCTTGATAAACTGGAAAAATGATCCAAAAAATCAATCAACTGAAATTTAAAAAGGATAAATGTAAAGTCCTGCACTTGGCATGGAAAAGTAGCATGTGCAAATACAGCCTGGCGAATGGTTGTTAGGCTGCAGTACTACAGAAAGGACCTGGGAGTTACAGTGGGTCATAAAGTTGAATATGAGCTAAGAGTTTGCTTCAAGAGTGGCAAAAGTGTTTCTATTGTCAACAAGCCAATAGAGTTTTCTATTACTGACTAATATGAGGAGCAACTTTTGCTCAACCTGTTGTGTATTATTGTGAGATATTAGATTGCCTCTTCTTCACTTGGGGCATATGTCCTCTACTGAGATAAAAAATTCTAGAGGTGCACTGATGCATCAGTTCAATATTGGATCAGCATGGATATAAAGAAAAATGTTTGCATTAGGAATCAGCCTGATATGGCCGATAATTTGGCTGATAAATACCTCATGCATGCATGCAGCCTCAGCGTAGCATGTAGGTGGCAAGGAGCACAGCCAAGCAGCTTGAAGAGCTGTGTACAGCTGCTAAGTCTGGTGTGGTAGAAGGGGAGGGGAGAGGGTGAAGGGAAGGGGCGGGGCAGGATGGTCACGGGAAGCAGCTGTGGCTCATCCAGGGGCAGCTCCTGCCACTGCTTATCTAGCAGCTCCCATCACTGCTGCCGCTGCTTGCCCTGCCTCCCCATGCCCTCCCAGACGCGTGTTCCTGGATCTGCTGGGGGCCAGGGCTGCACCAAAGGTCTTCCCCACAGGGTAGGGCTGGGCTTGGGAGAGGTAGTGGTGGCACTGGGATGGGGGGGATATGGAAGACTGCAACCATTCAAAAATTCTCCATAGCTATCCCATTCCCCCTGTCACAGTGCCGCCACCACCACCTGCCCCAAGTCCAGGCCTGCCCACTGGGAAGAGCTTGGTGGAGCCTTGGCCCCGCCCACATCCAGAGGCATACATCCCCTCCATGCCCTCCTGGATGAGCATTGGGAACAGTGTTGGGAGCAGCCAGATAAGTGGGTTAAAGCTAGATGAGCCACCAGACCTGTGGCATGCAGCAGTGGGAGCTGCCGCCTAAACGAGCCATGAATCCATCCTGTGTCTGCCCTACCCTGGCTGGGCAGCACTTGCCCCAGCACCAGCTCCACTGCTCCCTCACTGTGGGGGGCATTGATCTCCCCCTTCACTTACACTCCTTCCCTTCCTCGTCCCCCTCCCTTTCTACCGCACCAAACTTACCAGCTGCATGCAGCTCTCCAAGCTACCAGGCTGTTATCAGAAATTGGATCGGTATCATCCAATATGCCTCCTTAAAAATAGGCTATCTGTATTGGCCCCCAAAATCTCCATCAGTGCACCCCTAAAAAATGGAAATTTACAAGTGATGTGTTTCCCAAATAACTGTCTGTAGCTACATAAATATTGTAATAGATTAGTGACTGTTATACTAAACTACCTAAGGGGATCTTTTATAAGCAAATTCCAAAACTAAGGCTCTATTTTTCCTTTTTAATCTCTCTGGCTATGGGGCGGTATGTAGCTGCACTTCATCTGTACCAGACAAGGGAAAAAGTGTGAGTTTTGTGTAGATCCCTGATTCCTTCCTTGCACCTTCAGGGAGGTAGTATAAACTAGGTTTTCTACCAGGTACTTTCAGCAAAATATTACATTCCATAAAACATGAATTATAGTATTCTGTCTGGGATAAGTTTATTAACTGAATACAGGAAAGAAATGGAGACCTGTTATCCTATTTAATCAATTTGGTGTTTCTTTTACATTTCTACCAACTTTAAGTAGTGGTTCATGTTAGCACAATGTATAAAATAATCATTTCATATTAATAATTACCTCAAGTTTACCCTGTTTAAATCACAGAAGAGTCATGGTAAAACCTATTGCCAGTGTTCTGGGAATAGGCAATTGCTACTGACTAACATTATAATTAACTGTATGTAATACAACCACTGGAAGCGTTATCATTTTGGAAAAATGTCTTCTCATTAGGCCAAGTTTCTGTTAAATCATTCTTACCTTCCCTAAACTCTCTTTTTTTTTTTTAACTTATTGATAATCTAAGTTGTTAGACATTTGTCCCACTCTCTTGCCCACGATGCTATATATTGATTATATTCATTGCTTTGTGAAAGTTCACTTATGGCTGAGGTAACTTGATTCCAAGAATGAGGGATTGATTTGTTATAAGAATAGGGAGGCCAAAGTCTCCAAAACCTTGTTTGGAGAAAAATTCTGAGATGAAAGGAGGAGGAGCACAAGCATGAGTCCAGTTCAGTGAGAAGGGCACTGCTTTGCTACCTGTTTAATCCAATGTCCATTTAATACAAAATGAATAATTGGCCCTGATATTTGGGAGTAGAACCCAGGCCTGCCTCTTTCTTAGTACCTCTGTGGTACTGTCCTTTTGCTTGCTTTCTGTACTGTTTATATATTGTATGTTAGACAATAATTGGTCAAAAACACAAGAATATTCCTGACAGCAGGGGGCAGAAACCAGAATTTCCTCCTCGAAGGACAAAGCCTTCCTCATTGGGTTTACAGCCATAATGCCTCTTGTTTACTCCCCTTCTGGTCTCTTTCATTCTTCTTCCACCCAGGTCCAGCATTGACAGGAGGTGGAAAGATCATAGAATAATAGAAAATAAGGGTTGGAAAGGCCCTCAGGAGTTCATCTAGTCCAACACCTTGCTCAGAGCAGGACCATCCCCAAAGATGTTCTCAGCTCTGTTCCCATGAGCTGTTGGCAAAGGCACTACTAGGAGATGTAAGCATAAATCCTTTCATGGTTAGGTGGACCTACAGTCCTGATCTCACACTTCCTGAAGAAGTGTCTGTCTTACTACGTTGCATAAAGAAAGGTGTGGGTCTGATAGACATACTGATGTACATTTTGAAGTAAGCTGATCCTGACATAACAGATATTCCTAAGGCTGCCCATTGACTGTGTGCTTTTGTGGGAAGAACAGGATTGCCTTTTGGGGATAAATTAAGCTTCCTGCTGTCCATTGCCAGAATAGAAGAGGTATGTGATTCCATGGTCGGGGGGAGGGGTGGCAGGGATAGGAATAGGATAGGCCTTTGGGAGTGCACTAGGCTGTGTGACCTAAGTGTCAGGTGTTTATTAATTGGATTAGGATCCAAGTCATTATCACATTCAAGTAGATTCAAGCAATTTATTCTCAGTAAAAGAGGAAAAAATGTACTTAGTTTGGGCCCTATTTAATATACATTGATAAAGTTTCATAATGAGATGTTAGAAAAGTGGTTGGAAATATAAGTTGGGTGGAGGCAGGCAGGTGAAGCATGGGCACTTGGATTAGTGTATCTTCAGAATAGCAGTGGTAGTTATTGCTGTATAAGCAGATAAGATTGGAGAGCATAGGAGGAGAGGAGGAATGTAGCTAGAAAACAGACCTTTGTGGGACCCACCTAAAGTTCTACTGAAACAGGAGGTTGAGAGAGAGGAGGAAAATCATAAATAAAAATACTGAAAGGCCAGTGAGGGCTGAAGCAGGACAGGATGACACTACGAGATATAGCTGAGACATTAAGTAGGGGGAGGGTAGAGCATTAGTCAGACTTAATCACAGAGAAATAGTGAGCAATGTTAGTTTCTATGTAGTGGGAAAGGCAGAGGACATAGAGGAGAAAGGGAACACAAAGCAATATGTAAGGTTTACATTCAGGTTTTATTATACAATTAGAAAAATACTACATTAGAATTTACATGAATATTCCACATCATAAAGCCACAGCTGCTGCTTGAAATACTGGCAAGAAAATGAACCACACTCAGATTTGCAACCATTTTATCCTCACCCACAACAACTTCACTTTCAACAACTGACACTTTCTTCAAACCATGGGCACTGCTGTGAGTGTAAGGATGTCTCCCCAGTATGCAGACTGTTTGTGAGCCACCTGAGAGTCACCAGGTACACTAAACCTGCACTATACATGTGCTACATCAGTGACATTTTCATCATCTGAACTGAACACCTGGGCTTGCTCACTGACTTCTGCAGTAGGCTTAACTACCACCCTTCAATCAAATTCTTTCTGGAATATTCCACACTAACATCAACTTTCAGGACACCACAATTTATATCTACAAGGGTATCCGGCAAACAGTTCTGTACAGCAAACCTATGGACTACCACACTTACATCCACAAATCCAGCAATCGCCTGGAAATGCACCAACCTCCCATTCCCCCATGTGATTTTGTCAGGTCAGCTGATATAGCATCTGCTCTGAGAAGAACACTACCAATACTCATTTTTGCAAAATGAAAAATAAACAGTATCTTTGAAAGAGCCACTCCTATACTCTGCAGGCAGCAACCTACTAAAATACAGGGGTGGGGAGGGCACTAACTGCATACCATTGGTTGCCACCTACTGTCCCACACTTGAACTTATAAGAAGGATCATCAAACAACTATAGGCTGTGCTTGAAAAGGACCAGACCTTGAGAAAAATATTCCTAGCACTCTCCTCTACCTCCATGCTTCTGGTGTTCAAACAGCTCCCTAACCTTGCCCAACTTAGAAGTAAACTTCCTGCTGATCAACAAGCACTTAAGGGGAATCAGCCAGCCTTACCTTAACAATGAATGCAAGAGCTGTTAGCTGTATCTCTACTGCCACACCAATCAAGAGTCCCTACAACAAAACCATCAGAATCTATAAATCATCCAGATATCTATCCCAGAATGTGGTATACCTCATTGAATGAACCAAATGCTCTTGTGGCAACTGTGTGAGAGAAACCAGACAAAAACTATGCACCAGAATGAATTATCAGTATAAAAGATAAAGGACTGAGGCACTAGAACACAGAAGTAGGCTTGCAAATGAATCTTCTGAATCCAAGAAACCTGCTTGTAAAGTTGGTGGTAATGATTGAATACCTTTAATTAGCAATTAATATTTGCACTGCTATTCTTCTTTCTATAGAATGCAGTAGGATAAAGCTGAGTAAAAACTGATGTAGGCGAATGTTAATTTTAACTTAGATATTAAGTTGGTTCAAAAGATTTTTCCAATGTCTCTGAAGCTTTGGTAATGTGCCTGTATGTAAGAGGATAACCCTGATTAACAGATTAGTAATGAAATACTATTTTAGTAAGATTAATGATTAGCTGCTCAACTCAGTGTTAGTACATTGTGTATAGAATGCTGGGATTTATACATACATCTGTGGATTTATAAATAAAACTGTGTACTGTGAGAGAGATTTCCATGCAAAGCTTATTAGCCAATAATGAGGGCAACACTAGTACAGTCCATAGAAGTCAGGGTAGAGAAGTGTGTATGCCTTGCCTTTGCATCATAACAGAACTGTACCCATGCAAAGATTGGGTCTTTAATGGAGCACAGGGAACGTACAGGTGAATGCATTGGTGATACATAGGGGGTGCACGCAGATGCATGTGCACCCCCTGAGATTAGCCACTGGAGGTAGTGCCTGTGGGTGTCTGCAGACGGTCACCAATTGCTGCTGCTGCTGCTGCTGGCAGCATCTGTGGGTGGTTGCCAGTTGGCACTCGCCCCCTGCCACCGCTATGGCTGTCTGTGGAAGCTCCTCGTTCACCACTGCCACACCTCCACTGCCAACACCAACACTGCTACTTGCAGGCGGTCGCCATGCCCCTTCAGCCTTGGGAGGCATGCAGCATTTGCGGGTGAATGTATTTATACCGAATGTGTAGTTAGTAATATATATTGTCTGTTAAAAGGAGAGAGATTTTACTATGTATACATACACATATATACCTATGAACCTAAGCAAAGAGTTACAGAATTCCAGACACATTCAGTTAAGATTAGATTAGAACATTGTACTTGAAAAAACTTTGCAAAGCATGGATTCAGATTTCAGGTCTGGTATCAACAGAGCTACACTCTAGTTAAAGAAATGAATTTTTTGGTAATTTTATGAATTGGACTCAGTGACCATCTCCATGAAATGAAAATGGAAATAAATGGATCAGTTTATAGGAGGAGTGTAAAACTCATCTTGTGCCCTAGGCCAGATTTAGACCACAGGGCTCCTTGTGATCCAGATCTAGCCCATGGGGCTTCTTGTAGGCCAGATCTAGTCAGGGGCATGAGGAAGATGAGGTAGGGGCAGCAGCAGTAGCCATCTGTCTCTAACCTGGAGTGCACAGCATTGGTGACAGCTCTGGTAGTGACCTGTAGCACATGATGGTGCCCCATGCCACAACAGCAGCTCCAGTTTTGACTCTGCCACAGGGCATGCAGCAGGGGCCAGCAGACAGAGGTGGCAGTGAAGATAGGTGAAGCAGCTAGAGACTGATTGCTATGCCTCCTGGCACTTGATTGCTATGTATACTGGGGCCTGAGGACTCCAGATTCTGCAACATCCCCCCCAACCATGTCAGTAGTCCAGTGGGCCAAATAGAGGGCCTTGTGTTTGACACCTTTGGTTTATAGGAACTGTTGGTCAACAGAAGCTCTGGCTATTAAAATACAGTTGTATGACAGACACTGGGGTGTGGGCATTCTTCTCTAGGGGTTAGTTACCCATAGCATGGAAGATAGTCTAGGTCAGTTTCCTAGGAGGCTGGGGTCTGGAGGGGCCTGGCACCAGAACTGGATTTGGAAATCATAGCCAAAGTCAGATAAGCAAGGGCCAGAAGCCAAAGCTGGAGACATGGTAAAAAAGGATTAATTTGGATCAGAAGTCAAGACTTGAGGGTCAGACCAGAATCACAAGCAGGAAACTGAAATGAGGACACGCCAAGGGTCTTGCCAGAGGCAGAGTGAGGAGTCAAAACCAGAAGATCAGCAAGGGAAGCACACAAAAGAGTTGGGAGCAGGAACTTTCACCTTTGCCTAGACAGAGGTTGTAGGCTGGGCCTGGCTTTTAAGAGCTGAAGTATAGGACCCGCTGCCTGTGGCTTCAGGGGAATGGTTGCCCTGATTGCCTTACTCAGCCCCTCTGGGACCAAGGTGCTGCTCTGGGTTTGCTTGAGGTGACTTTTTTGGGGGGATGACTTGCCCTGCTCTCTTGATTGGGACTGGCTGAGTCCAGGTTCTGGTCGGGCCTCATAATATATAGCCTGACTTAATATGAATAGTATCTACAGCACATTTATTTAATTTTTTTTCTTAGTCCTTCATATTCTAGGGAAACATTTGTATAGAAAGTGACAGCAATCCTGTTCCCTCCTTCCAACCAATGAGTTATTTAGCTGCTAAAATTGATAAATGTGAGACTAGATAGTAAAGACTGTCTTTTGATAAGAATCTGAGTTTGGGGGTTTTTGCGAAGATGAATTTGTTTCCTGATGAGTGTGGGTTTTTTATACAATTTGCACTTGGTGATTTTTCAGCTAATTAGCTTCTTGTTATTTTGAAAAATTCTTACAGCAAGCAACTCATTCTAGAGATGAGTGCTGTATTTGAAATATGGGATTGGATGTCTCTTTTACATGCCATTCTGTTTTGGAGGAACACCTACTATTTAGATAAAATTATAGTGCTTTTACAAGGAAAAAATAGTCTTTTGTTACTTCTGTATATTTATGCATAATTTATTTTAACCAGAAGTAATTTTTTCCATTTTTGGCAGAAGTAATAATTGGCAGAATGATTTTTTTGAATACCAGCATAAAGAATTCTATTACAACTTGAAAATTTGTCTGCATAACTTTGTTCTTTTTCTTACAGCTTTTCTCTCTCTCTCTCTCTGTCTCGCATGTTTTTAATCAAATATATATATTTTAATTCTGTGGATTTTAGCTGTTTTTATAAAGCTGGTTTTATTAAGCTTTTTGCAAAATGATTTGGGGATGTGGAAGGTGATACAAAATCTTTGGCCTTTGCCATATTTAGATGGCTCTTGAGTTTTCAGCGTGGTTTCCCTGTAGTTGAAATATTTTCTAGAGCTGCCACTGTTGTGTGGTCACTCCCAGTTCTTGTTGGCTGTGATACCTGATGATCTGAAAAGATTTGACTCATTTTTTAAATAATTGACTTACAAGAGACAAGCAAGTCTGCAACTGTAGGGGATCTAAAATAGGTATGGGGAACACTGCATGCATTATGGAAGCAATAAAGCAATGCCATTTTTACCTTCTTTCTAGTACAATCAAAAAAATATAGAACAGTGACAAAGAAACATGTATATTTGTTTACTGTATATTTGTTATTGAATATATCTCTATATACTGTATATTTGTTACTGAAGATATCCTTTTACATATCTAGCTAGCTAGCATGTAATTATTTTTAATTTTCTGTATTTTCTGCTGTGTCCAAAAATAAAGACTCATTTGCATCCCTCCTAATCTTAATTCATTCTGTTTTTTATATTTGGTAAAGGATTGTTTTTTTGAAGAAGAATATAAGCTTTTACAGAAAGGCTGATAATCAGAGAGTTGGTGGCTACAAATTATGGTCTTATTTCAGGTTAAGTCTTTAATCAAGAATTTCTAAAGGAGGACTCATGAGCAGAGAGTGCAAAGTGATCTAAAACCAACAGGCCTTCCTGGACTTAATTTGTATTGCACCTGTCTGTAGAGATAAACCTCACATTTGAACATGCAAAATTATTCCTTAGGATACCAATTTTGTGTATACACAGATCAGAGAGGTCCACTTAAAATTCAGGCTTTAATATTTTACTTTTAACTTCATAACATTTATCCTTAATTACTACTTGTTTTCTTATTCATTATGTCAACCCCTCATTATACTTAGGAATAAATAAAAGCCTTCTCTTTTGTGCATAAGTGATATCAGGTAGGAGTGTGATGTCTGAATAAATCAAGGAGGAAAGGAGATTATTTACAGAAATGAGAGCTTTGTGCTAATCAACAATCAAAATCTTTTATTTTCTTTCAGTTAATTGTCCATATACACATCTTTACTTTGAGTGTGCATATACCACAAATACTCAAGGTCAGAGAAATTTTGCCTTAACATTACCTGCCAAATGTACTATGGCCCTTCCTTCTTTTAGCACTCCATGTTCAGGCAATAAGGGACAGTCCTTCCTGTTCCCTCAGTCCCTCAGACCACGATGGCATACTTGTTAGCTTGTGCTCATTATGGCCTACAAACCCTTCAGAAAACTTTTCTTCAAGGAAATTCTTTCTGTGTTTCCCCCTTTACTAAAGCAAAAACAGCTACAAGAATTTATTTTCTGTCATGTGTTTTCTTTCCTTTTTATTGCGTAAGAGGCTCCGGTTTAGACGCACCTTACCGCCCTCCCCCACACTCACACACTTCCTACCCATGCTTCTGAATGCTGCATATAATCAACCCGCAGTGATAAGATTTGGTTTAGATTACTTACACTGTTTAGATCAGGGCTGTCCAGCTGGTGGCCTGCTATGTTGGTGTGGTTCTGCAACCTATGGGATAATGCCACCCCTTGCATTTCCCACCCCTTTACTGCTGCTTAATTCAGGGTTTTCAGTCACTGCTGACTGCTGGCAATTAAAATTGGTAACAGGCCAGCAATATTAGCCCCTGGCTTATACAGCTGTGCCAGTACAGTAGTTTCAACATTTGTTCTCCACAAGCTACTGCTCTGCTGCCAGAGGTAGGTTGTCTGGTCTATACGAAATCCCATGGACCATGTCCAGCCCATGGGTCCAAATACATTGAACAGCCCTGGTTTAAATGATCCTGCTGGCCCCTGCATAATCAAGACATTTTTGGCTCTTGTCAGTGGGGGACCCTAGGCTCTGCCTCATCCATGATAGAAGGCGAATGCGTCAACCGGATTGATTCTACCTGCATCTCACAGCTGGATGGTTCCCTGAATGGTTCAAGGGCGGATCGGTCAGGGGCTCCTGTCCTTTGTTGCAAGAAAAAGAACTTGACTAAATACACCTATTTAGCTAAGTGAGCCAGGCTCACAAACTGTCAGAGTAATCTCCCAGAAAGTCCTCTATTCTAGTTATGCTAGAATTCTTGCTAGAAATTCAACTGAGTTTATTCATCAGTTCAGTAAAAGTGAACATAGTCACCCTCTGGTCAATGACTACCCTGTATTTTCTCATCTCCCAGTTCTGACATTCCTCAAAGGTGTCTGACTAAGGTCTTCCTTCGCCATACTACTTTACAGCACAGTGTGGGGGAGGGGGGGTTGCCACTGGTAGATGCCCCCAAAAAGGGTGGTGCACTTGGCTGCAGTGTGTGCTGCCAAAAACCAGAGCATGGCTAGCCAGAGCCATGCTCTGGCTGTTGGCCAGGCTTCACACCCGGATTGCCACCGCTGAAGCTCTGGGAGGTCCCCAGGGAAAGCTGTCCAGCTTCCCTTACCCCACCTGGGGTAGCTTGCTGTGTGTCAGAGCGTGCATGCATGGGCATTCCCTGGGGACAAGTAGCAGTGGCATAACTATGTGTCACTGCTGTTTGTCCCCAGGAAAATGCATGTACGTGCTCATCTGAACGTGCCCATGTGGACTACTTTTTGAACTCATAGCAATCTGGTTCTATCTGCCCATGAAAATTGGTTTCCTGATAGTGATTCTTTTGGCAAGGCGAATGGGTGAAATGCAAACCTCTGAGGCAGAGTGTCAGTGGGGTCCACTGGAAATTCCTGCATAAGATGATCACTGAATTCCACACTAATAAACAGATTACTGATATTCTTTCAAAAACCTTGCTTTTCATGAGCTGAAACTTGAAGAGATTCCTACTCAGGACAAACCCTGAGCTCAGTGGTAGAGTGCTTGCTTTGTATGTTTGAGGTCCTGGATTCAATCCCCAGCATCTCAATTTTTCAAGAAGAATGTGGCTAGCATTGAGAGGGTCCAGAGGAGGGCCGCTTGCATGGTGAAAGAGCGGTGGGGCAGGCCCTACGAGGAGAGGCTAAAGGGCCTGAACCTATTCAGCCTCCACAAGGGAAGGCTGAGAGGGGATCTGGTGGCCATTTACAAACTCACCAGGGGGGACCAGTGAGAATTGGAAGAGGCTCTGTTCCACAGATTGTTACAGAGAAGGCTTAGGCTGGACATCAGGAGACATTACTTTACAGTTAGGGCTGCCAGGCTCTGGAATGGACTCCCAAGTGAGGTGGTGCTCTCTCCTACCTTGCGGGTCTTCAAGAGGAAGCGGGTCAGATATTTCGCTGGGGTGCAATGATCCCGGCACCCGTTCCTGCCCAGGGCAGGGTGTTGGACCTGATGATCTGTTTAGGTCCCTTCCAATCGTAAACACTATGATACTATAAAGTTTCCACAGCTTTTTACTTTCTTAGCTGAGAGATCCAAATGTAACACAGTATCATCCAAAAATTTGTCCAGCTGGATATCGGATTGTGTGAAGCTGTGTTATCAGATCACTAAGGAGGAACTTCCATCAGTAAAGGTGCATATCTACCCTGCCTTCTGATTGCCATGAGTAGTCAGAGCTCAATTTTACCAGAGCCCAGGCATCTTCTCCATTTGGTAAGCTGGTTCCTCAGTTACTATTTCATGAGGATTCTGAGACCCACCACAACAGAGACATCCATAGTGATATGTGCATATGGACAGTCACTCAAAAAGGAAGGAGAAATTACCATTTATTGAAGTTCTTTAAAATTAATTGTCTATATCTACGTTCTGTTTTCCTTTACCTCTTATTCGTGGTTAGGTACATATGACACTGTGTGATTAAGAAACTAAGGAATGGGATGTGTGTGGCCTTTATCCCCTTGGTACACAGCATGTGGGGAGGTATGGCATGCTCTACAGGTACTGCTGAAGCAGAAAGTCTTCAAGCTGTGCTGTGGCACATGCATCTACAATTAGTAGTTAATCTCAAACAACTCCTATCTCTTGTTTGGGGAATTTTTGATAGCTCTCTTTTAACATAGCAATTTGTACAGGTGACTACTTTGTAAGCTAGCATAATCAAAAATAATCAGCCCAAAAGTCTTGGTTGTTAAAGTTAGATTTAACAACTTGCATAAGAATAATCACCAGATGTTCTGAAACTCGTGGTCTTGGTCCTTTTACCTTGCAGAGAATACTTGCATGTTGGCTTAGACTGTTGGTACATTAAATTTAATGTCAAGTGCTTATTTAACTTGTTGAAATAAGCAATTCTTAGTCAACACATACTTATAAAAGTACATTTGCTTTTAGTGAATCAAAGGAAATATAACCATTTGTAGATTTCTTGGTCTTTGCAATAATGGTCTGGGTGAGCATTTTCTATTCACATAGAACCTGAAATAGTTTCTTTGTGAGCTGCAGGGACTTCTGTTGACATGACCATGGCTTCCTGGTTATTTGTCTGTGGGAAGATACAGCTCAAAAGGAACCTCAAAAAAGGACATTTTTCTTACTCTTGCACAGATTGCAGGTGGCAGCACTCTAAAGGTGTATATGATTGACAGTTTGAAGTACTGACGTTATTTCCATGATCCCCAGCAGGGCTCTACGTGGAGGTGGATCGGCTTTTAACCCTCATCTGTGTAAAAAAATGCCACATCTTTAGAAAAATGAGGCTATATAGGTTATTCCTTCATGTAAATTCAAGTTCATACCAACAACAGTCAACCTCTTGATGCATAAACAGCAACCAGCGCTAAACAATAAGTACATGGGCCTCTTCTACTAAAGAAATAAGCCCCTGTATCCTAGTATTAGTCAATACTAACTCTTATAAGAAGCAAAAATGAAATTTTCTGGTTTCATCTGCTTTCTTACAAGACTTTCATGTAGTCATTTAAGTTTCCAAGGCCATAGTTTTGTCATGGATCTCTATAGTACAGGTTCAGAAACTGGTTTACTTGAGAGGCCACTTCATAACCAGTTGAATGCTGCTTCTTTTTCCTGAGGACTGGTTTATGAACAGGTGTATCAAACTCATCGGGCCCCATGGACCAGATAAGGGGCATGGAGGCTGGATTGGACCCGCAGACTGGCCCCATATGCCAGAGATAGGACACAGGGCCAGTCTGGCACAGGCAGGTCTTGCAGTGTGCATCCTAGACTAGCTCTGCACGCTGCATGGTGGCATCAGTCCAGGGCTTGAGCTCAGTCCTGACATGGGGAGTGTGCTGCATGAGGTAACTAGGTCAGACCAGACCTGTGCGCTAGCTCTGCTACATGGGGTGGTTTGTGAGTCCAATCTCCCTGGACTAGCCCCAGAGGCAGCATGCAGGCCCAGTCTTGCATAGTTCTGCATGCAGTATGCATCTGGATCAGTCCCCTGTGCCATGTGCAATTTGTGCACAAGGTCCAGCCCCACATACCACATGCAGCATGAACTGGTCCCAGTCCAGGGCTCATGCTACACATAGTGCTCAGGGACACCCCAGGGCACATGCACCATGTAGCATGTGTGCTGGACCAGCCCTGTGTGCTTGCTTTGATGTACAGGGATGGTCTGTGGGATACACCTGGCCTCAGAGCCAGCACACCAGGCCAGTCTGGTACAGGTGCCACACGTAGTATGTGGCAGGCCAATCCTATGCACCATGTAGTGCATGGGGCTGGTCTGAGACCAATGGGCCATATTCTAGTCTGGATTTGGCCCACAGGCTGCATCTTTGATACTCATGCTTTAAAGTAAAATCTGGTTAATTTGTCCCATCAATAAATATCCATAGTTCACTGTTCACATAATTGTTATTTGCATGCTGTATCGACACACAGTAAAGAAAGATTTTTTACTTTTGACATTGACAAAAATATGTATATTACAAAATTTATGACTGCAAATTATATACGCTCTAGCTTGCTGTACAAAAATTGTATGATTATAGAGATACATGCTAAATCTACAATTTTTTACTACAGAAATTCAGAGTGCTCACTTTACAAGAATTACATCTATTATGAGGGAGTCAAATAATCAGTCTAAAAATTTTGCTTTGCACTTTTAGAAGCACCTCTCATCCTAATACAAACTAATAATGCAAATGGAATGTTTGATTATCTGTCTTGTTGAACAAAGAGTATCCAGTGTTTTGAGAGCATCATCTGACTTGAAACATGCTAAAGAAGGCATATGTTAAACATACTTTTAAGGCAGTGGTTCCCAACCTTTTTGGAGGGGGAGTCCCCCACGTGCCCACACCACGCTTGGCGGCGAACACGGAAGTGTTCTTGAACACTTTGCAAACCTTCTGAGGGCTCCCTGCAACCCTGATTTGGGTTGTGACCCTATGTTGGGAACTGCTATTTCAAGGTGACAAATTAGCAGAAAAAATTCTGCTGTGAGTATTCATGTACATTTGCAAATTTTAATTGCACTTTAACAGGTCATGAATTGACCAAAGCATTTTATGTACATATCAATGGGACTGTAGTGGGGGGAGCCCCAGGCCTGTCATGCTCTGCTTTAGCCAGAGGCTGCTGGGAACTGTTACATGGAGTGCTAGGTTAGCTGACAGTTGCAGCAAGTCGGTCTCTGCTGCCTGTCCCCTTCATAGATTCATAGATATTAGGGTCAGAAGGGACCTCAGCACATCATTGAGTCTGACCCTTTGTCCTGGGCAGGAAAAAGCACTGGAATCAGATTACCCAGCCAGGTTCTTGTCCAGTCTCCTCTTCAAGACCTCCCAAGGTAGAGGAGAACACTATCTCTCTTGGAAGCCCATTCTAGCTTCTGGCAATCATTACCATAAAGAAGTTCTTCCTGATGTCTAACCTAAATCTGGTCTCTGTCAGTTTGTGGCCATTATTTCTAGTTACTGCAAGGGGTGCCCTAGTAAACAGAGCATTTGCTATCCCTTGCTGTCCCCCCTGATGAGTTTGTAGATGGCCACAAGTTCACATCTCAGCCTTCTCTTGTGGAGGCTGAAAAGATTCAGGTCCATCAATTTGTCCTGCAGGCCCCTTATCATATGAGTGGCCCTCCTCTGGACCCTCTCAAGGTTATCCACGTCCCTCTTGAAGTACGGCGCACAAAAACTGGACTCAGCACTCCAGCTGCATCCTCACCAGTGACGATGTGTAGGGGGTGCACAGGGGTGAGAGCGATGGTGCACCCCCTGACAGGCTGCACTCTCCTCTTAGGCAATGGGTGAGAGGGAGGGGAGGGAGGCAGGTGGGAGTACCCCTTGGGTGGACCCTCCCCCCAGTCACTGGGGGTGGGGGCATGTGCTCCCCCTGACTATGAACAGTTGCCCATGGCCTGTATGCTTCTTTTTTTGCCCCTAGGCTTTCCTGGATTTGCCTGTTCAGCCAAGAGGTTTCTTGGACCCTTTGCCCCCTTTCATGTGCAATGGGATTGTTTCCTTTGTGTCCGAAGGATTGCTCCCTTTAGGAACAACAACCTACCCAGGTTTCTTCTGTGGACAGGGTACTCTAGCTGTGGGAAGCAGCTGTGTGGGGTGCCAGGCTGGCCTGGACAGTGGCATTGATGGGCAGTCCCCATTTCTAACACCAGCTTCCAGCCAGTGGAAAACATCCAGGTGGGGACAAGGCAGGAATCAGGTGCTGGAAATGGGGACCTGCTCACTATTGCCACTGTCCCTGACTGAGCCCAACACTCCATGCAGATGCTTACTGCAGCCCCTGGCTAAAGCAGGGTGGGAGCAATTCTGGGACTTCCCCTTCCTGGAATCAGTTGGGGAGTGGCAGCAGGGTTGGAGGCAGCCTCTGCTGTAGAGAGGGAGGGGGAAACTGGGGGGAATGGTAGGAACATGAGCACCAGAACAGAGTGGCTGCCCAATGTGAAACGAGGGTGTGGAGAGGCAAGGGAGTCATACCTGCTATGGAGTCTCAAAAAGGTTCCTTACACATGCTACTGTTGTGTGATCTGCCTGGTGTCTCAAAAAGGTTCCTTACACATGCTACTGTTGTGTGATCTGCCTGTGGGTGGCATCAAGGTTTGGCTGCAGCCATTTCTACATTGCCTGCACCTCTCTTTTTCCAATCCTAGCTCTACCCTTGGGTAGCGCACTAGGTCTTTTATATGAGAAGGCTACAAACTTTTCTTTTGTCACTCTGGCATCCTCAAGTTAAATTTTATTAAGTTGCCCATTGTTTATACAATTGTTTCTGGCACAACATTTATAATCAAATACCAACCTCATAAGTTAGGGGTCTCTCAAAGATAACTTCCTGCTGTGTTTGTTCAAGTTGCACTCTTTCTTATCCATCAAACTTCAGGAATCTTGAAGGAGTAAGTTCTTTTACTTATTTCCACTTAGGAAGAGCAAACTTTTTCTTGCACAACATAAAAGGATCAAAAAAAAGAAGATTTATAGACTCAGGCAGAAAACTTTGAGAGTCATCATCTTTTCACAAGAACTAGACAGTCTTCAAGCATGAATAGAAAGCTTACCTACCTGACTCACTTGTCAGAGTTTGAATCTGGAGAGAAATGAGTGATGGACGAGGCTATCCTGAGACACTTGGAAAATTTGTAACTTATTCCTTGTGCTTTTTTGGTTCTGCCTGCAGTTTGTATCTCATGATATATTGTTCCATATAGGAGGATCATAAACACATAGCTGGTGTAAGCTTCTTAATGTACTGGTTATGAACCTGACTATTTTGCTTCCTCTTCCTCTGATTTCAAGAGTATGCAGAAGAATGAAGAAGAACCACAGAAAGTTAATTCTAAGTACTACTTCTTTTTTTTTTTAACATCAGAGACTTTGGTAGTGAATTCCTGTTCTCTCTGAAGGATGTCAGTTGCTTTTTGTGTGGAGTGCCTAATACTTCACCCCCAGCTGGCCCAGTGCCAAATAATAACTAAGCATTAGCTGCCACACCATGCAAATTGGCTTCTTTAATAACTGGTCATTTGTTATTATAATCTAGAAAGGTTTCTTCTACAAATTTGAAGAAATTCAGAAGTGTTTTCTTTTTTCTTTTAGAGTCTAGGTCAAATTTGACGCTATGTATAGGGTTTCTCCTCAAAGTATACTCTTTGGCCCTTGCTCATAATACCTTTTAAAATACAGTTGTCAGGGCTAGATGTTAGATTTAAACAGAAAGCAGGGACCTTGGGTTACATCTCTAGCTTTCTCCAATCTGTCTTTATGATTAATATATTTCTCACAACGGTATTTCATACACTCATGAAATTTCCCACTGAACCATTTGCTATGAGGAATTAATGATCTTCTGCGTAATATTAATTTCCCCTTTGTTATATCACAGAATGACAGCTCCAACCAGGTTGGATTTTTGGGACTAAATGTAACAGCAATTTATAGATCCAAATATTAGAGTTTATTTTACTATTTTATCTTTAATACCTTAGCAACTGTCCAAGAATATAATAAAATCACAATTGCAGGGACTTTCTGAACTTGAATTAAATGAGATTTCATGAAATCATTTAAAATGTTTTTTTAAAGAAGTTTTTGACAAATATCACTGTAAACATTCTAAGAGTGCCCTGATTGTTAAATCATTGATAGAAATATTTGCACAGAGATCATTGGCTATTCACTATACAATATTTTTATAATTTGCAATGCACAGTTTACAGATATTCACATGCACGCATACCTCCTTATTTGATATCTGGTTGTTTTCACTCAGCTTTTTTATGGAACTCTGTAATGCTATAAGTCATTACATAAAAGTAATATTTGAAATTATGGAAAATTGAAATAGTATCTCAACAGCATCAAATACAATACATAAGCTTTAATCCGTGAGGCCCTGTATTTATGTTAAGCGCTTACCTCAACATGAGTCTCATCAGTCATTGCTAAAGGCCAGCATTAATAATCATAGTAACTTAAGTGTTGGTGATGAAAAAAATAAGAAGCACTGGTGATGAATACTCTGGCAATCTGTTTGTTTCCCATTTTAGAGGATGATTGACTTCAGTGGGAGTTGAGGGCACTTGTCATCTTATGGGATCAGGCCCATGTGGAAAACATAGCAACTGGATATGTGTGTTACTTCCTTGAATTGCTCTCTGGGTTTGTTTTCTAAAGAACACTTAAGGACAGATCAATAGAAAGAAGGAGAGCATGACATTAAAAATTCTCCCCTCCATTTTACTTTTTGTGCAGTTGACATTTTCATACTAAAAACAGTTTTGGTGTTTATTTCTGTATCTCTAAGTGTGTGGCACATTTGAAAGAAAAAAAAAAAAAAAAGATTAGCCATTTTCCTGAAGGGCTTTACCAGGTAATTAGACACAGTTTGGGTAGAAAAAGGAGGGCACAGGAAAGGTAAGAGAGTCCAATACTAAAATTTTTACATTCAACACCTGTTTATGGAAGGAAGTGCAATCTAAGTTCTGCAGTGCTTTGGTGGAAATTTAGAAAATGTGCAGAAGTTTCTGATGAAATAAAATATGTATGTCTCACACAAATCAAGAACATAAAATAAGGTAGAAAGGTTTCTTTTATAGATTGCAAGGAAAAGTTTTCTTTCTTTTAGAGTTATACACCTGTTGCTGTTCAGAGTTTCTTTTCTTCATTTAATACAATGGTGAATTAACTGTTTATTTAAAGAACCTGCAATAAGAAAATTATGTAGATATTTGTACTAAAATGTTCAGCGCTGAAATTAAACTGTCAGTATCAACAATGCCATGAAGTTTTGGTTATCAATTTTTAAGTTAATAGATAGTTTACAGTTCTCATTTTAATATATTATTTGAGAAAGATAAATCTGGCAGGAGCATTTGCGATACAAAGCACTTAAATATGGAGCCAATCCACCCTGATTCACCACAGTCCTTAACTATTTAAGTTTTTGGTATTTGTTTCACTCCTTTTTGGTTACTGAGGCATATAAGTAAGGGCCAGCATCGAAGGAGAACATGATGACCCTATGGAACGGTATGGGAGATGAGGTTGCAGAATTTGAGAGTGAAAGTCAAAGACACTAATATGATAAACCATGAATGAGCATGAGACGTAGCCAGGGCACAGTTTGCAGAGCCTGGGAGGTGAGCATGATTCACCAGAAGACAGATCGAATAGCAAATCAATTCAAAGAAGATGATGTTGTTCCTTTTATCTCTGTGAAAAATCATTTTTGAGGTTTCCTCCAGACCTATTAAATTCTAAGGCAACTTCTGTCTTGATGTTTAAAAATATTCTTGAGGCAGATAAACTTGATTGAAATTAGACTGTCAAATAATATGTCAGTACTGTGTGAATGGGGGTGGACATGTATTCACCCACCACTGAGATGCAGAAACCTCTCTTGTATAATGTGGCAACTATTTAATACTGCAATTCAGCACAACAGTTCAGGATAGAAAACAGAAAAACTTACCCAGTAGAATCTACCGAGAGAATTTTAAGTAGGCAGAAAGGAATGTTTCAGGAATGTGATTTTAAAGGGAACATTGAAATGAAGTACGTCTTATACATACACTTTACTGTTCTTGAAACCAAACTGAATAGAATTGTTTCCATTAACCACACATTTGTAGTTATGTCTGTACATTCCAGAAATCTGACAGAAGAACTGTTGTCTGTAATGCTTTTGAAAACAGAGTTAAATGCAAATAACTTAAAATAAACCCTTATTAATCGATGGAAAAGCATCAAACTGCTTTCTTCTTCAAGTCACCATTTCAGTGTCAGCAGCATAAATCATAAAAGGATAAGAGTTTTCTTGCGCAGCTTTGTGGAAAAGTAGATTATCCAATATTTTTAGAACCCCAGGGAAGTCCTAAGCCTCCCTTTCTTCTGTCCCTAACTACTACTGAATGAAAATTATTCATCTATGATAGAACCAGAAGGGACCTCTTGTACAACACAAGCCATAGGTTTCCCATGAATAAATAAACATTTGTCTTGGATGTTTTGACTAGGGTGATCCCGTCTTGAGCAGGGAGCTGGACTAGATAACCTTTTGAGATTCCTTTTAGCCCTATTTTCCTATGATTTTTAGGAGGCAAAACATTCAGATTTGGTTTAAATACTTCCAGTGATGGAGAATCAACCCATATTTGGAAAATTATATTAAACTTCTGTTCCCCATGTAATAGTGTGTGATCAGTTCAGCTTCTTAACCTTTTGTTTTATAAACAGGGTTTGGATACATGAACTGGAACCCTTCCAAAGCAGAAACTTCAAAAACGCAGAAGCTGGTACATTCTAGTTGTTATATGTGAAAAAGCTGAGAACCATTCAGATACTGCAAACCCACTCCAACTTTAAGACTCCTTCATCTTGGGTTAAGGTTGGAATATTTGCTGCGTTTGAATTATTCTCAGTTTGTTTACACATAGCAATTAAAAAATACCAACTTCTGCCTTTTTCAAATGTTCTCCATTCAGAAGGGGTCCAAGCATTCATACATCCAAACCCATAGATGAAGCCTTTCATTCTTCGACGTGTTTTTGCTCACAGCTCTTCTCTGAATCCTTTCTGTTTTATCACCTTCCACCCTGAATTTTAAGCTATGTCTGCACATCAAAGACAGTGTGACATGTCTACACATCAAACAGTGTCTCAAGGAACAGACCCATCAAGCACACTGAGGTCTTCTAAGTGGGCTGCTTTTGAACAAGAAACAGAATAGCTGCATCTGCATAAATGTTCAGCTGATTAGCTTGGTGGGTAATTGGTACTGAGCATACCTTCACGTGCAAATAATGTGCCTGAATAAACTGTGGTGCAATTTATTGTGTGGACTTTATTGCTTCCGGGCGCAATATTTATAAGTGTCCCTGGGACTGCAGCACACACTAAGCAGGGTTGGTGCAGCCCTAGCTATCAGAGGAGCCCTGGAGGTCAGGCACCCTGGAGCTGATCTGTTTCAGTTTAATGTGCTGTGGAGGGGCTGGCTGGGGCACAAGGGTGCTGCAGTGTGGGGCTAGCCAGCAAGCAGCCCCCTGTGCTAGCAGCCCACTGCTCCAGTCAGCCCTGGTCACTGTCTACACATGTGTTACAGTGGAGTAAATGGTTCTGCCATAGGACAGTACTTGCGTTGGGCAGTACTATCCTACAGCAGAGTTACTTAGTTTACTCCAGCCTAATAGGGGTGCATGCTTTACTGGAGAGCTAATTAGTCAATTATCTCTGTAGTGGTAGGCATGGCTTTTTTGGGTTTTTTGACCATATTTTAACACCCTTGCAGGTCCAAGACTGTGACTGCTGTGCTCTCCTGCTTTTTCTGTTGTAGATTAGGGTGTTGTGTCTTGTGGTTGTGTTAGGGTTGACTGTAGTTTTACTAAGAGGTTAGACAATGGCTTTGTATAGAATGGTTTGGATGGGAACGATCCTGTCTTGATAGGGTTTGGATTAGGTGACCTCTGGAGGTCCCTTCCAGACTTTTTTCCTTCATGATTCTATATACATAGGCCATTACCACCTAGAATAGGGGTGTCAAACATGATGTAGCCTGTGGAGCTGCTCCATCTGGCTTACTAGGCTGCTAGCAGGCCAGGATATTTGGGTGTATGCCAAGTGAGGCAAGGTCTACCATGAAATCCAGGGCCCCACTGGATGTGGACCTGGGTGGCAGAGGGAACAAGTAAGGGCCGTATCCCTTTTTCCTATGGCCACTTGCCTCACCACCACTGCTGCATGACCCACTGCAGCTGTATGCTCCGCTGTAGCTGCCAATGCTACCACATATTTCTGATCCCACCATAGCTGCTGCCTGCCTGCAGATCTAGCTTACAAGAATCCCCTGATCTGGTTCTGTCCTGGGGCTCGGGTTGACACCCCTAATCTGTAAGATTACATGGTAAAATCCTGCCCACTCTTTCCCCTGTGTTAAACTGATCACATGTCTATACCCTTTAAGGCAGGGGTGTCTAAACTTTTTTGAATGTGGGGCCGGATCATGAACTTTTTATTACCTAGTGGGCCAACGAGCCATATTCAAAGACCTCACAGGAAGTGGGATCACATCAGGAAGTGATGTCACTTGACCTTTGACACCAATGAAGTTGCAGGAAGTGACAATGAAATGTGGTTTAAAATCCAAAATAAAAGCAATATAAAAGCAACAATGACATAATACCAAACACTTGACTAAAATAAACACTTCTGTTTTAACTCACTTTTCAATGAATAAAAGAAGCATAATGCAGGCTTGCCCTGGGACACCTGGGTGTACAGCACCAGGTAGAGGAAGCCGTGGAGGAGCAGCCAGCTGTTGGCCTCCAGCAGCAGCAGTGAGGAGGAGGAGGAGGAAGAGAAGTAGTGCCTCAGGATGCTGCTCAGCTCCGTTGGGGATGAGGAGCCAGGTCTTCACACACAGCCACGCATGCTCAGCTTGCCTCCCTCCTTGCCCCTGGCTCCCATGGAGAAGGAGAAAGAAGGTGTGAGTGTGACCTTGTGCTTCCTCCTCACAAGTGACAGCCAGGCAGCCATGTTTCATGCTCACGCGCTCATCCCTGTCCCGCGCCGCCCCTTCCTAGCCGATGCAGTGTGGACCGCGCCGGAACAGGGCTTAAGGAGCCACATAATAGGCGCAGAGGTGGGGGGGGGCACCTCGGCCTGTCACCTGCTGAGGGGTTGGGGGTGGGACAAGCAGTGGGAATGAAAGTAAACAGTGTTTACTTTCATTTCCCATCACAGTACCTCGGGCCTCAGAAAACAGCTTGGCGGGCTGCATGGCAGCCCATGGGCCATATGTTGGACAAGCCAGGTCTAAATCATCACGTAACTCCCTCAAGCACCTAAGTTTCTGTCAGTAACTTTCCCTGGGTACCTATAGCACTACTTTTACAAATGCCCAGAACTACTGCTATCTTGACAGTGTTGAGAGTCTTGGAATCTAGAGCATTTTGTATCCACAAAAAGGTAACTGTGCATGTAGGTATGTCCGAGAGTTCAAGTGTGATCATGGTGGGACGGGGGCAGAATGGTCATATTTCCAGGTGTGGATCGTGTTTTTGGGCACAGGTGGGCAGAGTGTGCTAGGACCCATACTTGTAGGCACCCAGCATTGCTGCAGTGTAGATATGCCTTGAGTACCCAAATCCAGTAGGATCATACTTAACACATGGACAGCATACAGTTCTGCACAAAATACAACTACCATGATGTTGCATTAAAAAAGAATAAGGCTAATGCTAATGATAGTGGGTAATCCTAGGTTATTCCAGGACTGTTTCTGTATTTTACTCAGTTACTTTTTAATCCAAAATTCATAAGCAATCTTGGGAAAAGGAATAAAAACTGTGGGTTCCCCCTTACCAAGTGAGTTTTCTCAATACTGGTATACAGAGTCCTGTTGTTTGTTTTGGTCTGTCTCTGACTCCTTGAGTATCCCAAGCCTTTCTTCATAATGCCATACTTCTTAAGAGTGCTGGAGAGTGTCCCTTCCCAGTCCTTGTCTCTAGCATGGTTGTTAAGGCTAAAATCCTCTCGGGCTGACACAGGCCAGAAACGCAGGACTCCAACTTCTAGGTTTTGTTGTTGTTGGGGTTTTTTTGAACCAAGAGGTTATTGTATAAAATGTTAGGCACCACCATCCCCTTCCCAATCTCCTTGCTCTTCTTTCTCTTGTTTTAAAAGAAAACAGCCATTTGTCTATAACCAAAAGGAACAACTTGCATGCCTAAATCCAGGAGAGGGCTAGGGCTGTGAATCCCAGTTTCACATAGACATCTTATTTAAGGGAGGGAGGTTTCTTAATTTTGGAGAGATACAGGATTCCAGAAACACCCCCCTTTGGTTTGTATACTATTGGCTATCTTAGGCAATTCCACTTCTCAATGTTCTAGTTGCTATGAATCCCATTCTGATGGGATTCAAGGTAATATATGTAAGTGTTCAGGTCAGGGTTGTCAATTCAACTCTGAGAACTGAGTGCCTAAGTCCATTTGTGGATTGGTCTTCAAGAAACTGGTTTGGATTTTATTGTATTTACACACAACAAATATAATTTCATAATACCTTCAGGTTCAGAAACATATTTTATGTTGTGAACAGATAAAAGAACAAATAGTTCTTAAAAATTTTTTAAAATTAAAAAATAGAAAAAAAACCCTTTATTGCATCCCCCAAGAAATACCTTGAATATTTGAAAATTTCTTTATAAGTCTGCCCTCCGTTGGAGAGAACTGGAACTGAAGGTAATTTTTAACAACAGAAAAAAACATTCTTTTCTTACAAATTAGTAATTCGTTGCCTTCACTCATTTGTTTAAAATCAGTTTCTCTTTATTTTCTAGTATCAAAGGGTAGAGAACTAAGGTGACGCTGAAGACCAGAAGGTCTTTATTGAGTAGGAAAAAGTGCTAAGTCATCATGGTAGACCTCAAATTTAATAACAAATAGTGAAAACCAAACATTGCCAGTACTAAAACACTCTTGAATTTGTAAACAACTAGATGACAGTTTCTTAGCTGTGAAGTATTGCATCTAAAGAGCAGGGATTCCACAGAGCTCATCTTGCAAGGTAAAAAGTAATTTATCACAGAATTAATAGCTTAGTGATCATTACTAGATTATATTTGTTGTACACAGATAGAATAAAACTGAAACCTTAAGAGAATACTGTTCTGTTGTTCAAGAAAAGCACTTATTTTAATAGTAAAGCCTGTTATTTTAAAATCTCTTTAATGGCATAGGCTTGTTTAAAGATGATTTCTTTTTTATGCAACAAAATGATCAGTGCAATTTTTAAGTTGGTCTCTAAATTACCAGCCTTCACAGAATTCTGTTTAAGAAGGTGGGAGAGTATGTGGGGGTGAGGTAGAATCTGAGAGTAGTTGATGACTTTGTTCTAGAAACACTTGACAATATGTGCTAAGTTTTAATATAGGTTGTTAGCTAAGTTGTTGGTAACTAAATCACATTGCACACATGTTTAGTACTTGCTTATGGCTTAAAGAATCAGATTAAGAAAACATACTTGGGGGGAGACATTATGAGATTCAGCTTTAAATAAACACAAGACAATTAAATTACAGATCCTTCAGTTTTGTCACGTTTAATTTAAAACGACAGTGTAGTCAAGGAAAAAACTGTAAAGACACTATAGGACTCTTTTTTTAATAGTTTGTCAAACTTGGTCCATGAACTTAAGTGAAACCTAAGGTTACAGTTAGATGTTCATTTAAAACAGGATTGTCAAGCATACGGCCTGTGAGCCGGATCTGGCCCCCAGTGCTGTCTGTAAGTCTTGGAGTGACTCACAGGAAACATGTTGGACAGTTCCACTCACTGCATGGGGTTCCTGTTCCATGCGGCATGCAGCAACTGGTCTGGGGCTCTGGGACTGTGCTGCACAGCCCTGTGCCAGTGGTTTTTCTGGTTCTGGGACCATGCTGCAAAACCTTGTGGTCAGCACTGGATCCAGCTCTGGCTCCATCAAGATCCTGGGCCCCCCTGCACCAGCAATTTGAAAGCTGGATGCTGATGATCAGCTGACTGTCAGCTGGATTGGGACCACAAGAGGGATTGAGCTTGACCCTCTTGGTCCCAGCTAACAGTCAACTGATCACTGGCAAGACTGGGACTAGATTAGGGCTGCCTGGCATGGTCCTGATCCTGCTACTGATCACTGGCCAGCAGAGAAGCCCCAGGGCTTGAACGAGCCCCAGCACAGTCCCATTTCTGCTGATGTGCTGACAATCAACTGATCACTGACCAGCAGGGACACACTGGGGCTTTCAACTCCTGATGTTCCAGTTCAGCTGACAATTGGCTGATCATCAGCTGTCAATATAGAAACTGGTGTGGTTCCAGTTCAGCCAAAAATCAGCTAATCATCAGCTGACATGGATGCACTGGAGCCAGTTGGAGACTCCACCGTAGTCCATTCTGGCCTACAATCAAGTTAAGGTGCAACAGAAATCAGCCACAAATTATTATGTATATTTGTGTGATAATTTTGTGGTTTATTTCCTATTTTATTGCACCATTAATTGCCTGCATGTGTGGCTGTGTTGTGCTTTAAGACGTAATTAGCTGGTTAATTGCAACTTAAGCGTAATGTCTTTCAGAGGCCTAAGACACTGTTCATTAGTGCACATTGAAAAGGATCAAAGATATATGTACTATTCAGGTATAATCTTAGGAAATATACACCTGATTAAGCCACTTAAATTTATATGGTGTTCAAAGATTTAAGAAATACACTGGTGGCAAAACTCTTACAGATCTTCTGTACCACAGGTGATCCTCCTCTCGCTTCTCCCCATCAGGGACCCCAGGACAACTCCTCCTAATCAAGTCTTCCTCCTAAGCAGTCCAGATCCCTTCCTGCTCTTTAGAACTTAATATGGACATTTCATATTATTGATCTGAGGTGAACAGTGGTGAGCTGCAAGAATGTACAATGGCTGCATCTGCAGGAGAGACTGAGTGCTCAGTAGTGTTCAGTAGCGTTGCGTGACACAAAGTGTGATGCAATGCTATTGTGCAGTAGTAATGAGCTACTGAGCAGTCAGCACCACCAAAAAGCCATTTGGGGATGCTACTGTATGCAAATACTAAATGACTGCACAGTAGCAACTACACAGTCAGCATCTTGTGTAGATGCAGCCTATAGGAGTTATATGATTTCTTCTCCTAGGATTCACCATCAATTCCCAGATCAGCTTTAGTCAAATGAAACTTTTCTAATGTGGTATCAAAGAAACTGTACTATAAAAGAGTTAAACATGAGCAGCCAGAGTTTGCAGAGACACAGCAGCATTCAGCATTTCATGGATTGAGAACTGGTTAAAAGGTAGGGCTAAGTGGTTACTTTTCAGGATGGAGTTCAAGAGTGGGGTGCTGCAACAATATGTGCTAGAGTTAAGTATATTCAACATTTTCATCAGTGATCTTGAAGTGGGGGTGCACAGTAGAATTTCCAAGTTATTATTGTTATTCTAAATTATTCTTTTTATCCCGGGTAGTCAAATCCAAAGCGTATGGAGGCAAGCTGCAAAAAGATCTTACCAAGCTAAGCGAGTGGACAAAAAAAAGGCCGATGAACTTTAGTGTTGACATGTGCAAGCTAATGCACCTGAGAAAAAATAACCTTGAGTATACAGACACAACAAAAGATTTCTAAGATTTTTCAGTGGGTTTCTCTCTCTCTTTTGGTACAAGCAGTAAATTTATATTTTATTTTCCCTTGGGGAAAGTGTTACTTGCTTCACAGTTACCGACAAACTTTTTTCCCTGCTCCTGTTCTACTATTGGTGTAATTTTTTGATATTGCTTAATAAAAGGGTTGCTTTAAATATAAATAAACCATTTTTAATGTAATTAGTTAGAGCCCAATCCAGTGAGAGCTGGTTTCAGATGATGGCTTAGGAAGAGTAACATTAATTATTCTAAAGAGAAAAGTATTCTCTTATTATTTGATATTATTGTATAACATTAACATAATTAATGTTTGTTATTAGATATAATAATTGAACTAATACATAAATCAATATTTTATGAATAACATTTAATGGCAGTAGGAATTAGGCATGAGCACAGGTATATTTTTATTTTAGTCCTTTAAAAAATTTTAGAACCCACACTCTGATATTTAGATGCGTCTTGAAAACTACCCTGTCCCCACCAGATAAAAATAATCCCAGTGGTCTGCTATTCCAGACGTATCGTTTTGATTATCAGCTCCAGTCTTTTGCTTTCATCCTCACAGTAGCTACAATGGTTGCATTCTTGAGTCATTAGTGAAGGGCATGTATATCCTTTATGCAGGCAGCAAGCATCGTGTTTGGTGTTTCATAACGGAAATGGAGACAAAGCTATTCCAGGTATAGGTAACCAAGGGAGAATGTTTGCTAAGATGCATGATGTGGAGCAAGTGACACCCTGTCTAATTCATCATATGCTGGCATAGAACAGCCTGTTTTTTTTTCAGAGCCTCAGCAAGGTACACAGGAAGGTCAACGAGAGGCCAGGCTAAGAGGCAGACACGCCAACATTGTACACAAATAGACCCTTATGTTCTATGCTTGTTGTTGCAGCTTATTCCATAGCTAGCAATGGAGAATAAATTGGTGCCAGGTCAGATCAGTATATGTGGGTTACTTGCCCACAAGTTGGTTTTCATATTGAATGTTAAAGAAAAAAAAAAAAAGTCAGCCAGTGAAACAATAAAGATAGACAAAAATGTTTGTATTTGGCATAAGTAAATATCACTTGGACCTCATAAGTGAATGGAATTTTCTCTTCTTCAAAAACTGATTGTTCAGGTCTTCCTGCTTTTGAGTCACTAAGTTCATGACTATTTTGCCTTTCTGATGGGACCGCTTCCAAGATTGAAGTCCCAGGCACTCACTTCTTGTCTGCATCTATTCAAGGCTGATAATTAAGGAGAGTAGTCAGCTTAAAGATGTTCTGAGTGTGTGCACTCATGTGATGCTCAAGGTTTCCTGAGATAGACGGTTTGATAACAGTATTAGCGCAAGTGCTCAAGATCCCTCTAGGTTGTTGGACCTATCTACTTCTCAGGGATGGGGGCAAACTGGGGTAGGGATGGGGATGGCTTCTTGTTGGCTGTCTAGGAAAGCTGTGTAGTAATGCTGGTGTTGGGTAAATGGTGGAATAGTGAGAAGAGCAGTGGGCTTTATTATAAAAACATAGACATAGGTGTGTCTATATTTGGAAACATAGGAGGCAGTCTAATGCCAAAAAACAAAACAAACGAAAAATAGGGAAGAATGTTTCTGCTAATAGAGTAATTATTAGGTCTGTGCGAAGTAGTAAGTATTCACTTTGGATTCAGATTCGGCTGATTTGGAAATTCGAATCACTGTCCCGATTTGATTTGGCTGAATCAGATCCTAATATTTGGTGCCACTTTGGGGATTCGGCCGTAGACTAAGCAGACAGCAGTCCTCACCATGCTGGACACAGCTGCCTCCAGCTGGCAAGTCTGTTGTGGTAGGTGGAGGGGAGAGCAAAGGGGTATGGGGGAGGGAGTGGGGCTGGGGGGCTCGGGCCTGGGAGAAAGTGGGCAGGGATGCGGGTGTTGCAACACTGGCTGCTGCAAGACTCCCCCCTGGTCACCGACCAACCACGAGGGGACCACCCCCACACTTTTCTGGCCACCAGGGGACTCCTGCCTTCTCAGCTGGCTGCCAGGGGTCCCCTACCCAAAAATGTTGAAAGCTCCTGATGTAGTCCATTGTGGGAGGGAAGTGAACAGCAGTCATGGGCAACTGGGGAGGAAGAATGGGCAAAGGATAAACAGTGGGTGTTATTCTGCAAATTCCATTAAAAATCCTGCCTGTAAAAAAAACAAACAAAAAAAACCAAAAAAAAAACCACCCAACAACAAAAAACAAAAAAACAAAAAAACCCAAGAAAACATGAGCTTGATTGAATATCCATTGTCAGAATGAGATTGTTAACTGGTTATGATTGGTCTTATACCTGTTCTGACTCCTTCCTATCTAGTTTTCAAATACATCAGCATGGAGAGTGTAGGACCCAAAAGGATGGGGGGGTAGCTACCCCACCATGGTCCACCCCTCTTGCGAGTCCTTACTCAACCTACCCTTATTTCTAGTCTCTCACTTGCCATGACTTTGGTGTTGCTCTTTTAGCTATTAGGGAAATAGTTCCTGGGGCCGGGCATAACCTCACAGGGCCTGTTTTGACTAGTCAGACTATCCCTACCTTGGGGCCTTTGTTCTCTTTCTGACACTTCCCCTTTAAGGGCATGCTCACATAGCATTCTGAGCACTTGTCAGGGTTTCAGCTGTCACAGACTCAGCTTCTTTTTCTCTCCGAACATACCCTTTGCCTTGAACAGTAGGCCAAGACCTCAGCCTCTGGCAATTGACTCTGCCTTGATGGCAGCCCCCTTTCCTGGGGTCTGCTTTCACTGTGATAGTCTCTGCCTCAGGGCTGACCTTTGGTACCTATTGCAGGGGGGCGCACTGAAGCACCCCTGCCCATGGCCTCCTCTGCCCCTATAGCCACAACTCAGTCTTGTTTAACTTAAAAAAATGCAAGCCCATTGGCTGTATAAACTAAAATTATCCCTACACCAGGTCCATAATTCCTCCCTCCTGCCCAGTCTATAAGTCCCCCTTAGGTACTCCCCTCTTAGGTACAGGCAGAGTGTTGGTCAGTCCCTCTTCTCAGCCATCCTGTTCAGGAGCTGCTCTACCTGCTGTCTGCAGGGCCAGACTGCCCCTTGCCTGCTCAGGGACTGGGCTTATATTCCCCTGTCCAGCTTCCTTCTGGTAACCTGATTGGCCCTTCTGCCTCTCTCCCCTAGGGCCAGGTGTAGCTAATTGCTTCATTAGTTGCCTGGCCCCTTGTTTTTTTAACTCAGGGGTTTTCAACTTTTTTTAGTAAGCATACCCCCAGCCAGATGTTTTTACTAAGTGTACCCAAACTTTGGGAGGTCAAAGGAGAAGACTTGCCTGGAATGCCTAGGGGAGATGAAGCTGCTTTCATGAGTTTGAGCAGCTAGATGCAAGAGTCATCATCATACGATCAGGCTGCATGATTAGCAACAACTTGTTTTAAACAAGTATACATAACAAACACCAAAATACAATAATAGTTATGAAAGGTAACAACTAGCTGTGTAAAGCATCTATTGCAGTGGAAAAAGGCAGAAAGCAACCAAAAACAAAATGCCAAGACCTCAAAATGTAAACAAATAAGAAGTTACATCAGAAAAGTGACAAAACCTGGGGTGCCAAGCTGATTGTTTTAAAAGACCTTCCTATACACTGTTCCTCAGTGAAATTCTTATGTGTGGTGGAGTGGTACAGGACGTACCATATGATATTTCCTTCATGCCCCAGAAGAGTGTGGAGTAAGGATTTCTGGATAGTGGACTACTGCAGCATCTCTACCTGTTGTCTAAGGAACTGTCTCTGGCCTATCTACATGTATTCATTGGCCTACTGCAGGAGTGCTCAACCTCCAGCCCCTGGGCCAACTTTGGCATCTGGCCTTTGGGGCTCTCCCTAGGTTGGGAAATTTGGTGGTGGGGGAACCATGACCAGTAATATGGCTACCCTTCTTGCCCTGCCAAATTCCAAAACCCTGCATGGCCCAGAGATGGGCTGCACCCCCTTTCTCCTGTTGTTCCCATAACCAGTGGAAAATGTGGGAGACTACCCATTACAGGCCCTGATGCCAGGGGGTACTATCCACCTCTCCAATCCTTCCCTACACGGTGGCTCATGCCTTGCAGATGGCATCATAAGTTCTTGCTCTGTACCGCGCCTAAAGCCAGACCAAGCTTAGCCCTCACTGTCAGGTCTCTTTCACATGCACATTCACACTGCCATCCTCTCACTAGGGCCACTTGCACTCCATCCCCTCTCCCAGAGTCTCTTTCTTGCATTGACAATGGGTTCTGTGCTGCTCCATCTTAGAGCAGCTCCTGTGGGCCCTGGGGCTTTATCCAGATCACACCTTGGGTGGCAAACGTACATTCTCTTGAGTCTCTCCCATGACCCTCACTTGGGAAGTGGCCAGTCAAGTTCCTCACCTGGGCCAAGCTTGCCCTGGCACCTTCCAGGGCAACTCTACATAAACATACACAAACACACACTGGGTTTTGGTTCCCCCTCACTGGGGCTCCACTCTGCCCTTTCTCCAGGACTAACTCTATGCCCCTTCATAGGCTTGGGGTCTTAAACCCACAGGGACTCGGGTGTCTTTCCTTCAGCATGCCTGGCCCCATAGTTTGTATATTCTCCACTATGTAGTGGGGGCTGAGGTTTTAAGGTGCTCCTACCCACCTTTCACTGTGGAGGTAACTCTCCTGGCATTTCCTGGGGGCACCCACAACACTAGGAGCCCCACCAGCCCACCCTTCCCCCAGCAGGGTACAGTTTCAAGTCATACCCAAGACCTTCACACTTAACTCCAAGGTGTTCCAGGAGCAGCTCAGCCTGATGTTGCCTTCCTGGCTGCTCCCCCCAGACTGCTACATTTCTGGCCTAAGTTTGAAAATGTCCACCACAATCAGCCACCTGGCGGCTGCCTGTTCCAGCCCTTAAAGTGACAGAGCCCTAAAGAAGTAAGCTCTAGCACCTCTGGCCTTCTGGCTTAAACCGCTTCAGACATGTGGCTGCATCTGTGGAATCAAAAGTGAATGTCTGTTTGCTTGCTTATCAGTTCGATCTATGCAGTTTAGACTAACTTGGAAAGATTGAATTGATTCAGCCTCTGGCTTTTTGACTGTCTGTACTTAGCCAAAAAGGGAAAAGTACCTCTGAATTCAAGTCTCTATAGAGAGCTGAAACCCCTGAAGTGCCCATGGGCACCATACCTATAAAGGATCAGGATAAGCCTACTAGTTTCTAAAACAGCTGAAATTCTTGAGTCTGTTGTTAGGCAGCTCAGGGTCTAAGAGGGTTAAACCCTGTGCATAAGCAACCAGAAAAAGACCACCAATGGCCACACCAAATCCTGGCTCTTAGATCTTATGTTCCTGTGGACAAGTCTCAGTTTACCCATTTTAATGTTTCCATAATAGTAAATTAAGTAGTTCTTTTGGAGAAATGAAAAATATTTTTGATCTCCTTAATGGGGCCCTTGGCCAAAAATGCTGTAGTTTTCAATATCATAAATTTGCTGTTTTGGAACCTCTGCATGGAAAGGAAATCCTGCTGGCTAAAAATAATGTTTTTATTGTAACAATTTGTAAGAAGTGCAACTTGTTTTGGTTAATGTCAGCGTGTCTGCCAAGTATCCCCTCTATCCTTGTAATTCCCACCTGCCGTGACTTGGATCTTAACAAAATGAAATAGGAAGGAAGTGGTTGGTATACCAAGGGATACCTGTGGGAATTAGCACGCTGAATTAGATCTATTTCTCAGTGTTTTTATTCCATTGGTCTCTGTTATTTTACAGGAAACTCCCCTTGTGGGAGATTGCAGTCCTGAAGATTGGTCTTGGGGACCCCCCAGGTCTCTTAGTTTCATAGTAGCTAGAGTCGGAAGGGACCTAGGTAGATCATCTAGTCCGACCCCCTGCCTTAGCAGGAAAGAGCACCGGGGTCAGATGACCCCGGCAAGGTGCTCATCTAACTTCCTTTTAAAAATCCCCAGGCTAGGAGCCTGCACCACTTCCCCTGGAAGCTGGTTCCAGGCCCTAGCCACCCTGACTGTGAAGTAGCGCCTCCTAATATCTAATCTAAACTTACCCTCCGCCAGTTTGTGACCGTTATTCCTGGTCACTCCTGGCAGCGCACGGGGGAACAGGGACTCCCCCAATACCTGCTGATCCCCCCTGACCAGTTTGTAGCAGGCCACAAGGTCCCCCCTTAGCCTTCTCTTGTGGAGGCTAAACAGGTTCAGGTCCCGTAGCCTATCCTCATAAGGCCTGCCCTGCTGACCCCTGATCATACGAGTGGCCCTCCTCTGAACTCTTTCCATATCGTCCACGTCCCTCTTGAAGTGTGGCGCCCAGAACTGGACGCAGTACTCCAGCTGCGGCCTGACCAGTGCCGCATAGAGGGGGAGGATCACCTCCCTGGACCTGCTCGAGATGCATCTGTGGATGCATGACAGGGTACGATTGGCCTTCTTGACTGCCTCCCCACACTGCCGGCCCATGTTCATCGTGGAGTCAATGACGACTCCAAGATCCTTTTCCGTCTCCGTGCTGGCAAGAGGGGAGTTCCCCAACCTGTAAGTGTGGTGCCGGTTCTTCCTCCCCATGTGCAACACCTTGCACTTATCAGTGTTAAACCCCATCCTATTCTCATCCGCCCACCGTTGCAACCTGTCAAGGTCAGCTTGTAGCCTATTGCACCCTTCTAGTGCACCCACATCCCCCCACATCTTAGTGTCATCAGCAAACTTGAACAGGGTGCTTTCTACCCCCTCATCCAAGTCACTGATGAAGATGTTGAACAGTGCAGGCCCGAGGACCGAGCCCTGCGGAACCCCACTGCCCACATCCTTCCAGGTCGAGAAGAACCCATCCACTACCACCCTCTGGGTGCGGCCCTCCAACCAGTTGGCGACCCATTTGACCGTGTGGGCATCGACACCACAGTCTCCCAGCTTTTTGATGAGGACAGGGTGAGAGACAGTGTCGAAAGCCTTCCGGAAGTCCAAAAAGACTACATCCACAGCAACCCCTGCGTCTAATGATTTAGTGACCTGATCGTAAAAGGCCACCAGGTTGGTCTGAAAAGACCTGCCACTGACCGGTCCCAGTTCAATAATACAAAAAAAATGAGGTTGCACACAGTCCTGGTCTTTGCAGTCAATTATTCTATTAACAGTTCATTACAACTGCCACCTGTGCAGCACCCACCACTAATTATATTATTAGCAGCTTGTTACAGTCATCATCTACATTCCTCTTGGGTAGGGCCGGCGTGCAAGCTCCGCGGTTCTTTCTCAGCCTGTCTTGCCCTCTCAGTCCCCAGCTTCTCTCTCCCTTCCCAGGGTTCTGGACTCACCCGGACACTTTAGGGATGGAGCAGTTTCATCTGCCATTTGCATCTCTCTCTCTCCACTGGGGCTGGCATGCAGACTCCACGGCTCGGCTCCATCTCTCCCCACACTCACTGTCACTCCTACTGACTCCAGGTACATCATGACGGGGTCTGGGTTCCAGGCTCTCCCTTCCCTGGTTCTCCTCTTCAGGAAGTCTCTCCTTATCCTCTCTCTCTCTCTCTTCTGTGGTGCTGGAAGGCATCCCCCTTTCTCTTCTTATCATCTGAGACTGGTTGCCATTGGCTCCCTAAGGGCAGGGGCCCATCCCCCACATGGTAATTATTTCCAGCTACCGCTGTTCTCCTAGCAACAGGGCCTCAGTGGAGACCCTGTTACAGTTAATATATATGATTCAGAAGTTCTAAATACTTTTAATTATTTTATTTCATTGAAAGATCTGCTTTGATATTTTTTGAAATCTATTAACTAACGTTCAGTTTGACTGGCTTTGTCCATATGCTATGAAGACACTATTTGCCTCAAAGTCTTCACATGTGCTGAATTGTTAGCCCTGTCATACCTAAGATAGGGGCCCAAAACATTCTTACTAGGCTTTTTGTTGTTTGTATACATGTTTTCTATGGGTTGTCTTAACATGATTTTGGACCAGTTTATCTAAGTCAGTATAAAAAAACCTTTCAGTAAAAATTGTTTTAAAAAGTGCTTATTTATTTTGGCTCAGCTCAGATGGGGAGTCTTGTCTAAGTAATCATTCCACAAGTGCAGGATCATACCTGTAGTTATCCCATGAATTAAGTTATATGCATGTTTTCCATGTTGAGGGGCATAGGCCTACAGTGTAAAACTAGGCACTATTTCATTCTTCAGCTGGTTCTGCAGGTAAAAGACATGTTGTGATGTGCATCAGGGTCAACAGGACTTTGATAAGCTTTGGAGCAAGCCCAAAGTGTTTCTTGACTTAAGTTTCCTTCTTTAAGGCTTCCCATCTTTAAAAAAAGTATATCTTTAATAATAAAAGGAGGAGAACATTCTAAAGGAGAATGAAAGAGAGAGAGAAGTGTAGAAAAAATGCAGACAGAATAATTCATGTGGAGATGGCAGACAGGATATGAGGACAAAAATGGAGACAACAACAGTTGTTCTAAGGTCCCACTTTTCTATTAAATACAATTTAGCATGTTTCTTAATGTTTATGAACATATAACACTACAATTATATTCATTAGGCCTGTGCAAAATTTTACCAGCTGTTTTGTTTCAACACTGTTTCTACTCATTTCAAGCTTGAAACAGTGAAATCGAAATGAAATGAAGGGCTTTGAAACAGCCTCAAAACACAGTGAGGCTAGTGAAAAAGTTTCAAAAGTTTGGAAACATTTTGCGTTTTGAAGCAGCCAGGTGGTGGGAGACAGGGGAGAACCAGGGCTGCACTCCCAGCAGCTCCACAGCCCAATGTGGCTCAGCCAGGTGGGGAACACAACCCTGCCTCTCCCCGCCTCCGACAGCAAGGCTGCAGGAAGCCAGTTGCAGTGCAGGTGAAGGGAACTGAGCTGGGCTGAGTTGCCTTCCCCAGCCCGATCCTAGTGCTGGGGAGGGGAACTCAGTTCAGCGGGACTCAGTTCCCTTCCTCAGTGCAATCGATTGCAGCACTGGGGAGGGGAACTGAGCGAATTGGCTTAGTTCCCTTTCCCGGCTCCCGGTCCCAGGTGGCAGTATCCGGTTTCCCTCCCTCATCTGGCTCATGGGAAGCTCAAAACAGAGTCTCTCATACAGGATGCAAATTGGGGCCCACAACCCCAGGAGGACTGGCCCAACCCCCACAGCCCTCCTGGAGTTGCAGGCCCCAATTTGCATCCTGTATGAGAGACTCTGTTTTGAGCTTCCCCCATTATAGCCTGTGGATGAAATGTCGCAACAGCATCAAAACAGCATCACTGTTTTGACTAAATGAAATGGAACAGTGGTTTCAAATTGAAATGAAATTCGAACTGAAATGCTGTTCCATTGAAACCTCAAAATGCAAGTCAAAACAGAACAGTGCCCTTTTGCACAGCCCTAATATTTATACATGCTCTTTTTCTAACAACTCAGGCATTTCATTAAATACTGGAATTTTGGGAAAGGGATTTTCATTTTGTTTACAGCAGTGCTACTATAAAAATGTTTCTTATTATTGATTAGAAATATTAAGTGGTTAAATTAATAGTCTTATTTATAGTAGAGGTATCTGGGAGTGGAGTAGAGCCAGCACATGGCTTTTTAGTGATACTAACGGTACAGAAGCCTAATACTATGGCACAGTAGTGTATTAGCGTAGTTTCTGCCATGATATATTGCTGCGCTACAGTGCAATTAACGATTAACAAACAAAACAAAAAACCAATACTAGTGCAGTTTCTTTGGTGGACACAGCTGATCTGAAGCTGTCATATAGCACTGAAACTTATTACGCTTCTTATAAAGGTATAAGATACACCTGTGCTGGTTTACAGTGAATATATAATTCAGTGTTTATCTATAGACTGGTATATAATTCAATCTGAAGGTTGCAAGGATCTTGTTAGGAGGATTTATCACTTTAACTATGCTAGTATATCAATAAAACTTCTGTTTGCAGACAGTATCTCCATTTCTAATGTATAAATATCTTCCAGAATTTTTCCATGTATACCTTGCCTTTGGTTTATTTAAGTAATGAATAAAACATGTGAAATTATTATAAAGCACAATTCTTCCCTATGCTATAATGACAGTTTTATTCAGTGTGGGAGACAAATAATATGAAGTGTTTTTTTTCATTTCAGTTGCAAATCCACACACCTAATTACTGTTGTGTTAATAATTTGAGCATGCCCACACCAACTCACTAATAGCTTTCACTAAGCAATAATCTGTCAAAGTATAGTAGAGCATAATATGTTTTTACATAACAATGGTGGACCTTTCATTAATTATTACCAACTATCATAGATTTATGCAAATATTTTATTTGAAAACTTTGAATTGCTATATAAAACATTTCAAATATCTCCAATCAGAATAATATGCACATTAATTTCTCATTAAATGATCCCTCTTTTAATGAAAATGTAGATTCTTCAACTGAAATTAATAAATGAAAAAATGTATCTAAAGTCATCTGAATTGCATACTATACTGAATCTCTTATTGCATCAACAAGGATAAACATATTAATTAGGTATATATGTTATGATGATTCCTAGTAGTTGAGAAATTTCATATATAAAAAACTCTGAAGTCTGGTTTTACTATACAATATTGTATAAATTTCTTCTCTTATGAGTCTTAGACTGATGGGTTCATGTTGTGAGACAGTATAATCGTGCATATCATGATTGCAGGCTTTGTTGTCTGCAAAAGTCAAATAGCTAATCTACCATTAACTAGCTATGGAAGAAGTTATCGTAGGTCCAGACATCCAAACAGCAAATGCTGTGTACTGAGTATTTTAATATACATATTCTGTTGTGTGTTTAATTTGCATACAAGCTTTGTCTGTAGTTTTGAGAATTGTCTGATTGTATTCCTTACAATTTCTAATAAAAATTTAACATAGCTGAAGTTGCTATAAAAAAAAAAAAAGATGCTTTAGCTTCCTTTATTGATTTTTACTGAGGTAAGAAACTATCTGATGACCTTTAAAAACAGTGCCAGGAAATGAGGAGCTAATATAATGATATCAGTCTGTGACCTCTGACAGTCCTTTTAAGTTTTAATGACAGTTTTAGCCATAGGTGATGTGTAGGGGAGGATACGGGGGGCATGTGCCCCCCTGAGATTGGCTGCCACCAAAGCCTCTGTCGGCTTCTACAGGAGGTCGCCGCTTGTACCTGCCCCAACCTTGCCACTGACATGGCCAGTGGTGGTTGTGGGCAGTTTCTGCTCGCCGACATGGTGCCCGCTGAATCTGGGGGGACACCAGCCAGTCAAAGTTTTAGCTCTTTTTCTTAGTATCTAGAGCTGGTGGTTATAACTCTTCAAACCAGGAAAAGATAATGTTTGTTAAATATTAACCCAGTGGAAATCCCAGTGGAAGCCCAGTTGTACTTAAAAGCAGTTGGTGAGAACCACATCCTTCTGCGAGTCCTTACAACCCAGAGTATTACCTGCTAGTTTTCCATTGACTCTGGTGGCTGATAAGCCTAGTCAGTGTATAAAATATGTGCAAGATAGAGTCCTATATTTGTAAACTTTTAATCCTGGAACTTGAATGTATCAGTTGAATAACTTGTGCTCTTCTGTAATCTTGTTACCTTTCCATCACAAGAAATGTGGTATGTGAATATACAGAAACTACTTTCCTTAAGACTTCAGCATAATATTCAGCTGACAATTGACATCACAGTTTATGATACTGAACAATATAGGGCTGTGACATGATATATTTAGGACACAGTTAAGGTATTAATATTGCTACAAATAGTAATTCTGCCACCTGTCTGTAAATAAAATGCACTTTCCAAACATGGAACTAGTTCTTTCAAAAGGATTATAACTACAACTTGTACAGTGGTTGCCAAATAACTATAAATATTAAGTGAAAGAATCGTTATGAGATTATTTGCCATGGTCCCTAAAAATATATACCCTGAGCTTCTCCCAAGAATGAAGGTTTTGCAAAGATTTTTAGGTAGCTTACAAAGATAATAACTTTTTATACCTTATACTGAATATATTGTTTATTTTATCATATACTGGATTTTTTCTTTTATTCCTTTAATTTGGAAACTTTAATACATCTAGATAAAATATTTGCATTTGGGAGCAATTTGTATTTGTGTTTGTTTATTTATTTAGGAGTTCTATGAAGCGATGAACCTGGAATCAAACATGACCTCACAGTAATTTAAGTTGCAAATGGTATATTTTGTTACTTCTGTCCTATGAAAATTTATACTTTTGTTGTTAAACTGCTCAGTTGACATCCAAAAAAGTTTAGATCACACCGTGAATTGTACCTAGGTTGGGTGGAAGCATTATCACAGGAATGTTCCAATTAATTCATTTTATTTTTATGTGTGATTTTTTTTTTTTTTTTTTCCCCCCCAGCATTTCTGGAGTTCTTTCTGATTCTGATCATATGTTGTAAAGTCCAAGGTATTTTTCTTTCCAAGGTGCATAAAATGATTAAGAGGCACATCCTAGTCTTCTAAATTTCCAATGAGATTCTTTGTATTTCCATCCATGAATATACATCATCCATAAATATTTAGCCATGCCACAATCCAAGGTTAGGTTAGCTGCCAAGATTCTATAAAGACCATGGGATTTTACATTTTCCACATCCATTTCCAGAAATCAAAATACAACACTTCATGAACTTCATGTTTCTTGAAGTAGTTTATGACAATTACAATAATTTATTGTCTACAATATTTTTAGAACTTGAACTGTTTTGTTTTGCAGACTGTATTCACTGTTCCTTTTTATTGACTTTATAAAACAGTATCTACTTTCCACTTCTTGGATTCCAAGAGTGAAAGCCCCAAATCTCCTTCTGCACAACTCTTGCACTTACACCCTTTATTCCCAGCTTAAACAGCCAGCATGGTACAGTAGCGCATTAGTGTAATTGGAAATTGAGATCCAATGTAATAATTCTGGCTTAGAAAATTGTTGTATTTCTTTTTCTTTTGTCCTCTATTTAGCAAAATATTGTTGTTTGTAGTGCTGTAGTATCTAAGCAATGTGACTGCTTTTGGTTTACTTGTGTTTGTGCACATTAGTATCATCATTGGCAAGAAAGGGCACAGCCTAGGGAATAACAATATTTGTTACTGCTGCAACAGTTGGTTCTTACAGTGTTTTCTTTGGAAAAATCATATCAGTAAAATGGCTTTCTTGGCAAGAGAGTGGTTTACTTGAGGAATATAGCTGGGTTCCAGAAGAAAATCCTTACATAAAAATATCAGCATTTTTTATTCTTTTCAGAAAACATACAGTATTGTACCTACGTCTAAGTGCAAATGTGACATAGAATAAAACTATTTATTCTAGGTGCACCAAAAGCAGCAAGATAATTAGGAAAAGACTTGGAGGGACAGATAAAAGAAAGAACAAATACATTATACAAGGTGTAAATTCTCAGATGAGGAAAAATATAATTGTAATACCATGTTTACTCAAATACACATTTCCATTTTCCTAAAAAGTCAGCCCTCCAAAACTAGGGCAGATGTCTTAATGAGGGAAGCTGATTTCCTTTACCTGAATTAAAGCAAGTATGGGTGCCATGGGCTGAGACAGAAGGGGTACACTTTTCAGGCTCACAGTTTTAACTCTGTTACAGCCACTCATCAGTAGAACTGTCCTTCTAAAGTGGTAGCTAGAGATTGAGTGATGCTGAGAAGAGGGCTCTGTCCCTTTTTCCTAGGGTTAACATTCAGCTATGAAGAACCTGTTGGCACTGGATTTAAGATACCTTGTTCCAGATGGACTCAAACCCTCAGACCAACCATGACCTCTCCATTCGATAATAGGTGAATTTTATTGATGCATTGTGATAGCAGATAAGAATAATGCAAATAATTATATATCTGCCTGTCCCAGGGCTGAACAGAGTCAAGATATGTCTGGCCAGCCTGCAAGCTTCACCCTGAAGTTCTTTCTTGAATGTTAGATGTCAGCAGCCTGGAGGTTGAGGGCAGAGGCCCATGCTCCTTTGCCCCCCAGTGAGATGGGTGAAATGGGCTGGTGGTATGCCCTTTATCCATGATGAGCTCAGGTTCCCCTCTTCAGGAACCCTTTGCTGCTCTGAAATCCCTCCTTTTATATCCTTTCTCCCCTCTGATGACTCTTCATCTCTGGGCATTATTGATTGATCTCCCTGTGGTTATTATACTCTCCATGTTCTGTCCTGTCAGCATATTTCTTTGTTTCACAAACTCATCACATGCACACATCCTAATTTCAGTTTTTACTGGTCTTCTAATTTGGTCCATCTACCAAAACCAGAAATCCCAAGGGCTCTGCAGCTGGTCACTATGACCTGGCCAACGTGGCAGAGTTCTTTATCTCTGTATGGAAGACTGTAGTATAAGTCTTCAACTTCCCAGCCCATGTGTCTGTTGGCTTCAAACTCAGTGGGCCTTGAAAAAAACCTTTGTCCAAACTAGACTTTGAGAAATCAATTAACCCTTGTTGTTGCCCTGGATCATTATTCTAATACATACCTACTTTACCTACAAGCCAATTCCCAAAAGCAAACCTATAAATACCATTTTCTAGCCATTGAAACCCATTATGTGATAGTTAAGATTCTGGGGAAAAAAATCTTCATTCTTCCATCCTAAAGCAAAGTGCAGGTATTTGGATGCATGTGGTATGCTAATAAATATGGTATTTGCAGAACTTCATGAAATGAGGACTCTTCCAAATTTTGGAAAAGGTCAGTAATCTTCATTTCTTGAGGAACTTTAGTTTTCCAGTATTTCCTGATGAAATCTGAATGCCCTAAACTCTATT
Source organism: Crocodylus siamensis (assembly GCF_052110815.1). Taxonomy (NCBI): domain Eukaryota; kingdom Metazoa; phylum Chordata; order Crocodylia; family Crocodylidae; genus Crocodylus; species Crocodylus siamensis. Next base: position 244,130,854 of record NC_143396.1, on the reverse strand, counting down.
CTCTACCATCAGGCTGGACATATAGCTGCAAAACAGAAAGTTGTCTTACTAAAATTGTAGCCTCCTGTGGTCAGACAGTTATACTTAAAACATTAACAAAATGCACAGGAGTTAACCTATCTGCCACCAGAAAACTCAGTACGCTTACCATAGCTTTTGTTAATATACATTTTGAAAATGAAGCTGACATGATTCTTATCACACACTTACTGATACCCTTTGGATTATGAATGGCAACAAAGAAGGCAGGGTAGATTTGTGCCTTTATAGACTAAATCAGAAAAGTATAGCATAAGCTTTTATAAACAGAGGGCTTACTTCATCAGATGCTGTGAAGGGACTGCAGGAAGCAGAGCTGCTAAATAGAAAGCAGTGATTAAAATGCAAAGGGAAGGGAAAGGGGAGGAAGATGAAGGAGGGGATGCTGCTGAGAAAGACAAGGTGGGTTGTGAAAAAACAAAGCAGTTAACCCACTGAGGGATATAAGATATTACCTTGAATGTTATAATCCCTGTCCAGTGATAATGTGGTCTTTGTTGATGAGGGAGCAGAGTGGACTTCTGGGTCTGGAGCAAGTTCTGGTGACTGGTGAGAAGAGAAGTGAAGTTGTCTGTTGCTGGAGAGATGCCAGTTGAGGTTTTCCTCCCATGACTACCTTGAGTTAGTCATCATTTTCCAGGAGGGTTACAGGACATAAATGATGTATCTAAGGTGTTCAAGTTGGGGGCTGTAGGTGACAACCAAAGAGATTTTGTTGTCCTTGTCTTATTGTCAGTTTAGCAGGCTGGAGCAGGATCTGAATCTGGCTCCGTTGATTTTAGCGGGTACAGTTTTGAGATTGTATTGTAATTGTAGGAATCCCTGCTCCAGATTTTTAAAGTGTGCATCCCAGTCAGTGGGATAAAAAACATGAAAATGGCCAGTTCTGTGTTAGTTTCACTCTGGAGGAATCACAGAATGTTGTGGCAATTAATGATCTAATCCTCTAAATCATCACATGAAGTATCCTATGCAGCAGATGGAAGTTATCACCTATTATTTATCTATACATAAAAGATGGGCCAGAATTTCACCCATAATGACTCATAAATATATAACTAGTATATTTACTGCCTTAGCAGTTCCAAGAATTAATTTAAGAAAACCACCAGCTTTTTAAACAACAATCTCAGAACTTGTGATGGCATTTTAAGCCTATAAAAATTAATACTGTAGACAGATCTTACCGACTAGAGTGCTTTTTTTTTTTTTTTTTTTTTTTTTACTACAGACATCTGATGGTTAATTTTGGGTGATTTTATTTCTTTGGTGAACAAATATACACATAATATCTTCTTTTGGCACTGGGTCAACTATACCATGTTATTTCAGTTTACTACCCCTATACATTTCTCATACAGATCAGAAGGTGAGGAAAAACTCTTTCTATTAGAGCAGGAGGTAGAGAACACTGTAAAAGTTGCATTGTGTGGTGTCCTTTATGTGCAGTCCATCAATCAGAGCATTCAGAAGTTGAGTCATTACCATAGATAAGCTCTTAAATTTTATTTTGATTATAAGCTTTCTTAAAATTTGATTTTTGGGCCTATTTCTACCTCCTGATGAAAGTAGCAATTTTGTTAAACAGTTTATTCTAATTAATCATAAAGAAGTCCTTTGAGGTAGGACTAAGGCCTATGTCCGCAAAAGGATTTAAATGTTAAGTCATTTAGGAGTTACATGTTGCTACTATAGGTACTTGGCTGCCAAAGTTGAACCAATAGCCTAATCAACAGTTAGGTGTCTAAGTTCTGAATAAAGTGCTTGGTATTCAGAATAAGATTCACAACAACCATTATATGGAGAAAAGAACACAAAACCAGCCACTAGAAAATGCTGAGGAGAAGGGGCTATGTTAAATCTAACCCGCTTTGGAAGCAGAGGCTCCAAGAAGAGTGAGAGGAAAGAGAGAGAGTCTGGTTTCTGGTTTCTGCTTTAAGAAAGCTTCAGTAAAATTATATTGAATAGATGCTTATTCGTTTTTATACAATGACTATTTAAAGTAAAATGCTTAAATATGGGAATGATGATATTAAAGATAACAAACATTTTGTTTTCAGAAATTGAGCCAGCCTTAATTGTAATTCTAAATGCTACCATAACATTACCATTTACGTATAGAGTGCTGAAATGTGAATGAAGCCATCATCATAGGATAGTTTGATCATGATCCAAATGCTAGACTTTACCTAAAGTGAATTGCAGAAATCATTGCATATGCTAGGTGACTGTGGTATAACTCCAGACCAGTCTCTCAGGGTATTTATGCATTTGCTCTGGAAGCCACTCTAATTAAAGCACCCAGAGTGTCACATGTATCAGCGTCCCTGTGCTGAAAAATGCTGGCGGGGATCCTCAAATTAAAGCTCATCGAACAAGCTGATACATGTGACAGTGGAGGCTGCTGAAGCACGGTAATTACCATGCCCCAGCAGACTCAATTAATCGAGTCTGCTTCAACATGCTGTAATTACAGCGCATCAGAGCAGCCTCGATGTATGTGTAGAGGTGCCCTCAAAGCATTCACTTGCAGTTTCATTTTATATTCTAGGGTGTATTTCTCCTACTTTAGAATACGCTAATTCTTTCCTAGCCCAGGTTTCTATAAGATCATATTTGCTTAAAAGTAACCACTTTTACATCAAGTCATCGCTAGGCTAGGGGAATAAATGCCTAAGAGGTAGATTAAGTTATCATCTTCAAAAGATTTGGAGCAAAGATCAGATTGTAAGCATTAAACACACGCCTCTTTTTTTTACGCATGTGGGGGGTTTTGGATTTATTTTTATTTATCCTAGAATTTTTGTATTTAATATTTTACTGAACATTTGCAGCTTCACAAGAACTTCTCTCTGTCCTTAGGTCTATTTAAAAAAAAAAAAGGTTATGAACAACCCAAGTAAAAATATATTTCCAAGAATCTTGGTGGCGTACTCAAATGCAGCCCACATTCAATGTTTTGGTGGCAATTACTGTAACTACAGCATATTTAGAAGTTGATTTCAGCACTAGTAAAACTTAAACTGTCTTCTCCCCTCCTACTTCTCTTAGTTTTCTGAGGTTGATACTCAATTCCAGAGGCAGAAATATAGTAAAACAGAGAGAAATACAAATTCATGGAAAATTCTGCTTAATGGACACTTTATTCAGTTTTTGTCAATATATATTTTCAGTCTGCCTTGATTGTTTACCTCTTTAGTAACCTTTTAAAAAACTTGGACGTAACATTCACTTCCTTAATATTATTTCTCTCTCTAGGGCAGTTAAAATTAATAGTACTTTGGTACACAGGCATCAATAATAGTGTTGCTTTAACTCTGGGAATATTTCCTGGCATTTTTCCCAGCAAAGGGCACTTTTTCCATTAGGACACATTATATTCTCCAAATATGGTGGTAAGTCATAGTGTGCTGCGGATGCCATGACAAAATATAACATTTAGGGCTAAATTCAATTTCATATTACATGCCTAAGTGTCAGTTATCCAGCCATGTAAATGCTGTTTTTGGCACAATTTGTTTATGCATAATTTGCAATTCTATTCTGAGCATAGTGCAGATATGCAAGTGATAAAATGCCTACTGATCATGCCCAGTAGAGCTATGGTTTAGCCAGGCTGGTATGGTTAGCATATATTTGCAAGCTGGGTAAGCCTCAGTATTCTAGCTGAGTAAAAACTCATGACTATTGGGTATGAAGAGGAGAAAGGGCTCTCCCATGTTTTAGGCCAGTAGCTCACTATAGGGGTGATGGGTGTGGCCTTGTGGTTAAAGGATTGTGCTTGAGAAGCCAGAGACAGAATGTCAAACTCCCTCTGAGTCAGAGTCCTTGAACTCCTGCTTTAAATTGACTGCTTTAAACGCTAGACTAAAATATGGAAGGGTGTTCCTCATTTGCAGTAAGTGGAATAGAATTACTAACTGTGCCTAAATGCCAGAAAAAACCCTTCTAAAAGTATGGCCTTAAATGGTGAACATTATTGGAAAATATCTAACAGTTCTAGATATTATTACAAATATGTGAAAGGAGCAGCAGAATTTACTCTTGAGGTAGGACTCAATTTATAAGGAGTTTACTCAGGAAATCTGCAATGACACCATGTTAGGTGGAGTTGCATACACTCTGCCAGGTAGGTTAATGTTTCAGAATGACTGATAAACTAAAGGAATGATCCAAAATCAATCAAACTAAATTCAGTAAAGTCTAATGCAAAGTCTTGCACTTAAAATGAAACAGTTGCATGCACAAATACAGACTGGAAGGACTGTGTAGGTTGCAGTACTTCAGTGAAGGACTAGGAACTTATAGTAGACCATAAACTGAGTGTAAGCAGACAGTATGCTCTTATTGCAAAACAGGCCAACATGCTGTATCTCAGGGGTGTTGTTTACTATTTTTATTAATTATTTGGACAATGGGATTGAGTGCACACTTAGCAAATTTGCAGATGGTAGCAAGTAGGGTGGAGTTGTAGACACTGGAGGTCAGGGCTGGGATCCAGAATGACCTAGATACACTAGAAAATGGTCTGAAATCAATCAGAAGAAATTCAGTAGGGATAAGTGCAGAGTCCTGCTTTAATAATAGAATAATTAATAACAGAATAATTGCTTGCACAAATACGGACTTGGGAATAGATTTCATAGACATTAGGGCTGGAAGGGACCTCGGAAGATCATCGAGTCCAGCCCCCCGCCCAAAGGGCAGGAAGTCAGCTGGGGTCATAGGAACCCAGCAAGATAAGCATCCAATTTGCTTTTGAAGATGTTCAATGTAGGTGCTTGAACCACCTCCGCTGGCAGACTGTTCCAGACCTTGGGGGCTCGGACAGTAAAGAAATTCAGTCTCGTAGTAGTTTACGACCATTCGACCTCGTCATCCCTTGGGGCGCTCTGGTGAACAAACTTTCCCCCGGATCCTGGTGGTCACCCCGATAAACTTACAGGTGGTCATCAGATCACCCCTGAGTCTACGCTTTTCCAGGCTAAAGAGCCCCATGGCTCTCAGCCTGTCGTTGTAAGGTCTGCTTTCCTGACCTCTGATCATAAGTGTGGCTCTTCTCTAGACTCTCTCAAGCTTCTCCACATCCTTTTTGAATTGTGGAGCCCAAAACTGGATGCAGTACTCCAGCTGCGGCCTCACCAAGGCTGAGTACAAGGGGAGAATGACGTCCCAGGATTTGCCTGAGAAGCATCTATGGATGCAAGCCAGCATTTTGGTCACTTTAGTAGCTGCATCATCGCACTGCAGGCTCATGTTCATAAATTGCAGGCTTATGTTCATATGAATGAGTGACTAGGCTGTAGTACTGCAGAGAAGGACTGGGGTTTACAGTAGGCCATAAGCTGGATATGAGCCAACAATGTGTTCTTGTTGCTAAAAAGGCCAACAGCATCCTGGATTGTATTAACAGGAGTGTCACTTGCAAATAAAGAGAAATGATGGGTGCCTACACGTGTAATTACCGCACTCCAGCAGACTCTAGTGTCTCATGTATTAGCATCCCTGCACTGAAAAATGGTGGGGGGAGGGGGGTACTTTAAAGCTTGTTCAATGAGCTTTAGCTCCCCCACCGCCATTTTCCAGTGATGAGATGCTGATACACAAGATGCTCTGGCCACTCGTGGAGCCACTGTCACTAAAGTACTCTTCCCTGCATCCCCCCTGCCACTCTCAGAGCATGTGTATAACAGCCCAGTGCTTCCCTGTTTATTGCTAGTGAGGCTGCTCGTGGAGTATGGTGCTTAGTTTTGTGCGCCATGCTTCAAGAAAGATATGGGCAGATTGAAAAGAGTCCATCAGAGAACAACAAAAATGATTAGAGGCTGGCTACCATAACTTATGAAGAAACACTGAAAGAACTATTTTAGTGCTATTTAAAAGGGCTAGAAAGTATTATTTAGTGCTAGAGAATAGAAGACTGAGGAGGGATTTGATAGAAGTCTTGAAATACCTAAAGGGCAATTATAAAGAGGATGGGGATGAGCTTTTCTCTGTAGCCATGGGGGACAGGACTAGAAGCAATGGGCTGAAGTTGCAGCAGAGGAAATTTACTTTGGTAATTTGGAGGAACTTTCTGACCATGAGGTTTTTCAAGCTTTGCAACAGGCTACCTACATCCCTGGAAATTTTCAAAAGCAGGTTGTGCAGACACTTGGCTGGCATGATTAGTCGGGAATGATCCTGCTCTGGACAGGAATCTGGATTAGATGACCTTGTAAAGTCTGTTCCAACCCTATTTTCCTATGATTCTGAAAAACAAAATGAATTCAGTCTATATTATTGAATGCTGCAATATCAATCTTCAGTTATCACAAATATTGTAGAACTAATGGTTTTACAATGGCTCCCCCATTTTTATGTGGTACTTTAAGTGAGCAACATATCCTAGCTGTACCCACTTTGGGTTTGGGGTTTTTTTCATCTTGTTCATCCTCTTTTAATACATTATTCATGATTCTTTTTCTGGATCTGCCCCCTTAAGTCACCAGTATTTCAGTCCCATATCCTCTGTACATCAAAAGATACGTCATGCTGCATGTTGGGTGCATCAGATGGTGCCACCCAAGCATAAGCAAAATGTCACCAAACAGAGAAAAATGATCTAAAGTTGTGGGACTGCCTGCTGAGCCTGCAAACCTGTTCATGTGTTCTGCTCCTGCAGACAGTAGGCACCGTGGCCGTGATGTCTGGATGTGACTTTTCTGATCAAATAAGTTTTTCGTTCAAGATAACAATTCACTTAAACCAATTAGGAACACGTGATTTTTGATGGCGTGTTTGGCAGGAGGGGATCTTAAGCAGCAGGATGGAATTTCTGGTGTGAAAATGGGAGTGAGACCCAGTGTTTAGTAGATTTATTTGGGAAAACCTAGCTTTAATTCCATGTTCTCTCTCTTTTACACCAGGGACTTGAATGTCATCATCCAAGACCCCTGTTGAGCACACTAACAACTGAACAGTAGTCATAGTTAGTTTGTCTCTTGACTGCCTGATTCTCAGTCATCTAACAGCTTGTGATATAGTTAATGTCTTGATTTTTGGTGCATATTTTTGTTGGGCTTTTTTTTTTTTAAATCTTTTTTCAGTATAGCAATGACACTTGAGTCGTAACGACACTAGCTGTATATTTACTATGCCATGTGTAAATTATCCAGCTATTTTTTAGGATTAGGATTTTGTGAGGTGATACATGTTTAATGAGAGAAATGACTAAACAAAGCTTATGTGCATGCTTAGTTTATTAGTATGTAAATATGAGGAATAGTCTATTACCAGAAATGTTAGTTTGTTAATCATGTTTTACAGACCTGTATTTTATACTAGTTAAAATGTTCCTGGTTTTATATTTGCAGTTTCCTGAATGTGGTTTCTATGGAATGTATGATAAAATCCTACTTTTCCGCCACGACCCTACCTCTGAAAATATTCTCCAGCTGGTGAAGTCAGCTACTGATATCCAAGAAGGAGACCTAGTAGAAGTTGTCTTGTCAGGTAAAGTGTAAGTTTTCTTTGTGCTTGTTGTCATGCTTTTGTAATTGAGAATACCCACAATATTTTGGCCAAGGTAAACATCTTACAGGGCAAATAGAAAACAAATTATAATCGAGCAAAAATGGAAAGAAGAAGCAGGAGGAAGGGAAAATTCCTGTGCATCATCTGTTCTGTGTATCTGTTTTATCCCACAGTAAGTGGAAGCTAAAGCAAGGTGATTTATCCATGACTGAAACAGCTGCTGAATTACTGTAGTTTATCTTTCACTTACCACAGGACAGAGCGGACACACAAAACAGGTGACCTGTATTAAGTTCCTACCTTCCCCACCTTTTAACTCCTAGTTTATATTTTTACATGTTTTTAATCTGTGTGCATTTTATGTTTAAATGTGCATTTACAGTAAATATCAAAAGAAGTATCTTTAAGAAATGCATATAGAAATGGTTCAAGTTAATCAAATAAACATTAATGGCACAAATGTATCAAGTGTGAGTGTGAGATATTTATACTGGTACTTTACAGGTAAATAAAAAGCATGAATTTAGCTTCACAGAACTTGTAACATGAAGTAGGTAGTAATAAAATGTAAAGATAACCAACACACAAAGTGGTCATGAAGGGAATGATGATAAAGCACAAAAAACTTCAAGTCATGTTGTAAAGTTGTAGAGGATTTTATAAATTCTGGTATTTTTAAATTACTTAGAAAAGACAAGCAGAAAGGAAAGGTCTATAATATACTTTCTTTAACTGAATAAATAAATCAACATCATTTTTAGTTTCTTTTCTTGACTCAACAGCTGCACTTACCCTCTTAGATTCTTATTTCCACTTGATATTTGGAAATTGTTTAAGCAAACCCCAGTTCATGATCTGATTCATTTTCAGGTAAAACTTCAAGTTGCATAAATTTAGTGTTGAGCAAAAGCTACCATACTGATTTTATGAGCTTGAGAAAATACATCTGGTATTTGATGTGCAGAGAATAGATTTGAATAAAGTTTAGTAAATTTGTCCCTTACAAATGGCCTCTAAATGGATAACAAATAAACAAACCAAAATAAAAACCCGCTGTCAATATTTACAAAAGTGAAAGCATATGGAAAACCTCTCTGCAGTTTCTTGCTATAAAAGATATTTAATATGAAATTACAATGGTTTTAGGGAAATGCATCTCCACGCAGCTGGTTATTTTATTTGTTTACATTTTAAAGTAAAATACAATCTATAAATCTTGTTCTAACAGGAGCAACCCCCTTCCCCCATTTGTCTATATACCCTTTGTTAATATGAAAGACATGATTTCAAGCAGTAAAATGCTCTACAATGACTGCCTAAGTTTCTTTGACCCTCTAAATAAAACATACAAATTGAAAATGTTATTTTTGTCACTTATCTCTCCTGACCTAACCTTAGACCTCCACTCATCTCACATCCCACAATGAACATGTTCTGTGTTGTTTGTCAGCACTCAATTCTTCATGCTTCTAAATACACATTTTAGGTGGGTTTTCTTACCTAAGAAAGTTTTACATAATCAAGCCATGTCTTATTCCATCCAGAATAGGGTAAAATAAGGAGCAGATGTCTAGGCACCAGATAAAAAGATGTTAAGGGAAATCTTAAGTAAGCTAAGGAAATATAGTTTAGATTAAAGTACTGCAAAGCAGATACATAACTGGTTGGATCACCATGCTCAAAGAATAGTCATCAATGGCTTGATGTCTAATTGGAAAGAGGTTTCAAGTGGGGTTCCCTAGAAGTCTGTTATTGTTTAGTATCTTGATTAATGATTTGAAAGACAAGACTGAGTGCATGTTTAACAGATTTGTAGGTGACTCTAAACTGCTTGAAGTTACAGACACTCTGAAAGGTAGGATTAGGATCCAGAATGACACCGATAAACTAGAGAAATCATCCAATATTAATCAAATGAAATTAATTAAGGAAAATGAAGTCCTGCACTTAGGACTGAATAGTCTCAAGCCCAAATGCAGACTGGGGGATGATAAGATAGACTGCAGTACTGAAGAAAATGGTTATTATAGTGGTTCACAAGCTGAATATGAGCCAAGAATGTGCTCCTGTTGCAAAAAAAGGCTAATAGCATACTGAGCTGTATTAATGGGAGCATCACTTTCAAATCAAGTGTAGTGATTTTCCCACTGTGTTTGGCACTGGTAAGGCCCAGTTTTGGATCGTGCATTTCAAGAAAGCTGTGGATAAATTAAAAAGAGTCCAGCAGAGAGCAGCAACATTATAAGAAGTCTGGGAACCATGAAAAGGCTTATTTACTTTGACGAAGAGGGGAATTTGATAATAGTTTTCAAATACCTGAAGGATGGTATATGGTAATAAGCTATTCTGTATGATTGTGGGGTACAGGACAGGAAACAACAGTTTTTAATGGCAACAAGTGACATCAAGACTGGATATTAGGAAGATGTAGCAGGGAGCCAGGTTTGTCGATATCAAGTGGAAATGCAAAGACGCATTTCTGAAAATGAAAAAAATATTGACAAATAGTAAAATTTCTATGGGGATGAAGTTAAGAGTTTTGGATTGCTGTTATACCAGTCCTCATGTATGCATCAGAATAGTGAACAACATCACCAAGTATGGAAAAGAGAATTGAAGCATCTAAGATGTGGTTCTTAAGGTGCATCTTGAAAGTATGTTGGACAAGTCACTCTTTAAATGAAGATATTTTGTTAAGAGCAGGCTGCAGGACAAAGCTGCTGATTAACATCAGAAAGACGCAGTTGGAGTTTCTTGGACAGGTTGAGGAAAGAGGAAATTGAAAGTCCAGTCATAACTGGAAAGATTGAAGGAAGGAGAGATCATGGAAGAAGGCAGAGGTTGACTTATGTCAAGTTTATCTAAATGGATGTATGTACCGACACTGGAAATTCTGTATGCCTCAAAGAGAAGGGATCTGTGGAAGACCATGGTCACCAAGGTCCTGTTTGAATATGGCACCTAGAGAGAGAGTTCAGGGGACTAGGTGAGAGACCCATAGGCTACAAGCACCAATTGTGAGGCTAGCTGCCCGGCAATAGGACAGTAGAACAGAGTCCTGCTTGAGCAGCAAGAGCAGTGCTGTGACAGCCAGAGTAGTATCGATAAGCTGCCCATTAGAGTTAAAGGGACAGCTAGAGTGGGGCTAGAGCCTCATCTGAACCAGGAGGGGCTGTGCTCCAAGGAGCTTAAAAGCCAGTATCTGGAGAGAGGAAAGAAAGAGGTGGGAACTGGGCTTCTACAAGGAAGGGAACAGTCAACAGGGGGAGCTGCCTGAGAAACCTGGGCAAACCCTAAATGCCCTGGAGGCAAGGTGAGAGCCCCACAGGAGAATGGTTGGCTAAATATTTGTTTAACCCCTAGTAGGGGGGAAGGTTTTGTTAATCAATTGCTTGTTTTTTCTGCTCAAGTTATACTGGTGGACCAGGAGTAAAGGGTGATGAGGAGGCTAAAGGAGATGCATGAGAGGAATACCATTGAGTCCTGCCAGGAGTAGAGGCACAAGCCACAGAGGTGCCCAAGGGGTATGTGCAGGTTTGAGACCTGCCAAGGGTCAGGGCTCAAAACATGGAAAGGTGGAAGCCAGGAGGGTTAAAGCTTGAGCCAGCAAAGGTGATAGTGATGGCCTGAAGCTGGTAGGGCTAGAGCTAGAGCCTGAGAGGTCAAAGCCAGGGCCAGGGGCCTGGAGCCTAATCTGGTGAAGCTGAGATCTAGTGCAGTGCACCTAGGATAAGTAGCCCAGCTAGAAAAAAGTGTTGGGAACTGGGAAGGTCGAGGCCCCAGTAAAGGTTTGGAGGGCTGAGGAGGCCTGACATTGTATTAGGAGCAAGCTGCCCATTGGAGTAATTAAGGGGTAAAATCTGCAAGGCATGGGCAAAAGGAGACCACAAGACAGCTGGAGTCCTAGAGCATGCACAGGATCAGGAGGGCCCTACCTACTGCCTGAGGGATAGGACAGGGACTGGCTGAGTCTGGGGAAGACCAGCTGGCCACAGAATAATAAGTGTTCACTCTGGGACCCTGGGGGCAGTCTCCTTTTTATAAACAAATAATTCCATCAAGGCATGGCAGATGAGGGAGAAAAGGGAGGTACCCAGGGAGAAGGTGGGCAGGAACCACATGGCAACCAGGAGGCATCATGGCTGCCTTTGGGGCATGATCATATCACAGAAGAGCTCTCTCACTATGAGGCTGATTAAACATTGGAACAGACTACCTAAAGAGTTTGTGGTGTCTCTGTCATTAGAAGTTATATAGACTAGGCTAATTTTGTCTAGGATGGCTTGGACAGGGTTGGTCTACTTTGAGCAGAAAGTTGGCCTCCTGAGGTCCCTTTCAGCTGTACTCTCCTATACTTCTGTGGTTCCTTTTTCAAGTAGGTTGTAGCCTGAGGCACAAAAGGGTAACCAGCAGATGAAATCCTGATATGCAATTTCCGTATTTTAAAAATTAATCAATAATAGCACTTTTGCATATGCTAAGAATGTGTGTTGTAGTAGTGGACTTAGGCTTCATGGAAGTATATTGTCAAGATAGATATAAAAGATATATGCTGCTTACTTGCTGCATTGAGTTAATTAGGGTATTGCAGATATAAAGGATAACGTGGATTAAGTAATGAAGATGAAAGGAAAAGAAGAAAATTAAGGGCATAGTTATGAATCTAGGTCATGACAAAAGATCAGAAGAGGCAACATAAAAATGTTCATAAAGTTGTCAGGATCCTGGAATTAAGAGCAGGCAGTTGAAGGAATTAAAAAAGTTAATGGAGGTCACAGTTGCCACAGAAGGAAACAACCCACATTTTGATGATTGGAATGTCAAGGGAATGATACATTTTTGAACTGTTGTAGATGAAGTTAATAGGATTTGGCAAAAGCCTGAACAAGAGAGAAAATTGGAGAGGTAATAATATTATGCCAAATTTTAAAGGTTTATATCTTAAATAGGCAGCTTGCTGAATCTTTCAAGACAAAAGGTGAAGTTGATATAAGGGTGTATTTCAAAGGGAGATAAGGAGCTTAATATTTACTATAGGATTTTCAAGACGGAGGTGCTACAGTGATAGGTTAGGGATAAAGAATGAAAAATTGGAGCCTGATTGATAGTAGATGAAGTTTTGGTCGAAAGAAAGATCTTTGAAGAATAAAACAAAATCCTGCTGGACACTGGCAAAAAGAAAGTGAGGATAATTCAAAATATTCTAAACCCTGCATGCATGCTGTCATACTGTTTTACCTTAGTGTTCTCATATGGCTTTCATATGAAATGCTCATCTTCATCCTTTGCTCAAGAAGGCAGAGAAGCAGGGTATTTAGTAAAGACATTCAGATTTAAAATATTTCTGCAAGTCAGTAAGTGCTTCCATATCAGGAAGCAAATTTTGCTCTTTGAAAACATCTTAGCTATCCCTATTTCCTGTTCTCCATTTGCTACAGATCATAATCACTACAGTTCAGTAAATCAGTAATAATGCTACAATCAGCCCAGAACTTAGTCTTTTATTTGGCCTGGTGCTTGCTCTCTTTTTGAAATGCAGACCACATAAAATTCTTTTCAGTTTTCCAAAATTAGAAAAGCAGCTGTTTGTATCTTAAGAAGCAACACTTGATGCAGTACTTTAAGACAGTAAAGGAGAACTGTATTATGGGAAAAAAAATATGCAGTTTTTTATACCTCCACTTCATTGGCAAAACCTCATGTCCTTTCATGACAGTGGCTGGTTATAAGTAACCCCACAGTATTTATATTAGTGGCATTAGGATATGTATAAGTGTTATATTTCTATTAACAGAGTTTTTAAATCCAAATATAAGGTTTTAGTTTGGTATACAGGTGTCCACAACACTTAGTCTAGTCTAAAAATGATGCACCCATGTCACGGGGCAGCGCCTAGGAGCGGCCGTGATCTCTCCTAGCACCCCCTACTGTGCCAAGTTGGTGTCAATGCACCCTCGTTCTCGCCTTCCACGTCTTTGATGTCATTAGTGTTATGGGAGGCTCCCTTTTCGACCCCTTGGACACGGTACCCCGACGTATCCCAGTCTGTGTCCCATCTTAGCTGACCCCGTACACTAAAGCCTTAAGGGCTACGCGTTGCTCCTACCACCCTGATACCATGCCCCAGCCTCGCAGATGTACCGGACGTTGTCTAGTCAGAATCCTACCCATGCCCTTGTGGGCACCCCTGGCTCCTCCCGGATTCCCTGGGCTCGACTTCCCCTGGCCCAGGCCCTCACTGGCTCTCTGGCCTCTTTCTCACTGGCCTGCGTCCTCACAAACACTCCCCGGCTGTTCCTTCCTTACAATTGCCCGCACTCCCCGCTGATGGTCTCTGGCCTCTCTCGTGACCGTGCCCACACCGGGGCTCTCTCTCCGTATCCTACCCACACTGGGGCCCTGCCTCACAATCAGGGCTCAGGTGGCCATAGCCATGCCTGGCCCCCAAATTCCCCTCTGTGGTCTTAGGCGAGCACCCTTGCTGGGGCTTCCCACCTGTGCACCCTCCCTGGGCTCCGCCCACACTAGGGCCTTTCTCCGTGCTTGGGGTTCAGGTGGCCATAGCCATACCTGGCCCCTAAATCCCCTCCTCGGGTCTACGACTCCCATGGGGCTCAAGCGGCATCGACCTTACCTGGCCCCCAATGCACTGTGCCCCTTCTCAGGGCTGGGGTCAGTGCACCCCTCAATGCTGTGCCCTCTCTAGCACCAGGGTCCCCACACCGCTGTGGAGCCCCATCTGAGGCCTCCTCCAACCCCTATTAGCCTCACCTGGTCCTCCGGTGTGATAACAAACAACAAATACAATAACACGAGCCAACCAGCTGTAACTCAAACTAAGCCTCCTGGCTAAAATGCAATCTATAAGCCACCTGGCTAATCATCATTCCACTCCCTACCAGGTTTTTCTTCACCCAGCATCTTTGAACCAAAGCTGCTCAGGCCATCGGGCTTCTCTACACTGCCTGCTAAGCAGAGCTTCTTCACTCTTGGATGTTAGCGGGGAACTACTTGCTTGGCCTCAGCGTAGGCTGTTTATATGGGCCAGGCCCTGCCCCCTTTCGGTTAGCTGACCAAACTGCAGTTGCCCTGGCAACCGGCACCTGTATCTTTTCCTAGGAGCAGGGCACTAAAGTGCCCTGTGACAACCCAGTAGAAAATTAAACCTTGTGCAACAATGTTTAACTCTAGCGAGGTAGGAGGGAGTTGAGTTTGATGAATGTTTGTGCACCAATCAGTAGAAACTCCCCAGCTATCCACTGGGCATCCCAGTATACATTGATTCCCTTCTCCTCCCCCTGCAAAGAGGGACAGCGGTCTGTGACTTGGCAAGATTCCACTGCTCCTGCTGAGCCACTGACCAAACCCCTTCTGTCAGCCCAGCCTCTCTCCACAGCCTGTGCAGCTGTTAATCTCCCTGACCCTGAGCACATGGCACAAAAGCCACTGGTCAGCACCCCTGGAATCATCAGCACACCCTGGGACAAGGCCTGGGCTTCAGACACAGGGCTTTGAAGTGCCATGTGAGGGAATGCTCTCCCCTCGCGACACTTCATGCTGGCACCTGGAACCCTGCATGTGCGGCTGTGGGTGCCAGCTCGAAGTGCTGTGGAGGGATAGATATTCTCCCCACCTGAGGCACTTTCAGCAATCTGCCTCTGCAGCCCCACACCTAGGGCTGTGGGCACTGAATTTGAAAGGCTGTATGGGGGAGAAACTCCCTCCTACAGGGCTCAAGAGCCCTGAGCTCTGGCCATGGTGGCAGGACTACAGGAATGCCACCACTGTGAATAGGGCTGGGGCTGTGGCCACGGTGGTGGATTTTCCTGTGCTGCAGCCCACAACCTAGTGAAAGCCAAGGCACAGACAGCCACAGCAGTCCTACAGGCAGAGCCCTGCTACTGACTTCCCCTTCCCACCAGAGATTGGCCCAACCCAGCCCCTGCTAGGAATACAGCCTCCACCCTGGCAGCTGTCACCCCATCATCATTACCTAACCTCACCCCACCAGCACTTGACCCTGATAAGATCTGCTTGGCCTGCACCGGAACTGAGCTTTTCCAGAAGGGTAAGGATTCATTGGGCTGCTGGAGGGAAATTGATTGGCTTGACAAGATGGTAGAAGAGGGAAAGAGGAAGTGTTGCGAGGAGGGTATGTCTCCTGGGACCACCAGCCATTCAGCCCTGACCTGTGCCCTAGGCTGTTGTTACCTGTCTCCAGGCAGAGTAGGAAGCCTGCAAAGCACTCTGAGATGTGTGCTCTAGAGCCCACTGACTGGGTGTCATTAGCAGCACTATCTGTCTGCAGAGTAAGCAGTTGGCAAGATGAACGCTTGTCCACTTTTCTATCAGTAGGGTTTTCAACTGCCTAAACTGAACTGCTTAACTTCTGTTGGTTCATTTGAGTGTTTGCAGGCACCCTTAGGGCCTTGTCATGCAGGACATTTATATGTTTTATCTGAGATTGTAGCAAGCATTTCCATGCTGTATTAAAAGTTAGAACGTGTTTTGAGCAGTCACATGGTAACGCTTACTATGATCTTATCCCACCTGTTGTCCCCACCAGCCAAAACACTGACCCCACTGGGTGCTGCAGCTTGCACGGCCTACTGTGGGAAAGTGCAACCCTCACTCCTGGCACCTGTGCCCTCCGTACTGCATGCCCAGTACTGCCCAGCTTGGAAGCACCTGCCCCTGGCAAGCCAGAGAAAGCTAGGTCTCTGCTGCTGGCAGTAAACAGAGGGTGGCATGGGAACCAAGCCTGAGAGTGGGTGCTGCTCCTGCTGCTGGAACCTGCCAGTGGTGGGAGGACCACAAACTGCTCATGTTATCTCTGGAGTGGTCCAACTGTACCTGAATAATTGCTACTTGATACAATCTGGAGATCTTTCTTCTGCAAAAAGTCATAACTGTACTATGATGAGCGCACTTAGCATGTGTTTTACTGCTGGAATGTGAAGATTCATGCACTTTAAGTGCAATTAAAACATCTTAAGTGTAACATCCAGCCCTTAATTTCTATGATTTCTATGTGACATAGCCCTCAGTCAAGCGAACAGAAGGAACACATGAAAAATGTGTGCAGCATCTAGGATCACTCTTGCATCCTCCAAACTCTCTCTTTACTGGCTCAGAGCCTGGAATTTTGAGTCCGACAGGTGATATCATAGAGTACTAATGTCCTCTTCTGTGCTCAACTAATCAGATTTCAATTAAGAAAAATCTCTGGAGTATGCTATTCTGTACTCCCTAAGTACTGAGTTTTATAGTTGCTGACAATATAGATCAGCTGTGTAGTCATCTATTTTTACTTATGACCAGCAGTAGCACTGTTATTGATCTCTGGTTAACTTTTGCTATTGATCTCATCATTTGATACCTGGGGCTCAGCTGTATAAGAAAAAAGCAAACAGAATATACCTGAGGAGTGGAATACTCTGAAGACAAGATAGTTCTCTCAATTACTCTTATCTTTTCTTTGCCTGCTCTCATGGTGGTACTGTTTTTTTTTTTCTGTCAGATCTCATCTTAGTTGTAAAAGACTCAGTTTACTATTCCTTACCAAGCAAAATGTTCAGTGAAGTTAAAGGAAATGGTAGTTCTGCATAAATAGTAATGCGGGACATTTTTAATGACATTTTTGTATATAACACATGTACTTGAATATAAGACAAGGTTTCCCCCACCAAATTGGCACAGGGAAAAAAGCCTCTTGCCTTTTAATTGCATACGAGGAAACCTCATTAAATACACTGTTTATCATTAAACTGCTGCCAAAAGCAGCACATGTTTGGGAATGGAAACCAACAACAAAACTGTCTAAACGCAGCCAGCACTGAACGTGACAATAAAACACAATAAAACACATGGCTCACGTTGGGTAAACATGCTGATAGGAACCTACCACAAGGTTACTGCAGCCCATTTGAATAAGATATATGGTAGTTCTTATGTGCAGTCCTTCTCACTGCTGACTCTTTTTCAAGTCATGGTAAGCTGCTACATTTTATACATTTCACCTTCCTCTTTACTCTCACAGCTGAGCCGTACCTTATTTTCCCATTTCCAATTACTCCTGTTTCTTCACCATTTCT
The DNA here is from genome assembly GCF_052110815.1 of Crocodylus siamensis. Taxonomy (NCBI): domain Eukaryota; kingdom Metazoa; phylum Chordata; order Crocodylia; family Crocodylidae; genus Crocodylus; species Crocodylus siamensis. The sequence goes on along the minus strand of NC_143396.1, from coordinate 244,113,206 downwards.
TCCAATGCTGCTTGGCAAACATCACCAAATGGGACACCAAACAATTTACTCAGAATCCCTTTGTCACCCCCTCTCTCAACGTGGCACATATGATTAGTGTGGCCCTGCCCTCCATTAAGTGAAATTGGACCAGGTTGCCCTGTGCCTCATTTGTATATAATCTGCATACACCTGGTTCCAATCATGAGTGGGGGGCTGGTTAGCACATGGATCCTTTTTGGGGTATATCTGGAGTATACACACAGACTGAGTAGTTCAGAGCTGTGGGGTTACCATGGTTTGAAATGTTGACTCTGCTGGGGCCCAGCCCAATGAACTTTATAGTAAATCATGAAGATGGACCTATTGAATTCACAATTTTGCCAATTCCCACAAAATCCAAGCAATGCTTATGAAATCTGCCAAATCTGTGAAATTGTGGGGGGCGGGGGGACTTACTGAACATGGCAGCAGCTCACTGGGGTGGAGGAGGGGGAGACTGCCTGTTCAAAGGACTGCTGGAAAGATGGGTGCTGCTCCTACCTCTGATTGGGTGCAAGGGTTACCCATCATGTGGTTCACAAATCAGTGGTAAGGGGTGGGGCTGCATGACTTCAGTAGTGTGGGGTAGGGCTGCCCTCAGAACCAATCAATAGCAAGGGGTGGAGCCACTGGGGCCCCTCAGCCAATCAGAGGTGAAAGGGGGCCTGTTGCACTCTGCCCACAAAATGGCTGCCTGGGCCTGCAAAATTGTGGGGTAGCCTCCATGAATTAGGTAGGTCCTTAATTATGAGTCTTTTGGCTCTAGGCTAATACCATGCATAGTTTGTTTTGGAAGGGGAATCCAGGGAAAAGATGACAAAGTTGAGATGGAACATGCCAAAGTGTGTTTATGGAGTACCTATTCAATTTCAAATTTGGAGCAATTTCAAAAGAAGGTAATATGCATAATTTCTGACTAAACTAGGTGAATGAGTTCTATATGTAAATTGTTACAGCCATGTTTAATTTCAAAGTCATTGTTTTCAAATTTACTTCTAACTTCCATTGCTCAGGGACTGTGGGGTCTGATAAAGTAAGGAGATGGGAAGGGGCTGCTGGGGTTTGGGAAGTTGAGGGAAGCAGAGGATAAAGGCGCTACCTGAACCCCACCCCCCCCAAATTTTTTCCCTGCTATAGTAGTGATAAGGGGACAAATTTAAGGCAGACCTCCAACAGTTAGATACTATACCAGGAAAATTATAACAAACTTATAAATGTTCCATATATATAATCTAATTACTAGGAGGTTATCTTATAATCAGGGTTGTATTCTATTTGAGTAAATACAGTACATGTTTTCACTTCTAACAGTTTTAAATGAACTAAACATCACTATCCTCTACTGATTGGCTGCTGTAAGATTAGCTCCTGTTCCATTTTCTCTTTCTTTTTAGCAATAGTGTCTACAACACGCTAGCTCTCCTCTTTTTTCCTTAAGACAGCATGACTTCACTTCTTCTTCTGGAAGCCAAGAACAAGGGCTGTCATCACATTGACCTGTCATCATTCCATTTATTTCCAGCAACTATTCCATAACCTATAGTTTGTGAACTTCTAATTTATGTGGCTGTAATGATTGCTGCTCTTGTTATAATTAGTGTTAATTGCACTGTGTATGAGTGAAAATGCAGTTATATGTGACATAGTATGTGTTGTTTTACCCCTATTATGGCTGTAGTGTTAGTAAGGCTTTCAAAGGAAGATAAAAGTAATCAGTGTTGGCTTTACTTTAGAAGCAGCAGCTTAAGTACTTTGAAAATCTATGCATTCATTGTGGAGTTAATTCTGTTTTCACCATCCATATCTGCATCTGTATCAGCTCTTTGAAAACAATGGCTAAATGACATTGTTCAGTCACAGCAAGTTTGGAGCCAACAGAAAACTATTATAAGAGAGCAAATATCAATCATTCATTGGCTACTTAATTTGAATTTAAGCTACTTTTGTTACAGATTTACCAAGAATAGCTTAATTACGACAAAATATGCTAACCATTACCTATTTGATGCTGAGATGCAAATTGGTTTATAAGCAATTTAATTCTGCTTTAGATTTCTTAGTTTCTAGATTTTATCTGCATTGCTATTTAATATTTTATATAGTCTTAATAATTAGAATCTAAATTTGGAGTTGGCTTGCGAAACATAAACGGCTCTGATGGGATTGACTGTTTCACGTGATGAATGTAAAAAGGAATCTTATTAGACAATGTAACTATAGTTTAGCAACGAAACCAAGCTTTGAAAATAACAGTGGTATGTCTGTTTGGAAAAGATTAAAGCAGTACATTTACACAGCCTATTCTATGGAATTAGCAACCCTATACTTTCTCTCTTTTCATACTCCTGCATTTAAAGGTTTGGGGGCCAGATAAGGTTATGAGGTGATAATGATACTAAATGGGACACTTTCATAAAGTTTCACATAACTTTTCAACATTTGATAACATTTATTTTCAGTCTGTTTTATTACCTTAAAATTCTGCCCTGGAGGGGCTGATGGATAAAATGGAGCAGTTCTGACTGCAGATGGATCTCATTTGCACAAATCTTTCTGGCCAGAGAACAGACTTAGTAAGAGCTTGTTCACTTATTAATTTGTGCTGCTGAGTGTAAGAAAGCTTAGGGTACAGGGAGAAGGAATATAGTCACATGAGCATGCTGTCTCAGGGAGATGGGCTGCAGGTCATCATAGGTCAGGAGTGGGCAAAATATGGCCCATGGGCTGAATTTGGCCCACTAGGCCATTCTATCCAGCCTGCAGGCCCATAAAAAATTTAGAAAATTAGTATATATCTAGTCCTGGCTGCTTATCAAAGATGACAGGAGCCACGGGTAGTAGAACCGAAGGGAAGCAGGCAGCAGAACTCAGCAGCGAGGCCCACCTGGCCCAGCCCCATCCCACCTCTGCCCCCATAACTGGGATCATGGGGCTGTTCCTGCCTCCCTGCACTGGAGAAGGAAACTCAGATAAGAACATGGGGGGGAAGGAGGGAGGCAGGGGAGGACTGAGGGCGATCATCCCAATTGTTGGGGCTGGGAGCAACTGGCAGCAGGCAGAAAAGTAGGGAAATGGCAGCTAAAGGCAGGGGGCAGTGGCAGTGTGGGAGCACAGTGACAGCTGGGTGGGAGCATGGGGCCCGCGTGGGTGTCCTGGGGCCAACACTGGCAGAGCCCAGAATGGGGTGGCAGGAGCACAGGGTCCCTGCTCCCCCTCCAGTGCAGCTGGTGCTAGACCCTATGCTCCTGCTGCCCTGCTCTGGGCCCCACTGATCCTGGCCCGGGGACACTGGCATGGGCCCTGCACTCCCACCCAGCTATCGCTGTGCTCCCATGCACCTATGGGGTGCCACTCCCCCCGCCACCACCTGTATTTGCTATTTCCCTGCTTTTCTTCCCTTTGCTAGCTGATCCAGCACCACATGACTCCCAGCTGCCCTCAGGAGCACGGGACCTGCGCCAGTACCCTGGAGTCAGCAGCAGGGGTGTGTGTGTGTGCAGGGAGGGAGGAACAGAGTGTGTGTGTGTGTGTGTGTGTGTGTCTTCATAGGGTGAGTCCTACATGCACATCCCACCATATACATATACCCACGGCCCTACTCTCACTGCCATACATGCAGACTCCCCACCCCCTCAGATACTCTAACCACCTTCCCCCCACATACAGCCCTCCTTGAATCCCATAACCACCCACACCTCAAATATACACACATACCCACATGCTTCCTCACCCGACCCCCACAAACCCCTCCACACACACCCACACCCCACATACCCATACACCAACTGCTCCCCACGGACCTATACCCACCCTTCCATACCCCCCAATATACAAGAGTAAGAATTCATTTTAAGCTATTGTGCAATCAGCTATTGTACACTACACAAATGCATGTAAATCAGGACAACAACAGGGCACCGTGGCCCTTGAGGCAGAGCGGGGCAGGGAGGAGAGTTTGTCTCCCCTCTACCCCCACTGGCAACTGGGTCTTCCCATCACCACCATCCTTGCTCCCTGCAGTGGAATAGGTACTTGCTGTCCCATCTGTGAGATGCCAGAGGGAAGAGGAATAAACCCTGTCCTGCCCCTCCCCCCCTGCAAGGGTCCCTGCCTGCAAGCATCTAGCCATGCCCCTGCCCCGCTGGTGCAGTGATAGGGAGCAAGGCCCAGTTGGGGGCAGCAGCCCCTATCATAATATCAGGGATCACAAGCCCCTTCCTGGTGGGCTGCTGTGTTGCAGGTCTAGCAGAGCTGTATCAGGCTCCATGAGACAGCACTGGTATCCAGAGCAGGCCAGAGCCCTGCAAGCCCCCCGCACAGTGCTGCCATGCTCCACAGCAGCTGCCAGCCCCGCAGCACAGCCCCCACCAGGAAAGAGTTCATGCTTGGTGAAACAGGGATGGGGGCTTGTTCCCCCATCACAATCACTCCCCACTCACTGCTACAGTGACTGGGCGGGGGCAGAGGCAGGGCCACCACCTGCAGGACCTCTGCAGGAGTAGGTAGCAGGGTGTGCCCCCAGGAAACCACAACCAGGTGCTCCCCGACATTATGACAGAGGCTGCTGCCCCCAACAAGGGCCCTGACTTCTCCTGCTGCAGCAGTGGGACAGGGGAATAGCCAAATGTCTGCAGGCAGGTCCCTTGGGGGGGAGGGGGAAGGAATGGGGTTATTTCTCCTCCCTCTGGCATCCGATGGAGGGGACAGCAGGGGGAACTATTCAACTGCAGGGAGCAAGCATGGTGGTGATAGCAGGCAGACCTGACTGCTAGTGGGGGTAGAGGGGAGACTAACTCTCCTCCCTTCCCCCCTCTGCCTCAAGGGCCATGGTGCCCTGCTGCTGTCACAGTGGGGGAAGAGCACCCAGCAGACCTGGCTCTGGTCCCTGCAGAGGATAGAGAGGGAGGAATTAAACTCCCCCCTGGCCTGACCCCCACCTCTGTCTGTCCCTACTCTGGCTGGGGAGCAGTGGGTGTGGGAGGTGGGCAACCTGGCTGGGCTAGAGCAGAGTGCCCAGCCCAGAGAGCATGCTGGAATGCTGGGGGAGTCTGGTTTAACTTAAACCAGGAAAGGGTCTGGGACAGACACTGCATAAACCTTTCAGCCAAATCACTGAAGTCTGATACTACATTCAATGAGGTTTATCTCAAACTGGTTTCAGCCATTTTGAAACTGGTTTATGTGCGGTGAATGTCATTTCTGGTACAGGTTAAACCAGTTTCTGATCACTTGAACCAATTTATGTATAATGTCTGTCCCTAGTCTAGGTAGGCCTGTTATCTTTTTTCCTTCTTTAATGTGTTTCTTAGGTGTATTTGACTGTACCACCATTTATCTTTTAACTATTTTGCTGTAAAACAGTAAGCACAGAAAAGCTGGAAACATCTTTCTTCTCAAATGCTGCATGACGTGATTCTGATGCCCCCAAGTTATTTATAATCTTTTTGTTAGCTCTCTTGGGCCTGTTTATCACCAGTTAGTGTGTCATTCTTTTCCTAAAAGCAGGGGAAAACATGGTTCACCTACATGCTGTGTTTAAATTTGTTGCTACCCTAGAGGTGGTACAGCCATCCTTAAGTTTGTTCCTCCCACTTTTGTTAGTGCTCCTTTGGAAAATTTCAAAACGTTGTTATATAAAATGTATACAATCTATTAGACTTTTGATGCTATCACTTAAAAACATGCCCTTTAGTTCAACTTGAACACACTGCTTAAATAAGTCAGGGAGCTTACACGGTGTTCTAACAGCACAGATGGAATGAACCCATATAATAAGAAAAGGAAACAATGTATTTTTTTAAAATCTCACTTTTTATTGCCCAGAGACTAATTTTGTGTTGTCAAATATTCAGATTCATTAAACTAAAAGAAAATATTAGTGCTTGAAATACCTACACCTTGACAGGTCCAATGTGAATACTGATAATGGTTTTAAGAAGATTTTGCAATAGGATGTGCAATCAGAAAAACATTTCAGTAAGTTTATTGGAAATCATTTTTGTTTTCTCATACATTTTGACCTTTAGTTCTTCTAGGAAAGCATAATGCATCTCTGAATGCTGTTCTATAAATTTGAATAGGCATTAATTCTCAGGTGCTCTGTTTTTTTTGGCATGTAAAATTATAGGGTTCTTGTATAATATCAAAAAAGTAGAAAGTTGTAGGAGTTTTACAGTTTTGTTATGTCAAACAGGGAATACATTAAAACTCACAGGTTATTTTAAAGTTAAAAATATATCCATTGGGCAAATTGCAAGCATAATCACATCGAACGAAATGAAAAAAGGTATTAAAGTGTGACTTATTTAAAATATAAAATTTTGTGCTGATATACCATTCCCTCCAAAAATCCAGAATTTGCCTTTGGAGACATACAGTTCCATTACATTATATTGAATTCTTAACATAATAAGAGTAAAAATGTGAGATGGCTAAAGGAAAAAAAAAATCCTATTTTCAGTTTTCTTTGGAAGGGAAATCACTCATCGGATATTAAGCTTTCATTGGAACCTTCAAGAGAATTTTTCTTCCATAATGATGAATGTATTCAGTTTTCTTTCAGAACTATTTTTATTTCTAATTGTCATATTGGATTTTATGAAGAAACACTACTTAATCAGCCAATTACAGTGTTCAGCTGCATCCGTGTAATGCACTGTCTTTCCAAATTGGGCACCCAACATTTTTTCATGGTTTTGATTGTAATCTCACTGTGCATTGCTTTCCTATCATGCCGTCGTTTCATTTCACATGGCTGTTGAAAAAATATGTGTTTGTGTAACACCCAGTTATGAGCACCACAGAAAAATCCCATAAATACGTTAATAATTTTGTCTTTAGAGCAGGGCTTATAAAACGTGCAGTAAAAGAGGCTTATTGTGACACACTAACCAGTGAAGATAACAAAATATTGGATAGTTACTCATTCATTTATTCTTTTTACTGAGTGAGGCAGAGGTCCAATGAAGAAAGTAATATATGAGCATGTAATTAGAGATCGTCATGTGTTCCAGCTTGCCTGTATTCCAGTAAAACAGATTCCTCTTCCACGTCACCTGAACCCAACATAGGATCACTAAGTGCATGGGAGAAAAAAGTGTTCAGTCTGGCAAGATAGTCATTACACTTTTACTGGTATATGTGATTAGAAACCAATCTATATCTGTAACGGAACACAAGTTTGACATACATAGACTGGTTTAAAAATGACAGAACCTGGTCTAAAATTTGCCCTCTGCCCCTACCCAACAAAGGGCAAAAGTGTTTTATATTCACTACCAATCAAAACTACTCTGCTTACAGAAATCCACGTAACTTGGATCAATTCTGCCTCAGGATTTTTGAATGTCCGTACCTAGTCTTTCAGACCCAGCAAAGCCTGAAGCAGCTCAGAGTTGCAATTGCTAGGAAAGCAAAGTGCAGTCTCTCAGCTGTACCTTGTTCAATGGTGACAGAATCTTGATAAAATTTAGCTGCTAAATTCCAGGTTGCTACTAACTGGGTGCATCTACATGAGATACCTTAATGTGCAATGGACAGTTCTACATCACAGTAAAAACCATCCTAATGCATAGTAGAAGTAGTTTGCTGTGCATTACCCATCACAAAAAACTTTGCCTTTTGTATTAGCAAAAATGCATTAATGAACTTGTTGATGCACCCATTGAGGCCGATTTACACAAGGATAGACGGCTCATCTTTGAAACAAAGTTCACTCCTTTGTCAAATTTCAAGTTTATTTCCAAAACATGAAGGCAGTAGAAGTTTTCAAAGAAAAGGTCATCACAACTGTATATTTTTGAAAAAAAACCCAAAGCTTGTTACCTTTTTCAGAAGCAAATTAACTGCTGTGACTGAAATTAAAACAGAAATAAAGAAATAAATTAACCTCATACAGACATGCTAGCATAAAAAAATTCAACTAGAACAGTTAAATTTTGGCCAAGTTATAGGCAACTGAAAAGTAGTTGCTTTTAAGGGGACTTGCCAGGCAGCTGTAATCGGAGGGAGCTGGTTTGACCAGCCCTACCTATAATAGATAGGATAACTGTGTGTTCCTTTTAACATGAACATTTTTAGTAGTTTGCACGTAATTTGGTATTAGTTGCCTAGATTATACAAATCTTTTTCACAAAGGTAAACAAGACCTATATATATATTAAAACATCTAGAAAGACTACTTTGCAAGAAAGAAATACTTGTCGCTTAAAACAAAATTAAAAGAATGGTATATAAAAAATACTCATTACCAAAACTGTTGCATTTGCCTGAATCTGGGATGACTTAAATTTATGACAACCCCCCCTTACATACTAAGACGTTATACATGGGAAATGTAAAAATTTGTTATAATTTTCCATGTAAGGAATATAATTATTGGAGGGCTGTCTTAAATTCATCTTCCCAACTGCTGCAGCAGGGAAAGTGGTGATGGGGGGCTTCCAGTGGCAGAGTGAAGTGGCTTGACCCCTGTGCCTTGCCTCCTCCTGCCTGTTGCTCTCCACCATTTATCCCTGGCATCCAAACACCCCAGCAGCTGCCAGTCCCCCATGGTGCCTGCCCCTTGCTATTTGCCCCCCATGCCTAAACCCCTGGCACCTATCCACCCAACATTCTCCCCCTCCTACCTGCCTCCTCCCCACTGCCTGGCCCCTGCTCCTGCCTGTCCTGCTGCCTGTTCCTGTTCCCCTCCCCGGTACTGCTTACCCCCTGACCCTGGCTTTGGTCCTGCTCCAGCCTTGGGCACAGTGGATCTGGTTGTTGCAATCTCTGCCTAGCCATGAACAATGGTTGCAGTAGCAGTAGCTCCAGCCACTGCTGCTGCTGCATGGCTTGGTGGGGCCAGAGCCAGCATTTGTTCTGTGCCCCAGACTGGAGCAGGACTAGAGCTGGTTAGGGGAGAGGGGGCAGACAGCAGGGGAGGCAGTAGCAGTGGGAGGGGCAGCAGCTCTGGCTCCAATTCTACCCCAAGTCCAGGCTGTCATATAGTTGGAGCTGCAGCAACTGCTTGTCCCCTCTTCCCTGTCCCCCCACACTTGTACTTGAATCCAAGATTTGGGGCTTTCCCCCTCATGTTAAATGGGGGAAAATGACTGGTTTTGTGTGCTAAACTTCTCTTCTGTTACAGATATAGATCCGGTTCTTGCTTTGGATTCAAGTAAATACAGTATGTGGTGGTATTAGATCATGAATAAGAGAATACAACCGTTTTTGAGAGAATACATGGTTTTTGATATCAAGTCATTGATTTTGATGTCAGTGGGACGGTTGTGTGCGTGCATGGGCTGATTCATTTAGCTTTTCCTAGGGATAAAAAAGAACATTCAAAATTTGTAGAATATTGACAGAAAAAGAGATAAGGATTTGGAGGAAAGTCAGAAGGAAAGGAAAGACATAGGTATATAATCTTTGAAAATCTCGTCTTTGTAGAAATCCTTAAATAAAGAGACAAAATTAGGGTGGTGTGTGAGTGGGAGGGGGTAGGGCGAGTGGATTTGTTTGTGGTTTTTTTCCCCCCCAGCACACAGCTAAAATTATAAAACTTTTTTCAACGTTATCTCTTTGTAAATGTATAATAGCCTTGGTGGTAACCAAGAAGTGAACTTGAAGGTAAAAAAAATCAGGTTTTTATAACAGTTTCTTAAATTTTAAGGCTAGGGACAGAAGTTGTACAAAAAACAGTTTAAGTGATCAGAAACTGGTTTAAACTAGTAACAGAATAGAAATTCAGTGCACACAAACCAGTTTCAAAATGGCTGAAACTGGTTTAAGATAAACCTGTTCAAATGTAGTATCAGACTTAACTGATTTGGATCAAACTGCTTTATGAAACTTCTGTCTCCGATCCCTTCCTGGTTCAAGTTAAATCAGAGTCCCCCAGCATCCCAGCATGCCTTGCAGCCCTGGACTGGGCTGTGCTGCCTGCTCCAGAGAACAGGGTTAGCCCCACCCCGCTGTTCTGTAGCTGGAGCAGTGAGGACTGGCTCACTGGCCCTCCCAGGCAAACCCCTACTGGGGTCTGGGACCAGGGAGGGGAGTTAAACTTTCCTTTTCCCCAAGTATGGAGCTGCCCTACTGGTGTACTTAGTGCTGGCTGGAACTGTGGATTAAAAATCCCAGAGGCACCCAGAAGCAGGAAGGGGGAGTGGTGAATAACCCTGCAGAGTCTTGCTGCTGTGACTCTGGAATGAAAAACCCAGAGACCTTGGGGCCAGCAGGAAGAGAAAGTGAACACAGCCCATGCTGGCTACATGGCAGAGAGCCTTGCTGTAGTGCCCCTGGCTTCTGGCTTGAGCCACTGAAGGGATATGGCTGCATTTCTTGAACCAAAAGTTAACATCTGTTTATTTGCTTATTGGTTCAATCTTTGCAGCTTAGACTAACCTGCAAAGACTGAATCAATTCAGCCTCAGACTTTTTTATTGTACTTAGCTTAAGGGTGCTATTATGATTAGGCAGTTAATTCTACTGAAGTGGATATATTAGTTTGCAAGCTTTAAATACTGATTAGAGAGAAAGTTCAAATAGATATCTGAAAGTATATAGATACACCTGTGCTTAACTTGCAGTTGCCTGTTTGAAAAACTATTTGCAGTTCCTTTTTTAAAATCATCATTAGATACAGGCAAAGATCTTTCTGTGTCTTTGAATGTTATGGGTAAATACATTCATTATTTTAATCAAGCATTTGTTCAGAAATCCTAATTATGTAGTTTATGAAAAAAACATTTCCATATGGTTTATTGTTCAACTGGAAAACATCATGTCTCATTAGGGCTTGTCTAGACTAGGGAAAATAGGTTGTGTTTTAATGTGTGTTAGCTAACACGTTAATTGCCATATTTTTAAACACAGCTAAGTACCTAGTGTAGACAGCAGCAGTGATGCTGGGAGATTAGGATTGGTACTGTAAACATCTTGCTTTTGTATACATTTGGTGAAATAATGTAGTGAAATTTGTGGTAGAATATAACCTATCTTCCTAGTCTAGACGCATCCTTTTAGTAATCCCAAACATTTGAATATTTGCTTTCATTTCATTCCTTACTTTAGAACTACACTGCTTGTACTTTTTACCTTACTAATATGACTACAAATGTAAAGGTGATGTGGGATTTTCAGCTAGATGAGGAATGTCAAACTCATCTAGTACCAGCAATAAGGTGTGATAGGATCAAATGTGTGGTCAACAGTCATGCCTCCTGCTATGCATGTGTGGCATACAAGGAGGCATGATTACATGGATCACACTTCTGATCCCATTGTGTCTTTACCTGAACAAGTGTAGGGGGCCTAACACAGTTTCATTGTTGCATTGCAGTAGCATGTCCTGGGAGGCTGCATTGTCTGATGTCAGAAGCTATCCAGATCCACTGCTCTTTGTTGTTTTCATGCATATAAGTATTAATCAATGAGGAGAAAGTGGACTGTCAGCAGAGTTAGTTGTCAAATCCTAGTAATGTGCAAGTATCTCCTAGTATGTGTTTAGCAGTTTGCTACACTGCAAGGTCTTTTTAAGAATCTTGCTTGAGAAGTTTATTGTTTCTGAAGCACATTCTATTTTAGAAAAAAAAAAGTACTTAGAGACTTCAAATGCTGTCATATAAACAATCATTCTAACAAATAGTTTTCTCTGGACCCAAGATTTCTAGTGGAGTACAGAAGATTTAAATCTCCTCAGAAATACAATGTACCTGTCATCTAGAAAGTCTGCAACATAACTGCTGAGCTTATATATTAATAACAAACATTTATTACTTTCTGCCAGGCCTCCTTGTCTGTCTGTACAATGTACAACTGTACATTATGCACCAGGATTTTGACAATCTAAGAATCATAGATGTGTGCTACACTAAGTGTCATATCACGTTGTCCAGGCTGGTCCACCAAAGTCAGCCACTAACTATTGCTAGAAGCTCATGAAGTTACTTGCTCAGTATCAGGGCCCCTCTACATGGGCAGGTAAAGGAGCCATGATCCACAATTGCACCTCCTATCATGCCACACCTGCATGGCCTGCAGGAATTGTGACTGTGCGAACGCACATTAGATCCCATTGTGCCTCATTGCTTGTGCTTGACAATCCTGGGCTCCCCCTGCACCAGCAAAAAGCAAGCTCCTGCGGTGGAGAGCTCCTTCATTTGAGGGGTGCTTGCCACAAGGGGGCTCTGTCCCTGAGTCTGGGGGATTGCAGCCATTGCCATCTCCCAGCCCAGGGGTTTTTACACACCTGCTATCCTGGGAGATCACAACAGCTATGATTCCTCAGCCCCAGAGGTTTCATGCACCTACAAGCCTGGGAGATCATGGCAGCTGTGATCTCCCAGCTCTAGGGGTTTTATATACCCCAAGGGCAGCCACACCACCCAGCTCCCAGGTCCTACCTGGGTCCTGGCACCCACTGTCCACAGGTGCAGGACTCTAGGTCCCCATGCTACCAGGACCCAGAGTTGGCAGCTGCTCAGGCTGAGAGGCCCCATAGTTTCAGGACTCCCAGCCCCACCTGGACATAGTGCATCCCTGCAGCTGGGAGACTGACAGGGCTCCTAGCTGCTGGGGAAACCCTGCTATACATGCAAATTAAAGCTGAATAGCAACCAGCTGTAAAGCAACTACAGATTTTTGATGTCTAACTTTGTAGTTGGTTGGAGCTTTTTATGGATAGCTTCTTTGCACATGTAGCTGGTCACAAGGTAATTGTGTAATTAACCAGTTAATTGAACAATACCTGTAATGTGTAGAGCGGGCATCAGACGAACCTCGTTCATTGACCTTCCTAGTGAGGAGATAGGGGACTATTGCATAAGCATAGTTATGGGTTCATCTTCCCTTCTTTAAGATAATGATAAAATAATTGTAGCAAGTTTAGGCTCCAGGGGAAGCCATGATGCTCTCTGTTGACCACGTAACCTTTGCCCTGCTCCAGCTCTAGAACCCTCCCTTCTGACTCATATTCCATACCTTACTATATTTAATTGATCAGAAGCGAGGCTGCTTAATGGTAGGGTTAAAACCTAAAGTAAGACGACATTTTCCTGAGAGTCAACAGGTTTCTCCCAGACTCCACCAGTCTTGACCCTGCTTTCATGCTAAGTGGGCCTTGTTGCCCTGCCCTTGCCCCCAAGGGCACCTATAGCCTTAAGGCATTTTTTGGCCTCTGACCACCCCCTACAGCAGTGCCCATGCCTTGCAGGTGTCAGTGTACCATCACTTTCTTGTTAGGACCGTGGCCTTCTCAGCCTCAGCCCCTTTTCTCTAGCTGGCCCTGCTAGTCAATGCCCACTGTGCTGGGCCTGGCTTCTGAGCTCCAGCTCTTATCTCCGTACTTTGGTCCTGGGTCCCCTGGCCCTGTCTCAGCCCTGCTTTGGGCAGTGAGCCCACTTCGACTCTGTCTAGACACCTGGCCTTGTCTATGCCCTGCTCTAGGCACTAAGCCTACTTTGGCTGTGTCTTGGCCCCCTGGGCTCCACTTGGTTCCAGCCTACACTAGGCTACTATCTCTCTCTAGGCTGTAACCTGATTTGGGTCTCAAGCCTATTCCATGTCCTGAGCCCCCTAAGCTTTTGGTGGCCTTAAGACACTCTTGTGTCCTCTGGCACTATTGGGACCTCAGCCAACCCCTGATAGTCTCAAACCCAAACTGCTAGTCTAAACTGCAATGAAGGAGTATGCTGACTGTAACTAAAGACTCCCAAGCCCACTAGCTATAACACAGACTAAACCTATGCTGGGTCCAGCCATCAACAGTAGCTTACTGTCAGATCAGCAAGACTTCCCCTTGCCCTGGTTTATATCCTCCTGGTAGGAAGACTTTAGTGCGTTACTTGCATCCTTAAGGTATACCAAGAGCCAGCAGAGCCCCTTTCTGCAGTCTACTGCTGGGAGATCTTCACTCTGCAGCTTGCTGGCCTGGCTCAGGCCCTACGTTTTTATGCTTCTGGGGAGGTGGCACTCCAGCCCCACAGGGGTTTCTTCTTAGAGCTGAGGGCTGGTTGCCGTGGTGGCTTATGACTGCTACTCTAGCAGCAGCCCTGCTGTCCAATTGCCTACCAGCTAGCTCTGTCATAGGCAGCCATAACTTAGGTGATTTGATGGCCACTTATAAGTTTATCAGGGGGGACCACCAGGATCTGGGGGAACATTTGTTCACCAGAGCGCCCCAAGGGATGACAAAGTCAAACAGTCATAAACTACTACAAGACCATTTCAGGCTGGACATAAGGAAGAATTTCTTTACTGTCCGAGCCCCCAAGGTCTGGAACAGTCTGCCATCGGAGGTGGTTCAAGCACCTACACTGAACACCTTCAAGACTAAACTGGATGCTTATCTTGCTGGGATCATACAACCCCAGCTGACTTCCTGCCCTTCCGGCGGGAGGATGGACTCGATCTTCTGAGGTCCCTTCCAGCCCTAATGTCTATGAAATCTAGCCTTTCCCTTTACAGCCAGCTCACCCTAGGCAGAGTTCCCCTGAGGTATGCCCCTTCACTAATAGGCAGCTCCCTGACTAGGCAGCAGTGTTTCTTTACTACCTTCCCTCTTGTTGCTAACTCCTGCTCTGCTGTCCATCTACCATTTCTCTCCTTAAAGTAACAGGAGTCCCCAGCTCCTTGTTACAATAATAAAATGAGTTCATTTTACTAATTATCTTGATAATATCAGCAATAATAATAAGGATTTTTTAATCACAACTAGTCAGACCTCATATGTAAAACATACTTCCTTCCTTTGCTTTGTGTATTATTGTTCCTTGTCTACATTTTTTTCTAGCTTTTAGTATTGACTAGAGGGATTTTTTTCAGTTATTTTATTGTATTTTTGTAATGTGTTACTATATTCTGAGCACGCCTAGAGCATGGAGAGAGACCAGAGTTTAAGAAATATATATTATTATTGAATGATAGCCTATTTTGTGTATACCTCTTTGGATAATCATGCTAAACTTCTAATCTATTGGAGCCTGTGTAGCTTGGTTAGGTGAGACTTGAACTTCAATGTGAGATCAGTGGTTCAAATCTATCTTCAGACTGCTCTGCTCTTGAAGAGTTCTACCACAGGGCATGAAATACCAGTGAGTGGCCACAAGAGTACTGCACAAAATACAAATAGCTCTAAAAAAAAGTGGGGTCCAAAACGATGTGAGCACACATTCATGGAATCTTAAATCCCACATTTTCTGGAAGAGTGGCCCAGAGACTGAGCTGGGGAACATCTTAGCTTCCATCATGTAATGGTGATCTTGTTTGCTTTACAAAAGCAGTCTTCTGATTTTGAGATGTAGTGAAGCAGTCTTCTGGGTTTGAGACCCTGTGAAGCCATCCTGTAGGTGTTGGTTGAAATACTTTGTAGTAGCTGGTCTTTGAATTGCAGGGTTCACCTCTCTCACCCGAGATAATGGGATTCTCACAGCAGTGAGAAACCACCCTCCTGATGGAGGCCTTACAAAGAGTCAAAGGTAGTAGGCGATGGAGAATGTGAGCAAACTTGAGAGGGGAATGAGATAGAGGCAGCATTGAGAGGGGTTGAGGAAGACACAGACCAGGAAGGTGTGCACACTGGTGGGGCTGGGACCATCAGTGGGCATGGGTGAAAGCGTAGTGTGGGCTGCCCCCGGTGGGAATGGGTGGGACTTGACCCCATGCAGAGCACCTTGGGGCAGCCACAGGTTGGATGGAGGGGACACCAGACCTGCACCTGTTCCTGCCCAGGCAAGCTCTGTTTCACATGCCCCCTGCCTATCCTCCCTCCCTCTCCCAACCCCAGCTAGCTCCCAGTGCCTAGCATGTGGACTCCCCCCCAAACACAAATGCACATACATACACATGTACACATGCACACACATGCATGCACACACACACACACAAGCATGCACCCCACACCTCCCTCACACAATATACAAGAGTAAGACTTTGAGCTAGTATACAGTCGCCTCTATATACTCTATGCAAAAGAACATAAATAAAGATTAAAATTAATTTTGAAATAAAATTAAAATATGTTATAGTAGATATTTGATTTTTAGTATATGATTTGTTTTATTATTTGTAATTTGTTAAAATGATATCCTTTAAAAGATTTTGTGTGCAGCCCTTGATAGCTCACTAAAATTTGTTAAGTGGCCCTCCAGCTGAAATAGTTGCCCACCGCTATATTTAGGCACTCTGGCTTCTTAGTAGGTTACCTCCCTTGCTCTTTCCTGCCATGCTTTTTCAATAATTATTATAAGTTAGAAACCCTCAGGACCTCAGACCACCAGAGGTCACCTTTAGGTGCTTTGCTTCACCCTCTTCATCACTGGGCTACCTTGGCCTGGCCCAGTCTTTTAAGAAACATCACCTTTGGGAAGAGAATCTTTATATCCCTGGCCACACTCTTTCCACAGGGCCAGCCCACTTTAGTCCACAGAACCTTACTCTGTCCACACAGATTCCTTTAGACCTTACTGTGCCCCAGATCAACAACCATTTCACTGCATCCTGCTCAGGTACCAACCCCATGGCCTTCACCACAAGCTCTTACTGTCTGTATCAGTCTTGGTGTTTCTTCACTAGGGACCCATAGTGACCTCTCTACTTTCCATGGCTAGGGATAGAATTTACACATAAACCAATTTAAGTGAACAGAAATGGGTTTAAGCCTGTAATGGAACATAAATTCAGTGCACATAAACCAGTTTCAAAATGGCCAAAGCTGGTTTGAGATAAACCCGATTGAATGTATTGTATCAGACTTGAGTTGGTCTTATAAAAGATATATCAGATTCACCCAAAGAACCTTGTCTGCCTATGTCCTTAGACCAACATGGCTACAACCTACACCCCTGTATCAGACTTAACTTATTGAGGTCAAAGCAGTTCATGGAACTTCTGTCCCAGACTCGTTCCTGGTTTAAGTTAAATCACTGTCCCCCAGCATCTCAGATGATCTGAAGCCCTGGGCTGGACTGTGCTCTCTGCTCCAGCACAACAGGGCTGGCTTCACCCTTCTACTCCCTAGCTGGAGCAGGGGTGAGGGTGTAGCTAGAAAACAGACCCCCTAAGGTGAAGGAGGCAGGGAAGAGGTTTATTTCCCTCCTCTCTCCCATGTCCTACCAGCACAGACCCCAGCTGGGGTCTGCCAGGCAGGGGTGCAGCAGCCCCTGCTAGGCATTTCTTTGCCTGCTGCTCCAATGGTGGGGGGCATGGCTAGCCCCAGCACCAGCATGAAGTGAACAGACTCCCCCGCTCCATCCCTTGTCCCAGTGGCACAGGCCACAGCTGGGGTCTGCCTGGCCAGGGTGCAGCAACCTGTGTCAGGGTCACTCCCTCTCACTGCCACAAGGGTGGGGGTGCAGCCAGGCATCAGCTGGCATGGCCCCCTGAGGTGAAGGGGGCAAGGAGGGGGTTTGCTTGCCCCAACCGCCGTCTCTGCCGATCACGGCAGAACAAGCACCCCCCTTCACCTAAGGGGGCCATGCCAGGTGGCCTCTGGCCATACCCCTGCTGCTGGAGGGGGGAGGGACCCAGATGGGGCAGCAAGCTCTGTGATGGTGTCCCAGGAGCACAAGCCCTGTGTTGGTGTCCAGGGGGGCTGCAGTGTGGGAAGGAGGGGGGAGGCAGAACTTCCGCAGGCTCCTGCTCTTCCAGATCTCAGTGCCCCTGCTTGTCCTGTACAGTCTGCAGTGGCTTTGCCCACCCCACTCCCACCCACAAAACAGACCTCGTGCTGGGAGGAGACTTGCACTCCTGGGCAGTGCAGAGCTTAGAGCAAAAAGCAGATTCCCCACATGCCCCCACTTTGCCCTGCAGCACCGGCTTGCACCTGCTGGGCTGTAGAGGCCCTGGGGGAGGGCAGAATGGTGGGGAGCCTGAGCCCACAGCAGGCAACCAGCCCCCACTCCCACCCCCATCCCATGCACAGATATGGAGGGCACAGATACTCCCTGCCCCCCGCCCCGGATTGCACACAGTGGCAGAGAGCCAACCCCCTCGCTATGGACGGGCTGCCTGTGGACCTGGCCTGCATGGCCCCAGCGGGGAGCAGGACCTGGGCCCCAAGCCCCACCACCACCCAGCTGGGCAGCAGCCCCAGCCACAGGTCTGCCCAACTCTCTCCCTCCCTATGGGGGCCTCAGATCCGCCCCCCCCCCCCGCAGAAACTTACCTGCAGGAGCTGCTCTCCAGGCTGCCTAGCAACCATTTGCATATACATGCTCATGGAGCCTCCTGCCTGACCACCCTCTTTCTGCTCCCTCACAGCCCCTTGCAGAGAGCCCTTTGCAAAACTGCAAAATTCATGGGTTTCTCTGGTAAAGTGAGAAATCTGTAGCATCTTCTCATAAAAAGTAAAATCCACAGTTTTCTCTGTTTTCCACAGGAAACGGAAAACCTGGATCCCTGCTGATCACCAGGCTCCCCTTCCCTAATGGGGCATTGGGCTGCTTCTTTTCTAATTAGCAGGAATAGTGTTTTGCAGCCTGCCTCTCTACACCAGGCCCCTCTGCACTCAGCAACAAGGGTTACGAGCTCTTGTTACAAAAAGTTATAACCAATGAGCTATTCTCAACAATGCCTTCCAGGGCGAGGGAGGATTTAAAAAATATAAATGGATTTTACAACTTTTTTTAATTCAATAGGTTGAAGTTCAATAAAGACAAGTGCAAAGTACTATACCTAAGAACAACCAAATATACAAATACAAAATGGGGAACAGCTAGCTAGGCTGCAGTAGTGCAGCAAATAGTGCAGAAAAGGATCCGCAAGTTATAGTAGATAAGCCTAATTTTTCACTATGTTTTGAAATAAAGATTTGAAAATATTTTTCCAATGTTTATTCTCATTCTAGTCTGGAATGACTTGTGGGCTAGGGACAGCCATTCAAGAAGGCTGAGCCTTGAATTGATTGAATCTTTGCAGCTTAGTCTAACCTGCAAAACCTGAACCAATTTGAAGATGGATAGACATTTCCTTCTCATCCCAGAAATGCAGGTATATATGCCTGCAGTGGCTCAGGCCAGAAGCCAAGGGGTGCTAGAGCAGCTCTTCCTTCCATTCAACAAGGCTGAGCTGAGGGGGAGGTGGTGTGGCCAGGCACAGTCAGGATGCTCTAATTATCCCAGCAGGGAATTGATAACAGTGTTTATCACCCCTAACTCAGTGTTTATCACCCCATTAAGAAAACAACCAAGGGATATTAAGAGCTACCTGCTGATCTTGGCTTTGTCACAGCATGGACCAGATCTAGCATGTGGTCTGCTAGCTGATATGCAGATGCCTCTCAGCAAGGCAGAGGGGAGTTCCTGCTTAGCAGGGAGTGGGTGGGGAGCAGCCTGCAAGTCTCTGCCAGAGCTGCAGCCAGGGAGCAAAGGGGAGGGGCCAGTTCTGCTGTGGAACAGAGAGCCCTGCCCAACCAAGGATACTGGGGAAGTGTGGTTTAACTTAAACCAGCGAGAGGTCTGGGACAGACATTGCATAAACCAGTTTGACCCAAATCAGTTAAGTCTGATGCTACATTCAACCAGGTTTATCTCAAACCAGTTTCAGCCATTTTTAAACTAGTGAATGTGTACACTGAACCTCTGTTCTATTAGTTTCTGATCACTTAAACCAGTTTATGTGTAATGCCTGTCCTTAGCCTTGGTAGCTATCCTAGACCTGGAATCAAGGGAGACAGAAATTATATACAAAAGGACAGGTCAAGAGAAACTGGCAGATTGCCAGAGCCCTGAACCCAATATAGAAAAGGATGAAGCATTCACCTTAAATATTGTGCAGTGAAGAACTGGAAGGAAGCCCAAGGAGTGCCATAGCATGGTGTACCTGCATGCTACTTCCCAGTTGCAAGTAGCATAATTTCATTAATGCAGTGCTGTGTATATACCACAATATTTCAGTCCATTACAGATGCTTATTTGAACCAAGGAATTAACAAGCAGACTCAATTACTCTCCCTGAAATAAACCACACTTTTCCCTCTACTTCCCTCTACACACCCTTCTGTTTCAGTGGGAACATGTTAACCTGCCATCTTGCTTTAGCTGAAACTGAGAAAAGCTATGGTCTATTGCCCCAAAATGTAATTTTTGTGTGTGTGATTAAGGCTTACTTTTCATCCCATCTTTGCTCTCCATGTCTTGAAGTGGTGTCCTTTGTAGAGGTTCTTCCTTCCCTGGGGTCCTTTTACTTCCTTTGTGCTCCATTTTATTCCTTAACCCTGTGGATTATTAGATGGATGAGATTAATACCTAATAGCTTAATTTTTGATAAACAAAATTGCTTTTACTCTGTCCTCTCTCCAAAATGTTGCTTCCCAAGTAAATTCTTACGTGTCTGGAGCATGTGGGATGCTTTTACCGTACCTTTTTTTTGCACACATCTATCTTCCCTTGTAGCAGCTGCCTCACGCTGCACCCCTACTTGGGTGCTCTGCTGTCTGCCACAGAGAATAAAAACACTGCCAGAATTGTTGCTGGAAAGGTGGGGGTAAAAAAGAGTAGGTCATCAGCAGCACCACCTGCATCATTTATAATCATAAACCCAAGGGCATAAATTTAGCTAACATCATCAATAGAAGCTGGCAAAATGATATGTGGTAGGTAAATGTCAATAGGTAATCATCACTTGAGGTATCAACTTTGCTTATAGTGCAGAAATACACACAGTTCCAGTTATTCTTCCTTAGATACTTTCATGTATTTTTTTATGCTTAATGATTATTTCAGCAAGAGAGAAGTGTGAAATTAAGCACGCAAATTTGCATATGAGGCTTGCAAGAGGGAAAGTGGTGTATTTGTTTACAAGGAACAGAATTACCTTGACATTTTTAAATAAGCTTTTTGAATTCTAATAATTTCTCACTCATGTCAAGCTTTTATGAGTCAGTTTAAAACTAAAATAGTATGTAATTATAAGTAGTGCCATTTTGCATTTCTGTAGAAAACACTTTACAGTAAATTTTGGAAAAAAACAGATTTTATGATGGGGGAAAGTCATTGCATCAACAGTGAATTTTCTTTGATCAGAGCTTTAAATATGATTACACTAAAGAATGCATTTTTTCATTCTTATTCTAAAAGAAATCTGATGCTTGCTGCTATTTTGATTTCTTTGCTATCTCATGAGGAAAATCAGCTTTATTTATTTACAACAGACATTTTGCAAAATTTCTCTCATTTCCATACCATCTACCTTCTTATCCAAGGATACTGACAAAATCAATATATTGGTATGTGTCTGTGCATGCCTACCTGGATGATTGCTCTCCTGTTATACTCTCATATTTTAGCCCTTTCAATGTAAGCATATGTAAGAAAGAGATTATTATTTAACTTTGCATGGATTCAGAGAATTTTAGTAGTACAGAGAGATATTCATATGCAGAGATATTCCATGCTTCTGGAGAAAGGGCCACACATCCAGACAGTGAGAACCAATCCCAATCACTGCTTTGCTTATCAAGATAACTAAATAGTGACCTAGACAAGTGGTGCTCAGCCTCCAGTTTGTGGACCAAATCTGGACCCGAGAGACCCTTTCATCCACTGTGTGGAGCTTCCAGAGCTGCTGCAATTAACACTACCACTGTTGCCCTGCTGCCAAATTTCTGGACCTGTGGGAGCCCATTTTCATAACATTATTTGAATTATAATTTCTCAAAATATTAACTATGGCCCATTGTTAGACAATTGTAAACTGAAAATATTAATTTGCAATGATTATTGCTCATTTTTAATATTGAATTTAAACTTTTATCTTTATATTAAAATTTGTTGATCAAGTATGAATTTCTGGAAGCAAGGACATTTTGGGCTTTAACCAAATATTGAGGAAAGTTCCCACAAGGCTTATCAAATGTTTGACCTTTTCTTTCCAGGTGTTCTGAATAGAGCAGACTGATTTAAATCACTTTGATAATAAATAAATGAACTAGTTATTAAACTAAAGTAACTGAACAAACTGAAATGGACATATCAAATATAATATTCTTTGTATCTACAGAAAAGCCTGCTGTTGTCAAAAATGACTTTAGCATATCAACAGACTGGTTCCAAGTGCTTTGCCTTTGACTTTCCCTAATTTAGTCATTTGATCTTCTTTTAAACATTAGTAGCAATCATATATTTGTTCAGAAATAATTATTTAATTTAAATGATTTAATAAATTGTCACAAATGTAGGCTGTAATGCAGATTCCATAATTTCAAATGTAATTGCAATCCTTTTTTTAAAAAAAATTAAAAGTTTAAGTGAAATTTAAAATCCAGTATAAATTAGATTTTTTTTTTTTTTTTTTTTTTACTTCCTTGACATTCATTGTCTGAAGTTCTCCAAATCTACTTGTTGTACGTTCTGACAACATTTTATGTTTTCAAACAAAGCTTTTATAGTTACAAAATAGCCACTGTAGCTCCCCCTGGAGAATAATGGATTCTGTCACTATGTAAGCTCTTGACCTATATATTCATGAAAAAAATAAGGCTGAAAGGGACTCTAAGAAATCATCTAGTCCAACTCCCTGCTGGGTATTCTCTATCTAAACAATCCCAGACAAAGGTTTATTTACCTGGCACTTAAATTTCCAATGACAAAGATTCTACAATCACTCTAAACAATCCTTCCTGTGCATAACCAGCCTCATGGGTAGAAGGTTCTTTCTGCTTTTAAACCTGAACATCACATGTTGCAATTTAAGCCCATTACTAATTGATGTGTCTCCTGTGGACACAGAATACAATAGATTGCTATCCTGTTTATAACAACCTTTTTTTTTTGTTTTGTGTTTAAAGAAAATTTCATTTTGGTCCTCTCTTACTTTAACCTTTCCTAATGTGTTCTCTAGACCCTTCATCCTTTTTGTTTCTGCCTTCTAGATTTTGCCAATTTGTCCACCTCTTTCTTAAAGTGTGATACCCAAAACTAAAATTTTGCTTCTAGTAAGGCCTTAACAGTGCTGAATAGAGCAGAAGAATAATTTACCAGGACTTGCATATGATACTTAGAATAGTTCATCTCAATGCTCTGTTAGTATTTTTTTCCTCCAACAATAATGAACTGTTCATTCATATTCAGCTTGATGTCTGTTATAATTCGCAGATCCCTGGAGTACTGTAGTTTGCTAGCCATTCCCCCTTTTGCCTGTTTATATTTGATTTTTCCTTTTTGGGTGTTATAGTTTGAACTTGCATTTACTAAAGTTACTATAGTAAACAGGTAAAATAAAGTAAAGTAGAAGTAAACTATAGTAACTTTAGTAAATGCAAGTTCAAACTTCAGTAAAGTTACTATAGTTTAGACGACTTATCCAGTTCATCAAGGTCAGTTTGAAACCTAATCTTGTCATCCACATCCAACTCTATCCAGCTTTATTCCACCTTGCAAATATAGACAGTGCACACTCAATTCTTCCCTCCCAGTTATTAATTCAAAATTTATACTACCAGACTCAATAGAGACCCTTGGGAACTCTATGCCTTTTCCTAATTTGACACTGTGCCACTGGTGACTAGTTTTGAGCACTTAGAAATCCTGAAGGATATCATACCTACTTCTTCCCTCTTATCTCCCCCTCCCATAGGTGAGGTAGCATGTTTAGTAGGCCTGTGTGAAGAGGGAAGTATTCGATTCAGATTTGGGTTCAGCCAATTCAGAGGACAGTGATTTGATTTGGAGATTTGGATCACTGTCCTGAATCAATCTGGCTGAATCAGCTTTGAAAGATTCAGTGCTAATTCAGAAAAGATCAGTCATTTAGATAGGCCAGGGAGAAGCAGGCACAACCAGGCAGCTCTTCTAGTTGTGCCTGCCTCTCTCCGGGTGGTGGGAGCCATAGGAGAAGCCCCCATTGCTGCCCTGCCCAGTGCCATCCCCCATCCAGCCCCAGTCTAGCCCTGACACTTAAAAACAAGTCCCACACTCACCGGCTGTAGCAGGGGCTCTGGGCATTCTGGGGCCTCATGGCAGAGCCCCCCTGCACAGCTCCCACTCCCCGATCACAGCCCCCTCACCCAGCCTTGCCACTGATAGCCCTCCTGCCCAGCCCCTGCAGTCCTGGCTCTGCAGTGGGGATTGGAGGCTTGTGGCAGAGCCCCTCCATGCAGCACAGGGCAGTCAGGGAAAGCAGGGATTGCTCCCCCCGACCTGGCACCCATGCAGCAGCTGCCCATGATGTAGGTGCAGTGTGGCTTAGCGGGGTGCTGTGCACTATCTGGGAGCTGGGGCCACTGGGGCTGAACACTGCTCCAGCTGGAGGGTGGAGCTGCCTGAGCTCCCAGACAGTGTGCGGCAGCCTGCTAGTGCAATGCGACAGCTGCTTTGTGTGTGCCAAGTGGGGGAAGGGGAGGTGATCAGCGCTGCCCCCCACTGCCCTGCTCTGCCATGAGCCCCCAGTTTGCATGGCCAAAGTCAGTGAGTGTGGGGCTTTTTTTTTTTTCTTATTAAAGTGACAGGAGGCTGGGTCGGGCGGGGGATGGGGTCAGGCAGCGCAGCTATGAGGACTTCTGCAACTCCCCTGGCTGTACCTGCTTCTGCCCCAGTGGGGGGAGCTGCGGGGGCTATGCCCTGCTGCTGCTTGCCCAGCCAGCGCAGAGGGGGCGCGATGCAGACATGGCTCGCTCCAGGCAGGAGCAGGTCATAGCCCCCGCTCCCAGTGCTGCTATACCTGCATCAGTGCTGGGAGTGGGGCTCTACCCTGTTGCCACTTGTCAGGCAGTGAGGGGGGTGTGGGTTGTGGGTGTGGCAGTGTTGGGAGTGAGGGCTATGCCCTGCTGTCACTTGCCCTCTTCTGCCCAGAGTGAGTCGTGCCTGCATCCCGCCTCCCTGCCCTGGCTGGGCAAGCGGCAACAGGGCAGAGCCACCCACTCCCACTGTTGCCATGCCCATATCCCCCCCCTTCCCCCTCCCCAAGTAATGTGCTCCCTTGCCCCAGCTGGGTAGCTTGTCACAGCCCCAGCTCCAATCCCTCCCTCCCCCACACCATTTCTCTTTCCCCTCTCCAACCCCAACAGCTGTCAGCTGCCTGTTTAGTCTATAGCCAAATCTCTGAATCAGCTGAATCTTTTCTGAATCAATTTGGAGCTTTTACTTGGTCTCTTAATTCCATTTGGATTCAGAGATTTGGTCCCTGAATGGGACTGAATTTCCTCCGAATCGAATCAGCTACTGAAGCTTCGCACAGCCCTAATGTTTAGTGCACTTGGACTCCCCTAACAGATAGATTGTTATACTGGCTTACCAATAGGTATTGGCTATTCAGGAGATTCTTGGCATATCAAGAAATTGCAGCATCTGAGCAGTAGATGGAGGAAAGTACTGGTGGAAGAGACGGTTATCTTCCAGTCACCTCCTAGAAAAGTCTTTTATGTGGATAAACATGGGAGCTAAACTGGAGATAAAGTTATATAACTAAACTTTCTTGTACAGGCTACTGCTCCCCCTTAACAGTTCTTTCAGTTGATCAGCCTGAGCTATTTTTTATGTTTTGAAAGAAGGAGCTCAGTCTGGACATAGTCTGTCTTGTGAATAATCCTGGAATCTATCACTGGTTGAGCTCCATGAAGCATAACTACATTTCCGGGTCCTGTCTATCCTAGCTTCTGTAAGTCAGTGAGGTGATTACGGAAACATTGCTAATGGACATTATAAATGACTCACTTTGAGCCATCCTCAAATATGAAGGACTGCTGCTTCCTTATTTAGATAAAAAATAACCAGTGGGCTTGTTATTGTTTGTTTCATTTTTAGTGCAGGGAATTAAGAACCTGATTGTTTTCACTGTCAGTACTATTTTGCACCAGTT
This sequence comes from Crocodylus siamensis, assembly GCF_052110815.1. NCBI lineage: Eukaryota > Metazoa > Chordata > Crocodylia > Crocodylidae > Crocodylus > Crocodylus siamensis. The sequence goes on along the minus strand of NC_143396.1, from coordinate 244,087,415 downwards.
ACGTCCTTGGCAGGTTTTAGCCATAGTTCTGGCCATCTTTTGGAACTGACAGACTATGATGGTCAAGGGTATGAAACAGGTTTATAATTTACTTGTCAACTTAACTTAGTCATTATCAGGTTTTGAAACTGAAGTCTACGAACTGTTCCTTCAGTAACTAAGGGATATTATAAATGCGTCTGACTACTACCTTCTAGGGATTTTGGTCATGTCTATCAGAAAGAAGTCACCCAAAAGTTTGTGGGGTTATCTAAAAAAAGTAAACTATGCACTTCAGTGAGATTTTAAAGCTTTTGATATTTAAGGTATTCATTATGAAAGTTTGTTTGCTTTATTAAAAATGTAGTTTTGTTGTGAAAAATCCTGAGCCTCATTTGGGCAGATGTCAGTGCTCAGACACCAACCACTTTTGAGAGGTTTCACTGTTGCATTTTAGGCTGATACATGATCTGTAAAGCCTCTGTCCTGCAGCTAGGTCAGTAACACTCGAGCCCCTAAGCAGAGCCAGCTGAGCCTGAGACTGCTGCTTGGTTCCAGAGCTGCTCTTAAGGAGCTCTTGCAGCACCTGGCTCCTGTTGTGCAACAAACTGGCTTCAGTTTGTGTAGCACTCATCCATGTGACTTCTCTGGTGCCTGTTCCTGCATTCCTACCCATGCACCCAGTCCCTGAACTTCAGAAGCCCAGTTTGACTTTGGCTTGCTTTCTGACATCTGCTTCTAGTAACCCCTTGACCCACCACATGAACCCCAGTTTGCCTTCAGTTTGCTCCATGGCTGTGGATGGTGATTAACACCCCCAGTCCCCCACCATTAGGCTGAATGCTTCTGTGGACCCCAAAATGAACAGCGTTTTGCACTAGGTGCTTTACACTCCCTTTTTCATGTTTATAAATAAAATAAAAATGGGATGCTACCTTTCCAAAGAAGTTTTCAGTTTTTCATTAATCATGTGCAGATTTGTCTTTACATAGAGCCTTCCATCTTACTTTTCCTTTTTATGGCATGATTTAAGACAGTGGTGCCCAGTGTTTTCATTCCATTGGTTGGATGAGTGGTACTAGTTCCAGATCTGGCTGCAGAGACTTGTGCAGCCCAAACTTCATCTGTCTGCACGGGGAGGAGGGAGGGGGCAGGGAATAGCTCAGTCCCAATCTGGATGGGCAGTGGGCAGGGCAGAGTGGAGCAGAGCACTTCAAATGCAAATGTTGAGGGGAGCAGCCTGGCTTCAATCCAGATGCAAGGTGGGGTGTAGGGCAGGGCTGAGCCCTGATCCAACGTGTAGGTTGGTGAGGGGATGGAACAACCTGAATGCATGGGAGCAGACCTGGCCTGGTCCCACTGTGTGGGCAGTGGGCTGGCTGAGGCTGGATCCAGCTGTAAGGAAATCCCACTGTTTTATCTTTGCCAGTTTTTCCAAACCTGTGGTGATCCCTGCAGACTGGCTCCATGGGCTGGATTTGGCTTGCAGTCCAGAGGTTGAGCACCCCTGATTTAAGATGATTTAGTTTTTAATACAGTTTCTCTTGTTTTATGTGTTTTGGTTTTTAACTGCATTTTAACATCTGGGTTATTAATTATAATTATCATACAGTGGCTATTTTACATTACAGTTTCAGCAAATAATAGTTTTAAAATTCTGTTGATGTAAGGCTACTAATCCTGAGTTTTATAATGTATCATTTTAGTGTTTCCAAAGTTAGGGCAAGTGTGATATTGTGTTTGCCAGATGTACTTTATAACAAGTTCACAAAAAGAAGGGTGAAATCCGTTTCAGTTAACATTTTAAAAGAATATCCACTTTTCTCCAAGTAGCTAGAATTAATTGTATCTTCATTTTATTTTTGATTATGTGGTCAGATTAACAGTAGAACAAAGGCTTTTTAAAAACATATTATTTTTTGCTGGGGTCAACCACAATATCTTTCAGTTTTATTTCTTTTTTACCCCATTCTGTTTAATGATGTGCACCAGATTTTCCCTGTTTAGAAATGTTTTATGTATCATCATTTTGATCTACTGTAGAAATCCCCTTTCAGTAATGACAGCTCAATAGGTTATTCAAGTACAGTACTTCAGCAGTCTCCTCTTTAATTGACCTCATCGCATTCATGGTGAAAGCTTTGAAGTAATCTGCCAGAGTTAGAACTTCTGGTACATAGTGTCCTTCATTTCTAATTGGTAGTTCAGTTCTTATTTGCCCTTTTAGTATGATGGTATCATCTGATTAGCACTTTGAATCAACATCAAGTGTTTATTTTACTGTGCAAAAGGAACTCATAGCAGAAAACAAAAATACATATTAATGCAAAACATTTTTGCAAAAGGATAAATTCAGTTTGCATTCTCTTTTAGAAATTTAATCAAGCATTTACTTCCTCTGTGTTTATTAAACATGAATGAAGATATATATCATCCTACATGACAAAATGGATGCTTCTTTGGGGGCCTCCGATTCAATGTGTTATATTCAATGGCCAGGTATAGTTGGTTTGGTTACAGTAAGACGGACTGAAATCTCTGTTTATCTAAAAAGAAATTCAAGACATATTTTTCTTGACTACGTTTCTTTTAACTACGATTTCTAGGTTGCTACTGCAGCTGGCGTAATCTGTGCTTCCTTGGCAGTGAAACTTCGAGTGCACAGCATGTCTATGGTTAACTCTTCTTTTTCCTGTCAGATTCCAGAAAAAATTAATGATATTTTCACATTCCATGACTGACCTTCACTTTCATGTCCATCAGTTGCAAATGGCAAGGTTCTTGGGCCTTCCTTGAAGTCCTTTCTGTTACCTTGAGGTATAAGTGTGTATATCAAGACAAAAATAAAAATCTGCCAAAAGAAAATCCCATTCTCTGTGTTTTTGCATTTTTGTAATACTGAAATCCTAATTTTTACTTCTTTTGAGCCCATAGCTTCAGTGATGTTGAATTGCAGTGAGCATCACAGATTAATTAGGAGTTGTTTAACAACATATTTCCGTGATCAATATTAAGCCAATTGCATTTTAATTTCATTGACAGTCCTCTTGTCCTTGTATTAGGATCACTTTATCTAAATCCTCTGTGCTGTTCTGTATACCGCATTTGTGTATCACATTGTGGTACAGGATACCAACCCTTTGAGGAATTGTCTGGAGTTTACAGCCAAAGCAAGCCTCTGCACAATTAAGGATCACTCCCTATCTTGACCTTGTGCTGGGTTACACCCTCAGGAAAAGGAAACTATTGCTGGTTGCAGCCTCCTCCAGTGCTGGCTTCATCAACTATGGTTTTCTGACTGCAAGTTCAATGGCTCCGACTCAAGGCAGTGACTCAAGAGTATTATGAACTTTAAACTGCATGTTTACTAACTAGAATGTTGCATAGTAGGAGCTCTGCTTCCTGGCTCAGAGGCTGCCCTAAAGGGACACGGATGCTTTTAGTATTCCTCTTTTTAAATCTTACGTAACGGTCTACTCATTTCCTCTATGGATTAAATCATTCTAGTCTTTTTACCCTCTTCTTATGTGGAAGCCTTTTCCATTCATCTACTTATTTGTTTCTTGGCTATGAACCTCTTCTCTTCCTACTAAAGTTCTTTTTAGATAGGGTGACAGAATTGAACATTGCATAACAAATGAAGGAACCCTATTGATTTTTATAACGGCATCCTCGTTTAAATTTTAATATAGTCCCATTTGGTTCATACTCTGGGTGAGATTCTGCCTCCTTTGAAACTAATAACAAAACTCTCTTGGTCTTTAGTGGACCTAGGATATCACTTCCTAATATCTGGTCTGCTTTCTTGTTCCATTTGGCATTTGGTCTGATACTTGCATTGAGCTATCTATAATGAATTGCATAAATTTTCATCAGTTGTTATATTTCATTAAGGATATGACAATTTATATACTTAATTCAAATTGTTCCTTTGAATATGTTATCTGTTTTCTATAACCAGTTTTAGACCACACTTTAAGAAGAATGTAGAGACACTGAACCAGATGCACTGGCAGGTGATGATGGTATTAGAGAGACTGGAGTACAAGCCATGTAAAAACAGGCTGAAGGAAATAGGTATATTTAGCATAGAGAAAAGGACATTAAGGATATTTGAAACCACGCTAAAAAAGATGATGGAGAAACATTGGGCACCTATACACAAGTAGTGAGGCTGCTCCGATGCACTGTAATTACATCACGTTGGAGCTGGCTTGATTAATTGAGTCTGCTAGGGCATGGTAATTACGGCGCTGCAGCAGTTTCCCATGTCTCATATATCAGCATCGCCATGCTTAAAACTTGCATTGGGTGCACTTTATCTAAATCTTGTTCAATGAGCTTTATACAAAGCACCCCTGCCACCATTTTTAAGCACAGGGATGACGATACACGAGACGCTCTGGGTACTTTCATTAAAGTGACTCTCGGAGCTACTCTAATAAAAGCCCCCCTGCCCCACTCCCAGAGCATGTGTATAAAAGTCCCTTGTTCTCCCTGGTCACAGAGGGCAGGCTGTGAGCCAAAGGGTCTAAAATACATCAAAGTAGATTTAAATCAACTTGCAAGGAAAAAAAAGTGTAGCTGTAAGAACAATAGGACAGTTCTTGTGAAACAGTGAAATACATTTCTTAAGGAAAATATAAAACCCTCTCATTGCTGAGGTTTTCAAGAGGCTGGGTAGGCATTTTCTGGGATGGTTTAGGAATAGTGTATCCTCTGTCTTTGCAGGGATTGGAATGACTAAGAGATCCTTAAGGTCCCTTCTCTTGCCACTTGTATATTTCATCTGCTTATATTTTTCCTGACACTTAGTATTGCTTGGTCTTTCTTAATTTCTATCAGTCTCCTCTAGTCTTGTCTATTGTAAGTGACTAAACTGGGTCCAAACTGACTAAAGGATTGGGAAAACATGGTGGACTACAGTTTATTTGTGCCCCTTTGGCTTCCATGATTCTGTGCTATGGGTTGGAGACCTAGACCCATGAAACAGGAAAACATCCTTATACAGAAAGGGACATAACTACGTGTTTACATCACAATGGGATTTTGCCGGGACATAAGCACATGTTTAAACATAGGTAGATCCAGGATTTTATGAAGGAGAATGTGGGAGCTGTGACCAGTCCTAATGCTGCAGGGTGGCTATACCCCCCACTCTCAGCTTTCCCCTGAACAACAGAGTGGTGCCCCCAGGAGCAGCAGCTAAGAACATTTTTGGAGTCCTGAATCGGGTAGAAATCTCCCTCTGCCCACTCTTGGCACATCTTGATGCTCAGTGGAACTAGCCCTTCCCTCTGATTTTTTCCCCTCTCCTGTCCACTACTTCTCTGGATGCCCCTGGAGCTCTCTCTGCCCCAGAACTGCTCCTGCCCTGTTCCACCTGGGCTCCACAGGGACTTGGGCTCTGCCAGGAACAGTGGAAGTATTGGCAATGACAGGCGGGTTCCCTAGCCCCATGCCAACTCTTGGGCAGGCAGGAATATCAAGAGGGTTGGGCACAGAGAAGGAACTTTTTCACCACTGCCACCGGTGGGACAGGAGCAGCTCTTAGAGTTTCCCCTGCCTCTGGGGCAGCTGGAGACAGTGGGAACACAGGCAGCAAATGGGAGAGGGAGCAAAGGGGAGGGGAGGGCAAGGGATAGGAAGCAAGGCTGAGCATAGAGGGGAAGGGAGGGGTAAAATTCTGCCTTGATTCAAGGACTTAAGAAAAATCTCTGGCTTCTGATGCCATACATAGTCTAAGAGGGGACTATGTTACTGCACCCCCCTCTGGCTGTGCCCCTGTGCTTAACTGACTTTCTGACCCAGACCTTAGATTCCAATCTATGCTACTGTGTAGAAAGAGTAAATATCCCTTTCAATAATAGCCAATGTAATTTTTAGTAGTAGTTATCAGTAATATTTTTAATAAAGACTATTAGAAAAAAAGTTAAATGCTATATAATTCATGAAGTATATTCTCAATTAACCCAGGCCAACAAGACTGTTTTATACCTATCTGAGAGCTCTGGTTTTTAGCTGTCATACTCAGTGCTTCAAGTTACAAACACAATTTTCTCCACTCTTCATGAAACATCTTGTAAAGCAATTTACAAGAGCTACTGATTCTGCTGGGCAGGGATATGGTTGGTGCTCACTTACATAGTTCTAGCATGGACCAAATAGTCTGTCATTTCTTTTTTTATGAACCTTAGAACAAAGGATTATAAATATAGCAAATCAAAAAAGAACAATTATAGACATATTTGAAGTATTAGATTCACCTTATGATTTTAATCCAAATCTGAATGATTGCAACAAGGGGTAATAACCTCTTACTTTACTATAATTGCTTTTCAGTTATTTAATTTTAATAGTCAATGTCCATTTTGGATCTATAACCTGAATGAACTCTAATTACTATATACTCTTTATTTTCCTGTGCTAAATGATTATCTCTAAAGTGCAATTTTATGATTAGCAGAGACTGAATTGATAAACTAAGCTAGTGTTGATTTTCCCCTTGGGTGTAAAACAGGTAAATTTATAATGAAAGGATGTTGTGCTTGGATTTCAAATGAAGGTAAAGTCTACTCTGTTGCATAAGTTGCATGTTTAAAACCAACTAATCATTCTCAAATTAAGAGAAGTATATTAAAATTGAACTTAAGAAATGCAGGATTTAAAGATAAATCAAGGATGTTGACTGTTTATGAATATTAATCTTTTTTCCCCAGAAATTAAAAATCTGTGTGCAAACTAAGTAAACATGTTTGTGGATTGTTTACCTGTGCTAGGGTACATTGTTTAAAAACTCAGGTAATATAATACCATGGCAGTCAGAAGAATATATATTGCAATATAAATTATAAACCAAAGTCTAGAAGGATCATATCCTCAGGTGGGGCAGACTCTCGTAACTACAATGAGTTTAATGGAACTCATCTTAAACATGCAGAAGATATTTGGCAACCACAGGTTTTCAAAATGTCTCATATGAAAAATAGACTATTTTCTTCTCTTTTATCTTAACAAGCATATTATATATTATGGTTGAAAGAATGAATCCTTCCCAAAATTGTTCTTATTTTAAATGTGTACATTTTAGATGAGGCTTAAAATTCTTAAAAATGCTTAAACAGATGGCAGCAAATGAGTTCTGAGAGTTAAGGATATAATCATATCCTATTATGGACTTAATCTGGCAAACATTACCAGTATAAATTAGTGATGCGATTCATCATAGTAAGCTTTTCAGGATCCAGTCATGCATTTGTTTTGAATTCTCTTCTTTTTCATACATAATTCCATGTGCAATTGTGAAGTACCCACCACAGTGTCACTGTTGCATTTAGGTGAAAGAATACATTGAAGTTACTACAGTTGTTGTCTGGTGGCAATAAGTGTCATTAAGTTTATAAAATAAATATAAATTATATTTCTGCTGTTATAAACTCCTAATGTTTGGAATTTCTTCCCAGACCAAAACTTCTCATGCTTATTCTCCGCTTAATGGAAACTTGTAGTTCTAAAGAAGTATGCAGATGTAACGATGACATGGTAGTAACTTATAGCAATACGACTTGATATTGATCCAACTATTACATTTAGCAATAGCATCAAATTCTATTACACCATGTAAAAAATCAAAAGCTAGTGGTTATAAACCTTTTTTTTTTTTAACAACCTTTTTTTATTATAATAGTTATATGCAGTGACCTCTTAAAAAGAGAAACAAAACTATAGCACAATTGCTGCTACTAACCCCATTTCAGGTCTAAAGTTACAGTAATTCAGCTCTGAAGCATGCAACTACATTGTTGCTACAGGAGCATTGTTACAGCTGATATGAGCTCTGAGCAGCAGCTGCTATATCTCTGCTTTAAAAGTAAAGTCGTGTTTGTCTGTAGTGTGTATGTAACAAAAAAGTTATAAGATACTGAAAAAAATTTGAAAAGGCTTATAAGAGTAATGTAATACTAATTTGCTACCTTTATACTTACTTTGACTAGACATTTAGCCATTTACCATATATGATATGTAGTCATATTAAATGGAGAGTCATAGTTAAGTCTTACTGGCTAGGTACAGACATTCAAAAAGCCTAAGGCAGAATTAATATAATTTATGCAGCTTTCTTTAAGTGGCATAGTTTAGTTTGGTAGCAAACAGAACACACACTCACCCTTTGGTGGAGGCAGGGTGTGGGGGGAGATGCAAACTGTGTTCCACCATTTTTAAACCAGTCTGTGTGCTGAACTTCTGTTCTGTTACAGGTATAGAGTGGTTTCTTATTACTTATGTTAGTAAGAGTGTAATGTCTGTACCTGGCCACTGAAACCAGCAGGCAGAACAGTAATTGTGATTTGACTTCTACTTTACCTTAAAAGTCAAGCTGTTTAATGTCATGGCTAAGATGACTTTCATGATATTCTATTATGGCTAGCCCAGTTAAAAACAAAACACCTCCCTCGAACACACATGCGTGTTCTGCATCTATCCTAATGGGTGAAAATTAAAATAATGATCTGTGATTACCTTAACAGCCTTAAAAACCAGTACCTTTACATGCAACATAGGCCATGTACAGACATTATGGGTGTGTAGAGAAGTGCTTTGTGCACGTTTTACAGCACTGTAATTTAGAGCACTTTTTATAGCAATGTAAAGTTACAGTACTCTTAAACATGATTGAAGTGCTGTGGTTGGTGGGGGTAGGGCGCTGAGCCTTCCTGCACTTTCCAAGCTAGGCGGCAAGGGGCACTCCACAGCCTCCTGGGGTTTCTCCACTGGTCAGAAGTTTGCCCAGCATACAGAAGGTATTTAAAAGCACTGTAGGTTGGTATGGTGCTGTAAAATACTGCACTTCAGATTTAATACCTCATTTAACAAGGGTTAATTTAAAGCACTGTACCCATTTTTAAAGTGCTGTAAAGCTGTGCACTTCTGTTAAGTCATGGCAATAAAGTACTTTAAATGGTGAAAAAAATTTCTTTACACTCCTATGTTTTTACCTGGAGATTTGCTGCTCTCCTAATAGAAACTAAGAGCATACAAGTGTTCATTCAGTTTCTCCCCCAGGAAACATGTTCCCTTCAAGAGAAGATCTTTTAAGTTAAGTTAACAGCTGAAAGATCTCCCTTGGGAAAGAAGCTCTCTTTTAAAAATGAATACCTGTATGGCTTCTGTCCTGGCCTGGTTTGGGAGGGGAGGAGTTACCCTGTGTCCTGCCTTTTCACCAAACCACAGACTGACAGGCTTGGGGTCTAACCCGCTACTCCCCCTCCCTCCTCGATGACCTTGACAGGAGATGGCAATGAGCTCCATCTCTTCCCCCAGATCAGAAACTGTCTTGTCTGTAGAACAGGTTGGGGGCTTTAACACAATGCCCCCTCCACTATGACATTATAAACTCAGATGGGACAGAGGAGGCTGCTCCCTGCCTATACCCCAAATGAAGGATCCCTGGTCTATGGAAAGTGCAAGGAGTCCTTCCCTGCCATGGATCATGAACCTAATGTTCCTCATGCTTTCCCCAAACTGATAATGTTATGTTTGTCCCAGGGCCTTCAGTAAATGACTGCAGCCACAGCAGGAAGGAGCACTGCCAACCTGGCAAGCACAAAATATATTGGAAACAAAGTAAAACTTTGCCAGCATTGGCATTAGCAGGTTAAGCAGAAAGTAACTTTAGGTTTACATATGCAGATTCAACACATGCATGCATCTCACAGGGATCAATCACTCCAGTCTGGTAAAGGTATGGAAAGCAAGGGAAATTTTCCACTGCTAAAAATGAATGCCTGTTCATGGCCACAGAGTATCACAGGTCCAAAGGGGACTTTCCATTTTTTTGGTTGCATGGTAAAATATCTTCCAAATGTGAAATTAAAAAAAAAAATCGTTTTTCTGTTGAAGACAGTAAATATAGAACAAGGAACAATGATCTCAAGTTGCATCAAAGGAAGTTTAGGTTAGGTATTAGGAAGAGTTATCACTAGGAGGGTAGTAAAATACTGGAACAGACAGACAGATTGTGGAATTTCTATCCTTGGAGTTGAAGACCCAGCTGGAAAAAGCTTTGGCTGGGATGGTCCTGCCTTGATCAGGGAGTTGTACTAGATGACCTCCTGAGATCCCTTCCAACCCTAATTTTCTATGATTTTAGTGTTAACACAGTGTCCCACTCACCCACCCATCGTTACGCTACTTGCTTAGGGACACTTTCTTAGGAAGGAGATGTGGGTTAAAACCTTCTCTGGATGAGTGAGGCATAAACCCCAAGGCATTTATACACACACATTTGTCTGGTCCAATACACCAGACATCTAGTGCATCAGAGCAGACTTGATTAATCACTTCTGCTCCACATGAGAGCTGATGCACCCAGTGCTGCATCACATGCATTTGTATAAACAACAAAATGCATGTCAGTGCCAAGAAGATGGGAGAGGTGCACTTTTGAACTAAAACACCTTTGATGAGTTTTAGTTCAAAAGCACACTGTCACCATTTTCTCAGTGGTGATGCAAGTGTACTTACACAAGTGTATGCACCGCAGCACTGGGTACTTTTAGAAGCTCCACTTGATTCTATTGAGCAAAAGGTAGGTGTCATGGGATGGAGTCCTTAAGGAGGGCCATGTTACCCTTAGGGCCCCTCAACTGTGCCAATTCAGCCCACTGAGCACCCTCTATTCTCGCCTGCCACGTCTTGCTGGAATAATTGGTATAGGGAGGCTGCCTTTGAGCCTACCTAAGTATGGTTGTGATGGATTTCCCTGAACCCCTTGGGTCCCAGACCCCTCATGGATCCCGTTTCAAAACAGATGTCCGGGGACACCCCAGCCTTATGGGCTATATGCGTGTATCCAACTGCCCCTTTACCATGCCCCAAGTCTCACGGATGGTACTGGCATTGTCTCGCCTAGGCCTCGCTGTAATTGGCTCCCTTATCCTCTCTCCCTGGGCTCTCCACAGCTCTGTCTTGCTCTGCTCCCTCTCTGGTGCCAGGGTCTGTGCACCCCAAATGCTGTGCCCTCTCTGGTGCTGGGGTTCTGCGCACTCCAAATACAATTCTGTGCCCCTCTGGCACCAGGGCCTCTGTGTCCAAAATAAAATGTTGTGCCCTCTCTGGTGCCGGGTTCTATGCATCCCAAATACAATGCCGCGCCCTCTCTGGTGCTGGGGTCTATGCACCCCAAAGTGCTGTGCCCTCTCTGGTTTCATAGTTTGTAGGGTCGGAAGGGACCTGAGCATATCATCAAGTCCAACCCCCTGCCTTGGCAGGAAAAAGTGCTGGGGTCAAACAGCCCCAGCAAGGTGTTCGTCTAGCCTTGTCTTAAAGACCCCCAGAGTAGGAGCCAGCACCACTTCTCTTGGAATTTGGTTCCAGAAGGGAGTTCCCCAGCCTGTAGGTGTGCTGCTGGTTCTTCCTCCACAGGTGCATCACCTTGCACTTGTCAGTGTTGAAACCCATCCTGTTCTCATCTGCCCATCCCTGTAAACTGTCTAGGTCTGATTGCAGCCTATTCCTCCCGTCTAGTGTGCCCACATCCTCCCACATCTTGGTGTTGTCAGCAAATTTGAACAGGGTGCTTTTTACCCCATCATCCAAGTCACTGGTGAAGATGTTGAACAGTGCAGGCCCGAGGACTGACCACTGTGGAACTCCACTGCCCACATCCCTCCAGGTTGAAAATGACCCATCCACTACCACTTTCTGGGTGCAGCCCTCCAGCCAGTTAGTGACCCATTTAACTGTGTAGCATAGAACTTCCTCTATGGCCCTTAAATATCTCATGGAGCCCTATTAGCCCTGGGTGCAGCATATTAAACAGTTGCTGCATCACTGGGTACTTCCTCCCTGGAGACTTCTTCCCCTCTGGCTGCTAGCAGGGAACTGCCCCCCTTAGGCCCCATCCTGGGGTTTATATGGACCCAAGGCCTTGACCCTTCCAGTCAGTTGACCATGTGCAGGTGCAGGCTATTTTGCTCTCTGGCTTGTTGCTCTTGTAACCTGCACCTGGGCTTCTGCCTCTCTCTTTGGGCTTTCTCACCAGGCAGTTTCTGCCCTTCCACCTTAGTGCCCCTGCAACAGTAGGGTCTCTTCATCTTTCCTTTACTTGACAGTGAAATCAGCTTTAAGTTAGATACATTGGTTCAGGGTGACATTACCTTCTGAGTGAGTTGGATCCTGTAACAGGTTGCCAACTAGCCTGGCTCAAATCAGTCCTTGAGCCCTTTAATCTGGTCACAGCAACAGTCTCTCTCTGGGCTCAGAAGTACAAACTGTAATGCCCTGGGTTCCTCTGCTTCCCAGGGGTCACACAGAAGCAAACAATCCAACTGAACACACCTGTAGCATGCACAGCAACACAAGCCTCAAAGCCCGAGGTTAGTCTACACCACAGGCTCAGTTGCTATTACAACACAATTCTAAAATAAACACTCCCATCCAGGGTGAGTTCTCACTTTCTAGTCTTTCTTTGAGGAGTCTTCTCACTCCATGCTAACATCCCTCCCTCCTCCACACTTTCTTTTCCTGTCTCCCTTTATATCTGAGTCCACTTCCCCTCATTACTGATTAACTGAGCCAGCTGTGGCCCCTTAGGTGTGTGACCTGTTACCAGCTGGCTAATTACTACAGGATGCCAGTCTGCATGTCAGTAGCATATCTTCCTTTAACTGAATAACTGAAATTAAGTCAATCACCCAATAAGTTAGGACAGATTCATCAAGACAATTAGAGATGATAGGAAGCATTGATCATAAATTTTGCTATGTGAGACTGTGTTAGCAAGGAATCCAAAATGACTTAGAAACTATAGACTGATGTAGTCAAGGATCAGCATATATTTTCAAACTAAGGAGATCCAACTGTCAACTCTTCAAAATGTTTTCCCTTTTTGCATCATCACCACTTCCTTGCTCAGGTTCAAGTCCATTCAGCTGTTTCACAACTAACTGATCTCATCTAAGCATGAGGTAATCTTGGAGTAAGGAAATAATGTGATGAGGGATTAATACAGCCATGTGTCATCTTTATATGGCTGTTTCTTGAGGCCACATCATCTGACCAGTTTACCCATCAGCTATATGAAGATGCTGAAAAGAACTGGAGAGAGAATTAATCTTTCTAGGACTCCACAAGTCAGTGGTCAGTTGATGGAGATGCAGGTTCCATACTTTACTAATAGATGACTGGAATACGCCATGAAGTATTTAAGAATTTGTGGCTAGGTTTTCTTTATGGTGAGTACTCGAGGTGCAAGAAAAATGAAATATTTTAAAAAGTATTTTTAGGTACACGGAAAAGCATTAGGATTTGATTGTGCATTGTATAATCCCCACTGAAGTCTGAAGAAGCTAGCTGTAAGAAACATCTTACAGTGAATTCCTGACTGTAGATGCAAATTCATCTTCAGTTCAAGCCAAAGTCAACTTTAAGGATTCATTTAAGTGACATAAAACCCATTTTGATTAGTTTGGTTTCTTAATATATCAAAGCCAACGTTGATTTAACAGTGGAGTTGGCCACTTTAATTTGAAAAACACAAGAGCAATAACACTCTAAAAATGTTTTTCTTAGGTGATCTAAACCTCAGCTGTATAAAATATAGCTGAATAATTTTTTATTGGCTGACTATAGCCAATGTTAAATAATTGTAGAGTTATTTTAATGTTGAATCAAGATGTCCTAACCTCTTAGAGTTTCTATATGAAGAATAACATTTCATCTGGAATATTAAGTAATTTTTTTACATAGTTTTTAGGAAAAATTGAGATGTGAATATTCTCAGAAAAACAAAATAACATCACAATTTTCAGGGTTTTCTTACTCTAATAAATTTCTAAACTGTTTGGATTTTGTAAATTAGAAAAGGATTTAAAATAATTATACCAAGTCATTTGATCCCATTTTTGTAATGATATCAAGTGATTTCTGATGAAAACGTATTCCTTGGTTCCATGTAGACATAACCAATACAGGTTTTCCACAGACAACCCTAGAAGTATTTTTCAATGTTACACCCTCTTACTAGAAATGAATCTAGTATAGCTCTCCTTTATTATAGCCATCTATAATGACTGTAAGACCTCTTCTTGATTTTTGGTTTCAGGAATAGGAATGGGGGCAGGATTTTTGGTTCTCAAGGATTTATTTGAACTATGCCATTTGGAAAACTGAACGTGATATTATGGCGAAGTGGGTTTCCCCCAGGCCAGCTGTCGCCGGCCTCACACCTGTCTCGCCCGCCACAACTTGTTGGAAAATTATTTAAATTGTTAAATAAGGCGGGAGGCTGCCCATTTTGTGCCCTGATGCCAGGGGGCACTATCTGCGGCTCCGTTCCTCCCTACACTGCAGCCCAAGTTTTGCAGATGGCATTCAGATGTTAATAGTCACACCAGTCCCATATTAGGCTCCAGAATCCTCCTGGCAGGGTCCTTCTTTGATCCTTCCATTCAGGAAGCTTACGTTGCCTTCATTTGGGCTGCTGAGCTCCTTGTAGCTAGCTACCCTTTTGGGTGTGGTCCCCCACTCGGGACCTTCAGCCAGACACAGGCCCTGGCCTCACCTCCAAGGCCAGGCGGGGTCCCAGGCCCACGACTCCGGGTGCCCCTTGCAATGGGTGCCTGGCCCTTTTGACCTTCTTGGTCCTAGTCCCAGCATAGACCATTTGAGGGTCCTGGCCTCACTAGCCCCACCTTTTCTGTTGGTCCACCTTTTTAGATGTGGGGAGCTGGGGTACCTCACACTATGACTGGTGCCCCAGGGTCTCACAGGGGACTCTAACCCCGCCCCCCCCGGGCAGCAGGTCATGATGCTACTTCAGTTCTTACATTCGGCCTCCCAGCACTGGAGGATTTACTGGGGTCAGGACTTGCCTCTCTCAGTGTGGGGCTGAGCCCCTTTCACTCGGCCTCTGGCCCAAACCTCAGCCTCAGGCATCCAAAGACTTACCTGAGCCTACTCCCCTTGCTTGGGTTTCCACATCACCCCCCTCACTTGGGGCTCCAGAGCTCCACCCCTTCCTTGGGGCTACCCCCTCACTGGGGCTTCATAGCTGTACCCCCTTGCTTGGGGTTACCAGATCTCCACCCCTTACTTGAGGCTACCCCCTCTCTGGGGCTCCACAACTCTGCTCCCTCACTTGGGCTACAGATCATGGCCCCCTTCACTGGGGCTACCCCCTCACTGGGATCCTAATTTCCACTCCCCTTACTTGGGGCTCCTGACCACCCCCTCACTCAGGGCCATGGGGGTTTGCTCCCCAGTGGGCTCAGGTGGCCATGACCATGCCCATTCCCAACTTTCGCTCTCAGGGTCTCACACCCCCGCAGGGCCCAGGTGGCCACAGCTGTGCCTGGCCCCAACTACCTCTGATGGTATGCAAACCCACCTGAAGGTGAGGGCTAGGGTTAAGGCGCCCATACTCACCTTTCACCACGATGATAACTGGTGTGGTATGTCCTGGGGGCTCCCGCACTACTGAGAGCCCCACCAAGCTGTGCAGTTTTAGGTCATGCCCAGGACCAGACCCCTCCTAACCATCCCTACAGCTCCCCCTTACCTCCAGATAATAGCAGCAGCCAGGCAATGTTGTTGCTTGCCTGGGCCTCCAGCAGCAAGTGCCCTGTTTATATGTGCAGCCCTAGATCCAAAATGGCTGCCTTCATCAGGCACCTGCCGGCTGCTAGCTTCAGGCTCTTAAAGTGGCAGGCACCTACAGTGCCCTGCCACAGATAGATATAATCTGTTTTCTATAGGTCTTGTCTCCATAGCCTCTGTAAATGAAATACCTAATTAGTTAGGTCACAGTTACCTTAATTAGTTACATATTTTACTATGGCACTGCCTTTTGTATACACTCAAACCAAGCATCCAAAGATGTTTTTGGCTGAATTTTTACTTGCATAACTTAAATCTATATGCACCATTTTGTTCATACTTCCAGGGCTTTGTCTTTTGTGCAATTGCTCTGTGTTTATATTTTTACAATATTATTTACAATCCTTTCCCTGATCCTTCAGGTATTCACTCCCACATTTGCAGGAAGGCCAGCACAGCTCTGATTCAAATAAAAGTCAGCAAAAGTCTTAGCAGTGACTTTCTTAAGCCAAAACTTCTTAAGAGACAGTAGCTATCTATTCTATTGTTTAAGCCAGTCTCAAAATAACTTAACTATTACAGCTATTTCAATAACTGAGTGGTAAAAGTTGCAGGACTGGAAAGGTTGGTTTTAAAATTATCTTCAATCAAGATACACTAATTTTGGACCTGTTGGTGAATTTTATATTGAATTATATATTTTTGCAGTTACGTTGATGGGTGTTTATATACTTCCTTTCCAAAAATTATTCTTTCAGAATGGAAGATATTGACAAGAAAAAGATCATGCATGACACTTACTATAAGATAAGTCAAGGTTGTCAAACTCACTGGTGCCCTGGGCCAGATGCAGACTGTGGGGCTTCTTAGAGGCTGAATCTGAACTATGAGCCTCCTGAGGGACCAGATATGGATCCATCTGTGGCGGTGAGGTGACTGGTAGCAGCAGGGCAAGCAGCTTCAGGAAGCCACAGGGATTAATGCAGCCATCTCTCAACCCCTACTGCTAAAACACATCCCCAACAGGGCTCTGTACCCTTGATTTACCCTGCCCCCATTCACCCTGCCTTTGAATTCCAGCCCTAGTAGCCACCTACCAGGTCAGGTAACATGGCTTCATGGTTCAGATCTGGCCTGCAGGCTGTATGTTTGACAAGTTACAGCAAACAATACCACACATAATCTGTAATTTTTTTATCCAGTTTCATTTTATCTGTTTTATCCACAGCTTCAGTGGATATATGCACCATGTCTTAGCATTGATATATCCTATTGTCTAATGCTGGAAGTGTTTTGCAGTATAACCTGAAATGCAATTAAAGTCCTTTCTAATTTATCATTCAATATGCTACTCTTTCTCTATGTTGAGAAACTATTAAAACAGTAGAGACAATGTTTATCATACTGCATCAAAGGGAATCTTAATATATCTAGATGAATATAACAAGTAT
Organism: Crocodylus siamensis; assembly: GCF_052110815.1. Lineage (NCBI taxonomy): Eukaryota > Metazoa > Chordata > Crocodylia > Crocodylidae > Crocodylus > Crocodylus siamensis. Next base: position 244,070,388 of record NC_143396.1, on the reverse strand, counting down.
CACATCTGACCTTTTTGAAAGCTTGTCAGACAATCACACCTCTAAATGTTGATGACGGTGCTTAAAGTAATATAAAATATAAAAAATTCTAGGTAAATATTTTTATATGTAATAAAAATTAAGTTTTATAAAGCCAGAAACTTCAGTTGGTAGGATAAGAAGCACAGAGGCTAGGGACAGACATTACACATAAAGCAGTTTAAGAGATCACAAAATGTTTTAAACCTGTAACAGAGCAGATGTTTAGTGTTCATTAACCAGTTTGAGAATGGCTGAAACCAGTTTGAGATAAACTTGGTTGAATGTAGTATCAGACTTAACTGATTTAAATCAAACCATTATGCAGTGTCCTAAACCCCTTCCTGGTTTAAGTTAAACCAGAGTCCTCCAGCATCCTGGTATGCTCTCTGGGATGGGTTCTCTGCTCCACAGCAGAGCTGGTCCTGCCTGTCTGCTCCCTGGCTGGAGCTTTGGCAGAGGCTACAGACATCTGCCTGGGTTCCTCCTGCTCCACCCCCCCTCCCACATCCCATTACCACTGCCTGCTTTTTTTTGCTGATGGCTGACAAATGCTAACAACTCCCTGTGTAACTTCTTGCTGTGTAACTAAAGCTCTGTTATCAACAGCGAGAGGGGTGGGGAACCCCTCCCTAATCAGAGCATCCTGCTGGATCATGGCCACACCCCCCTCAGCTCAGCACTATGGAAGGGAAAGGAGGGCTGTTTTAGCACTCACACTCCTCCCTGGCTTCTAGCCTAAGCCACTGCAGGCATATGCCTACATTTTTTCAGTTCAGGGGAGATGTCTTTACAGTTACAAACTGGTTTAGCTTAGCCAGATTAGACTAACCTGCAAAGACTGAATCAAGTCAGCCTCAGGCTTTTTGAATGTCTGTCCCTAGCCTGGCTGACTTCACTCTGCAGAACCAGCCCAACCAGAGAATTCAGATGGTCCTTCCATTTATCTTATCCCTTTGTCACAGGCACTGAAGTGCCTGCTCCTAATAAAGGACAGGTGGGGGGGTTGCCAGGGCAACCCCAGAGGTCAGCTGACTGGAAGGGGGCAGGGCCTGGCCCATATAAACAGCCTGGGCTGAGGAAGTGGGCAGTTCCCCTCTGGCAGCTGTGGAAGATAGAGCTCTGTGGGAGTGAGCAGAGCATGAGAAGTCTGAGGACCTGAGTAGCTTAGGAGGAGAATACCAGGCAGAGGAACCCCTGGCCGGGATGGTAATGTTGATGAGCCTGAGGGCTTAGGGTTAGAGTTTGGCCAGGAGGCTTAAGTTTGTGTTGCAGCCGATTGGCTTATGGGTTTTGTTTATTGTTACACCAGAGGACTGGGTGAGGCTGTAGGGGTTGGAGGAGGCCTCAGGGGAGCTCCCCAGTAGTGTGGGGGTTCCTGGCACCAGAGAGGGTGCTGCGTTTTGGGGTTGCATAGACCCCAGCCCCAGTGGGGCAGTGTTGTGTGGGGCAAGGAGCCCAGTGCAGGTGAGTGACCCGGGAAGGTGGGTCTGGGGGCCAGGCATGGCTATGGCCACCTGAGCCCCGAGCGCAGGGAGCATGAGGTACATAGGCCCCAGTGTGGGCGGGAATCACGCGAGCAAGGCCCCAGTGTGGGCGTGGGCATGAGTAAAGCCCCAGGGAGGGTGATTTGGCATTTGGATCAGGATAAGCCCCAGGGAGGGCGATTTGGTATTCGGATTGGGATAAGCCCCAGGGAAGGCGTACTGGAATAAGAAGCCCAGAGAAGGGCAAGCGCACAGGAATAAGAAGGCCCGAGGGAGGGTGCACAGGAATAAGAAGGCCTGAGGGAGGGTGCATAGGACTAAGAAGGCATAGGAATAAAAAGGCCCAAGGGAGGGCGAGCGTATGGGTAGAGGCCCAGAGAAGGCGAGAGTATGGGTAGAAGCCCGAGGGAGGGCGCACAGGAATAAGAAGGCCCGAGGGAGGGCGAGCGTACAGGTAGGGGCCCAGAGAGGGCAAGTGTACGGGGAGAGGCCCTGGAGAGGGCCGCCAAGAGGAGATAATAGACTCAACAACGTCTGGGACAACTGAGAGGCTTGGGGCATGGTATTAGGGGTGGTAGAAGCCATGCGTAGCCCTATGGCGGAAGTACACTGAATCATCAGGAGACGGGGTACCGGCGGAAGTACACAAAAGGGTCCTGTGCAAGAGGGTAAAAGGCAGCCTCCCTTTTATAATATTTTCCAGCAAGACGTGGCGGGCGAGATAATGAGGGTGCGTAGACACCCACTTGACACGGTAGGGGGTGCCAGGAGAGATCGCGGCCGCTTCTGGGCCCCCGCCCTGTGACGCCCTTCTTCCTACCTGCACCCACCTACAAAAATTGCAGAACTAACATGGCATTTGTCACCATCACATTGTTCACTATTCGGTGCCATACCCCTTTTCCCTCCCTTTCAATCACCTCCATCACCTGGTTGTCTTCTCTACATAGATTGTGAGCTCTTCAAGCCACATACAGTCTCCTTCTCTCCGTGTGTACAGTGCTTAGAAAAATGAGGCCCCATTCCTGCTTAGCCCTGAGGTTCAGCAGCAATAAACACAATTAATAAAGTAATGCACATGTGAGGGTTGTGGAAAAAGAAATATGCAGATTGGAAAAATAGCTTTTATAATAGGGCTTCACTAGTGATTAGCTATATTCCAAGCAGTACAATGTAAAGCAAGTATAGATGTTTGATGCAAATTTACAAAAACACACTTTATATTGCTTATCAACCTTTCCTTCCATAAATGATATTCTAAGTGAATAAAAGGTGTATTCATTTGCCAAATGACTAAAGGTATCTTTTATGATAAAATATCACTGAATGATACATATTGATAATAACTTAATTATCTTCATTTCTTGGGGTTTTTTTGGTTTTTTTTTTACAGCTTCTGCCACATTTGAAGACTTTCAAATCCGTCCCCATGCTCTGTTTGTTCACTCATACCGAGCACCAGCTTTCTGTGACCACTGTGGTGAAATGCTTTGGGGCCTTGTGCGTCAAGGACTTAAATGTGAAGGTATGTTATATTAGGATTTATTCTCAAACACAGTAGTGAACTGGAATGAGACTTTTCTGTGTACTGTGTACTTGACAGCAATTGGATATAATGTAGGCACTAGAAGAATTTCAAATTACAGGGATTATAAGAATTTGTCTGACAGTTATTCCTGCAGAAGAAAAAGCAGCTTGACTAATATTCCAAACCGTTTAACCAGCTAGTTAACTTCTTCATATTTGTGTAGCCTTTTTTTAAAAGGAATATTGGATTTAGAGTAGAGAAGTACCAATACATCAGTCCAATATAGGATCAGCAGTGATAGAAAGGTAATTTACTATATTGGAAATCAGCCATATCAGGCCAATAATTTGGCCAGTAAATGGCCCATGCATGCACACAGCCGCAGCACAGTACAGGTGGCAAGGAGCACAGCCCGGAAGCATGGAGTGCTGCCTCCTGCTGATAAATCTGGTGTGGTGGCAGGGGATGGGGGAGAGAAGGAGCTGGGGATGCAGATCAAGGCCCCCATGGTGAGGGAGGCATGGGGCTGGGCAAGTGCTGCCCATCTGGGGTGAGGTGGCTGTGGCACAGAGCCCCAGCTTCTCCAATGGGCTTGGGGAGGGGGGCTTAGCTTCCACCATGGGATGCTGCTCAGCTGGGAACCACTGATCTAGCAGCTTGTCTGGTGGCTCTCGCCACTGCTTCCACTGCTCATCCAAGAGGGCAGGGGGAGGGCCTGTGGCCCCAGATCTGCATGGGGTGGGGTGGGCTGGGCAGAAGTTGTGCTGGGAAAGGGTTATAGGGGGGGCTGCAGCCACAAATTTGCTGTAGCCCCTTCCCAGTGCAGCCCAGCCCTAGTGGGAAGAGCTTGGCTCAGCCCCGGCTCCAGCCCACCCTGCACAGATCCGAGGGCATATGCCACCCCCTGCCTTCCTGGATGAGTAGTGAGAGCAGCAGTGGGAGCCGCTGGATGACCAGGTGAGTGCCGGACAAGCCACTGGACCACCGGCTCCCGGCTGAGAGGCATGCAGTCGCAGGAGCCAGTACCGCCCCTGCACTCGCCAGATAAGCCACAGTACCATCCCGCGCCCACCCCACCACAGCTTGGCAGTGCTTGCCCCAATCCCTCCACCAGTCCCTGCCTCATACCTCCCACACCACAATGGCCTTGATCTGCACCCCCAGCCCCTTTCCCACCACACCAGACTTACCAGCTAGAGGCAGCCAGGCTGGGTATTAGAAATCGGATCAGCATCGGCTGATATGCCTCCTTAAAAATTGGCTATCATTATTAGCTGCAAAAGACTCTATCGGTGCACTCCTAATTTAGAGAGGACTGATAGTGTAAGAAAGACCAAATGACCAGTTATTCATGGATTATTTATGTTTATTCTGTATCTTTATGAAAGTCTTATCTTTCTGTCAGTTAAGTTTGCCTTGGCTTAATTCTTATCTTTCATTATTCTTTTTTTTAAAACCACTGTAATTCAGTTAGTTTCACTGTATTTGCTCTTAATCTGTATTTGTGTAAATTAAGTGTGTAACTGCCTGTTATTCCTTATTTTGTTATGACTGCTCCGACTCTTCCCAGAGCATCCTTCCTGGGTTCTAATTGGAGCCTTGCCAGTGATTGACATATAGTGAATCTTTTATTCCCTACCTTCTGGGTGCAGGGTAAGCAGCCTCCTTAGTGCTTTCAAACCATAGAGAATTGAAGAATTAGGGAGTCAGATTGAGGTGTGGCTATAATTGTAATTTCTGGAAGCGTGTAGTATCCTTACCACCCATTTTAACCTCCAGAATTGGAGAGCTAATTAGTGAAGCCGAGGAAACAACAGTTTCAAAGAAAATGAGGATGCCATGTAGTTCAATATAAAAGTGCATTTTTGCTTTATACTAAAATCATCTATAATAGGAGGGTTTCATATTTTTCTTTTCAGGATGTGGTCTAAACTACCATAAGAGATGTGCATTTAAAATCCCTAACAACTGCAGCGGTGTACGTAAAAGACGACTCTCAAATGTTTCCTTAACAGGAGTCAGCACTATTCGGACAGTGTCTGCAGAACCCTCACCTAGCACACCAGATGAGGCCCTTCTGGTATGGTATTCGCTAATCATGAAAATACTATACGTTGTCGTTGAGAAAAGAATGAAACACAACATTTAAGGATTTTTTTCCTGTCAGACTTGTTGAGAATCAGTATATGTAAATGATACAAATTTTGCTTTATCATAACAAGAAGATCACTGTCTAAATGTGTACTAGCTCATGCGTCAAGTTTGCTTCCCCTAGAGACTTAATGCAGTTAATAATAACCTATTTGTGAAAGGTTGTGGTTTTTGAGGGTCCAGTTCTGATGTAGTTACTGATAAGCGGTCAAAGCTGGAAGGATTAGCACAGGGAAAGTAGAAGAAATAATATGACAAACATACTTCCTTCAGAACTGGAAACCAAATTTCTTGTGTGCCAAAAAGCATATATATTGATTTGTAGTATAGAAAAAGAAAAGACTTAAAAACTTAATTAGAACATGTAAAAAGGGATCTCAGAAACCTGATCATTTTTGTTTCTCTGTGTGTGCGTGCACACTTTGGGCCCAATCCTGTTTCAGCCTCATATGCATAAATGGCAGGTGCATAACTGCAGTTTTTGGCACCCATGCATAGTTTGGGATTCTGTGTAGCTATCCTTGATCTGTTCTCCCATTCTGCACATGATCAGTATATAGCACTTTGGCTGTGTATGTGTCCTGGCAGAATAGAATTGCCCAATCATGCATATAACTTTAGTCATCCTACCCAAGATCTAGCTGGTATCATGCTGGTTGGGGCACTTTCCTGAAAAGTGAAAGATTTAGGTTCAAATTCCACTTGGGTGAAGAGGGCCTACAACTTGGTTAAATGCTTTAGCCCCAGTCTAAAAGGTGATGGGTACTAGCTATTCTCCTTTGTTGTTTCACTTTCAGTAGGTACAGGTACAAGACAGTCACATTTTACCACAGGTGAAAATAGAATTCAAACTGTGTGTGTCAAAAATTTCCATTATGCAACTGTGCACCATGATGCATGTGAAGGTGACAGAGCAGCAATTCTCAACCAGGGTGCTGCATCACCCTGGGCATCTACAGATCCTTTCAACAGTGCCAGGGGTGCCATGCACAATATTAGTATTGATGGAGGGAAAACACGATTCAGAAGATAAACCCAGAGATTTCAAATAAGAATCCATAGTGTTAAAACATTCAGATCTTTTATGGTCTGAGTTCTTTGCAATAGAAGAGTTGCTCTATTTCTTTTCCGTAGTCAAGAAAAAAATGAAAATGAAGAGCTTACCTTTTCCAAAGGGTGGGTCAAGCATATCAAGGGGTGCCTCAAGTCTAAGGAAGTTGATAATCACTGTAATAGAGTATTTAGCCTGCATAAAGCGTGAACCACAGTGCTTCCTGTGGAGCAGGGATGTCAAACACAGCAGCACAGCTCTAGAACCCAAAGGGTTAATGCTGCTACCACTTGCCACCCTTCCCCCCCACACTCAATGAATGTGGGAGTTTAAGTAAATCAGTGGCAGGGAAATGGATGCGCGCGTGCACGCGTGTGTGTGTGTGTTTGTGTGCGCGTGTGCAGGCACGTGCGCGTGATGGCCATTTTACCCCCCTGGGTTCTAGGGCTTCACTGATGCAGAAACTCTAGCAGCCACAGAGATTTGAGCTTCTGATGTCGCTTGCAGTTTGGATCTGGCTCATGAGGCCAAATGAGTTTTAACCTCCAGCTGTACAGCAAACATCAGTGTGACCAGTATTCTGAATAGTGTGATCAACTTCCTGTCTTTTTTTTCCATTTAATGACATTTTCCATAAGCATCTTGTTTTGAAAAGAAGTCTGGCTTTAGACTGAGTTTAGAGAGGAATCTTGATGCAAGGGTGGGTCATCAGCTTCACAATACTGTATCTCTGTAAAGCCATCACAAAATGCTCTGAAGCCAGAAAAAGTTTTCTTTTTCCTTTGGGTTTTGCTTTGTTTTGCTTATTTGCTCATTTTGTGTTTTGTCATCTTGAAATCTCCAGAAAGATTCAGTGCATTTTGAGGAAAGAAAAATCTATCAGTGCATTTTGAGGAAAGAAAAATCTATCTAAGGATTTTTTTTTATTGCACCAGGACCAGTTACTTCATACCTAAACATGCCTGCTTTTAAATGAGAAATCTTTACCTTGAAAAAAAGATGAGCAATGGCAATAGAAAAGAGGGTATAGTTTTGGTTTCTTTTTATTTAGAATATATCTTGAAGCTAATATGTTTTTTAATTATAAATAGAAAACTAATGATTTAATAGCTCTGAGAGTCTGACTTAAACTGATAACGTGAAGGAAGTTCCCAGGTGAGTTGCCCACTCTTTGCTTAAATTGCAGCTTGTAGTAAATATGTTAATTGTGATTATTCACCTCAGAAATGGCTTTTCTAAGACCAACATGTTAATTATTAGAATAAGTTGTGTTGCTATATATTCTTTGTCCTAGAAATATTTGCAAATTTGTATATTTAAGTTGCAACAAATATATTTTAATAGCTAAGAAGCTATAATGTGCACACAGAAATGTACCTAATCGTAAATAAAAGTTTAAAACCGTTGCAATTTAAAAACAAAAGAAAGAATGTGGAAGCAGATGAGAACAATCTATGTCATGTTTTCTTCTCAGTTAACATGTTAGTTTTATTAAACCTGACATGCCATAACAATTTTATTGCAAATGACAAAAGACATTGAATTACAAGCAAAACCATCTATGAGCTCTGATTATGCACTGATACTACTAATTATCATTAGCCTTAAGATACTTAGGAATTCAGGTGAACATTATAAATATGTTATTTTTAATGGAATGCTAGTTAAAATAAAACTGGGTACTCAAATTTTGCAAAAAAACAACCAAGAAAAATCCTTCTACAGATTTTTGTGGTTCTGAAAAATGTATTTTTGATATGTATGATAATTATGATTGTAACTATATCAATAAAATAAATATCAATAAAAATAAAATTAAGAAGCAGTTTGGCACTGCTCTGTTTCCAGAACTATGATTAAAAATGATTACTGCCATGTTATTGAAATGTTAAACAGCTTAACATTGCTCCAAGCCATGATACTGCCAAAAGAGACAATATGGATTTAAAAAGATAAGATGCTTCTCCAGAACAGATAGAAAAGCATTAATACGTGTTTGTTGTGCAACCCTGAGGCTGAATTTTGAATACCTACCATATGGTGGAAAGTGTAGAACAGTTTTTCATTTTTATTTGTGTCTAACTACATCTTGAATGATTGTTATTTATGATACTCATTACAAATAATTTTGGGAGGCATGATGGATCACATGATTAGTGACAGAACACTGAGCCTTTGACATTTAGTCCATCAGTCTAAATGCAGCTCAGTTAAGTAATGACTCAAAATTATCATCTAATTTGAGTTTGGTGGCCAACCTACAATACTTTAAATTTTTGGTCAGAGATTGCAAGGCTGCCATTACTCACTATGTTCTAGTCATGGTATACTTTAGCTTTCAGGATTCTCATTAAAACATTCAATAGGTAGCATCTGCAACATTATTTAACAAGGGTCAGCACCTTTTGCCCATACGTTGGATCCAGCTTGCAAAAGGATTGCAAGTCCTGCAAAGGCCCAACCTGGTTCGCATTTTACTAAGGATGCACCAGTCCCCAGCTGCTTGAATTGGTTTGGGTTTTTCTAATGGCACCAACTACCTCTGGCTTCTCCAGGCTCTGCAAAGGGCTGTTCTTTATCACTGCAGCCTGTGCCCACTATCACTGGCCCATGGTGCCTACTGGGTCACAAGGTGTGGCCTATATTAGTAACACATTGCCCTGCTATTTAATATTTTTTAATCCTCTGGAAGAGTCAGAGTCATCAGTGTGACCATCACAGTGGAGAAATGTGATAGGCTTCATGCCAAATGACAGTGTATATATAATTTTCTCTATTTTTTTTCTTTAGCAATCACTAACTTCTATCAGGCTGTCCTTTTCTTACAAAAGTTATTCAGAATGTCATATATGTAGGACATGCATGTGGGGAAAGTGAAAAAAAATTGTAGCGACTAGCAGGCCACAAGCTTAACACTGAAAAATTAAATGAATAACTTTCTGATTTTCCTTTTCTTACAGAGGTAAAACTATGTTGAAGAAGATCCCTAGTTTTTACTTGAGCAATTTTTCCTGCTTTCTTCTTTTTTATGTACATAAATATCATTCTTTATTCTCATTCAAATGCCTTGTTTGGATTAATTTCTTCTGCAGTGTTTCTGAGATAAGTTTTACTTTACTTTATATTGTGGCAGCAACCAAAGGGATTAGGCTATGTTATTCTAGGTGTTCTACCAACACAATGGAAGGTGCAGTCGCAAAGAACTTATAATTTATTTTTATTATTACATGGAATTGAATCACCAGCATATAAACGTAACCATAAAGACTCCATTCTGGACCAGTATTTTCAACAGGCCAAATGCCTTTTATTTCTATAGGTGTAATATCAAGCTCATAAAAATAGGTCTGGATGGGACAGCAGTAATTGGTCAGTTAGATCAAGTTAGGATTGTCTTTAAAGAAACAGGTGATTTTAACTGCTGTATAACCTTTGCCTTTCCAGGTTCTTAATTATACTTATTTTGTTGGTTTTTTAATTAAATGATAAGATTTACTTTGTATGGATTAATGTTGGAGGCATTTAGGATACATAAGAGCTTTACATTTAGATTGACCTATACTTGGGCAGGCACTCACAGGGCACATATCAGGCATAAAATGGCATGCTTGATCTAAATTAGTTCATCTCAGAAGGTGAACTAATTTAAGGGATTACCTGAGCTACAAAGGAGGTAACCTGATCTAGCAAACTCCTGTACCCATTTAGACATAGGCCAGGGGCTTAGAAAAGACCAGAACTATGCAGTTCTTACTCCCTTCAACCCTGACTGGGCTATTTTTATCCCCCCCCGGCTACCCTATTGTAGACTCACCAGACCCTCCATGGACCTGCCAAAGCCCCCAAATCCCACAAGCCTCTACCCCCACCAAAAGTAATTTGCCTTGGGCTGTCCACTCCACTCCCAGTTGAACAGACTGGCTGCCTCTCAATCTAGTCACCTAACTAACCCTAGACTGGGTGCAACGAATGTTTGCATGTACCCTTAAATGCTGACCACAGACTGAATTTTTCTATTTCATGCAGACCATATGTGGAGACTGTTAAAATAAGATAAATAATTTGAACACAAAAAACAGGTATATAAATATCTAACATGGATGTAAAACTCCATATTTTTGCATGCTCAGATTTGTGTGAGAAAAATGCATGCATAAAATGTATATATGAAAAACTGTGGCTGCAGGTCTACAGAAAATGGTAGCATAATTTATTTTCACAGAACATTCAACATTGTCTCTAATACTTTGTTCTCAATCAAATTCAGTTGGCTTAATTTCTCAAGAGCCTTGCCTAGGGTTCCTCCTCTTCTTGTTGGTAGCAGTGAAAGAATTAAGACAGCATTTTTTACTGAGAAAGTTTGTTCAGTCAGTTCTGCTTACTTTGCTGATCAACAAAAATGTAACTACATTTTACTGAAGAGCCAACGGAGCTGAATGGGAGAGAGGCTTCCTGGAAATGTGTTATAAACAGAATCGTTAACTAAGTAATGATTTCAGAATCTTTATTATTGGAGTTATGTGGACCAGAAAGAGAGCAGCTTTAGTCAGAGATAGTAAACTTTGTTTACACAACTATTAGATGGAAAGAATGTCTTTTTTCTTGTAAAATAAATATATTTGCCATGGAAATCTTAGAAACATGATAAATATGGAGCCACACCATGATGTTTTACTTGTCCTTTTGCCACTGCATTTTAAACATATAAAACATTGCAAATACATTCTGATCTCTGAGAGATCCTTAATTTCCCAATGTGTGGGTACTTGCATCAACATCATCTCATAAGGCATTTAAATTATTTGAATTCACAGTTTATTGTAGGCTACTTTTAAATGCAACTTAAAAGATCTAGCCCTACATATCTAAACATTTTTTTTCATTCTATTACCCAAACAGAAATGACAAGAATATGAAAATCTTAGAATAGGTTATATAACCTAGAGTCCTTTGAATAGTAACTCGATTTGAAAATATAATTATTTTTGTTTTTATATTCTACTATATGTTAGTCTCTTAGTGTAAAATGATAAAACATCCATGCTTACTTCAAAAATAACATTGTTTTCTGTCTCTCCCTCCCCCTCCCCCCACCCCCAATTCTTTGCTCTCCTTTTTCCTCTTTCCAACTTCCTGTCTCAGTCCCCTGTCAGCCCTGGCTATGAGGTATGTACTAAATTTACTCTGCTGTCTATCATACTATCAAGAATAGATTGTTAGAAATCCAGCAACTTTTATTTAACATCAGTTAGAAGTACTCTTAAAACACACAGGAGTTTATTCAGATGTATGTGTTCTTCAGAGTCATATGTTCTTCAGAATCCAAGGGTGTATTTAGTTCCAAAGATTAGATTTGTCCTTTAGAGAGTGAGTGGTCAGCCACACAGTTCAGAATTAGGGTTATACTTTAAAATGTACCTCCACTCAATGTTAGAGTTAGCGGTTACAGCTTACATTTGTGCCATGTCTATGTTTATAAGAAACAAAACTAATTAAAAGCCTTATTTAGTTCTGCTTTGAAAAGATATGAAAAATGGCACCTTTATATTCAACTGGTATTGAGCAAATGGCATTACTTAGAGTGTTACTTAGAGTGTATAGGTTTTTTTTATTGGTGGTGGGATCCATGAAGGAGAAACTCAGTTTTGCTTTCAGATTTCTGGAAATGTGTAAGCTTGGAACTGTCTAAAATACCTAACCCAAATTTTACTCTGAACCTAAACAAATTCAATCTGGACATAATTGAGCAAGAATACATTTGGTACACCATAACACATTACAGTTGATTTTTTTTCAGAATAGAACTGTATTTTAAAACTTAGTCCAAAATTTGGTATCTTTATAGGGGTCAAAGAGTTTGAGTAAACCAGAAAATATGGTGAAGCTTTTAACTTCATCTGTATTCAGTTTGTTCAATATCTTCATTAATGATCTGGGAGATGGAATGGAGGGCACCCTCAGCAAGTTTGCAAATGAAACCAAACTGGGGGGTGGGTAGTAGGTATACTGTAGGGTAGGGCTAGGATTTAGAGTAACCTAGACAAATTGGAGGATTGGGCCAAAAGAAATCTCATGAGGTTCATCAAGGACAAGTGCAAAGCCCTGCACGTAAGACAGAAGAATCCCATATGCCGCTACAGGCTTGGGACCAAATGGCTAAGCAGCAGGTCTGCAGAAAAGGACCTGGTAGTTACAGTGGACAATAAGCTGGATATGTGCTAACACTGTACCCTTGTTGCCAAAAAGACTAACAGCATACTGAGCTGCATTAGTAGAAGCATTGCCAGCAGATATGGGGAAGTAATTATTCCCATCTATTCTGCACTAGTGAGGACACATCTGGAGTACTGTGTCCAAGTTTGGGCCCCCACTACAGAAAGGATGTGGACAAGTTGGAGAGAGTTCAGCAGAGGACAACAAAAATGTTAGGGGGCTTGGACACATTACTTCTGAGGAGAAGCTGAGTGAACTGGGCTTATTTAGTATGTAGAAGAGAAGACCGAGAGGGGATTTAATAGCAGCCTTCAACTACCTGAAGAGTGGTTCTAAAGGAGATGGAGCTAGACTGTTCTCAGTGATGGCAGATGACAGAACAAGGACCAATGTTCTCAAGTTGCAACACAGGACATTTAGGCTGGATATTAGGAAAAACTCTCTCACTAGGAGGGTGGTAAAGCACTGGAATGGGTTGCCAAGAGAGGTGATGGAATCTCCATCCCTGGAGGTTTTTGAGGCCTGGTTGGAATGATCTAGTTGGAGATGGCCTTGCTTAGAGCACAGGGTTGAACTAGCTGACCTTCTGAGGTCATCTAACCCTAATTTTCTATGATTCTATGGTAAACCAGTTTGACACTATAAGACTGTACATGAACCAGATGTGGCTCCACCTAAACCTACATGGATTTAGGTCTGCTATTTTGGCTATTGTTAGCCTTAAAAAAAAGACAGAGCCTTTGACACATAAGTGAGTAACTGAATAAAATAGAAATATATAGTTCATGTTGGCATAAAAATGGGTCCTTTGCCAGTTTCATGGACTCATGCTAAAAATTTAAATTTGTGGGACATGGGATAAAACTAATATTTAATTAATCTATGAATTGTGTTGGCACTTGTTCATTGATAATAAAATAACCACAATGCTGAGTTATCTCCTTTGTAGATTTGAAATTTATAAACAAACAAAGAAACCCTAAGCTTTTACCTTGTAGTTTCCTAGATGACAATTCATTTATTTTTAATTTATGAAAGCCCAAATGGTATGAGACTCGAATTGCTCTCCAGAATACTATTGATGTGAAATATGGTATAGTAAATTACAGTTGACAGAGAGATATAGTTATTCTGTTCTTGGCTAAATATAAAAAAAAACCAAACAAGGCATCATTGGAGAAGGAGAATATTAAATGGCTTATAGCCTACAAAGTTTCCTGGATATGGTACTACTTTTGTTACTGTATGAACTGATCATCATAGGTAAATGAAAAAAAACCTAGATTATAAAGTCTACCTCCCTTTAAAACATTAGGGAGTACATCAGATATTATACTGATTCTACTCTTAATTTTTGCTAAAATTGCAAAAGCATAATAAAAGAAAAATTGTATTCAGGTTAAATTCGGTACTTGTTGACATGTGATATTAGAACCCATGAGCCAATAAAAGACCTTTCCAGAGGATCACAAATAAAGCTGTGTTCAAATGTATCTTTCTTTTCTCTAAGGAATATTGTTCAGCAAGGCCTGCGTGTTATGCAATTAAATTATAACATGAAAGAATCAATATGAGTTAGAATATGAAAGAATGGAGAACACAGTCTCCTTTGAGTAGAGCTGCTCCTACCCTACTAGATTTTATCTGTATAAGTTCTTAGGTTCCCCATTGTCACAGTGTCTAAGTGTTTAAATGATTCATTCTTTCAAAGAAAATTGCTGGCCAAGCCTTCTCATTCTTTTTTTTTCAGCTCTAGAAGTCAATGACCTTTACTGCATTTCTCTTCCTACTCTAAGCACTGCTTCGAAATAGGGTTTCAGTTGCAATTCAGGGAGCTTACAGATTGTGATTACATCCAGTACAGTTATAACCACCCTTTCTTTCTTTATGGTGAGATATAGAGTAGTCCTTAAACCTTTTTTCCTGTTATACTCCTATATGAAGAAATTTAATAATAAAAGTAGGTCATAATTAAGCAGAGAAAAGTAAAAATTATCCAACCTCTGAATAGAACTCATAGATTAAGATCATGCTATTTTGCACTTTTTTTTCCATTAATTTCCTCCAAATATCCAAGGGTGAGTTTTCTGAATGTTATTTCTTGACTATTGGTTTTCACCCATCATTCAATCTGTTCATGCCCAGTCCTGATATGAAATACAATGTGGGTGCATCTACACGAGACATTGACTAGATTTACTAATTAACTCCTCCGTAAACGTCTCATCATCTACATCTACAGGACAATTAGGCTGGAGTAAACCAATAAACTCTGGCACAGGTAGTTACTTGTAAATAAAAGTAGTATCATATCGCAGAGTTTTTTACTCTGCAGCAACATATGTGTAGACACTGATGGGGCTGGCTGGGCCATGAGGGTGCTTCAGTGGGGGGGTTGCCTGACAGCTAACCTCTGCACTGAAGCATCCAAGTGAGAGTAGCCCTCTCTGAGCCCCCACCAGCTGGGGCTGCTTTGACCTAGTTCAACATGCTGCAGTTCTGGGCGCACATGTAAACACAGCACACAGGAGCAATAAACTGTGGTACAATATGTGCTGGAGTTTATTGCTGCAAAGTAATATGCATGTGTTGATGCTCCCTGTTTGTGTGTGATTATTCAGTACCCATGCAGACTCCATGCCTGCTTTTACACTCCACGGGGGTTTACTTTGGTTTAATATTCCCTAAATTGAAGCAGTTATTTTTTAAAAATACCACTTCAACTTAGGGAGAACTAAACCAAAGTAAACACCTGTGGCATGCACACAAGGGTTATGTGCCTTTCTGGTGGGGGTGGGGGGGCAAGCTGCCAGCAGGCCAAGTGGTCCCTGAGCTGCAGGAGGGCCGGTGCTTCCCTCTGTGGTGGCTTCCAAGGCGGCACCCACCCGCAGGCATCTGGCCCCAGTCAGTCCTGTAGAGGCACAGCAGCCATGGAGGGAAGCACCGCCTCCCTTGCCCCACAACTGCACTGGGAAGCATCGGGCACCCATGCAGCTCTGGCAGGCAGGTAGGCTCTGGGGAGGAAAAAAAAAAGATCAGGCTTGCTGCTTTTTTTTTTTCCTTTAATAGAGCCTGCCTCCATAGACTGCCGCCTGGCTGCCTGCATGTGCAGGGCTTGGTGCTTCACTCCACAGCTGTAAGGTAGCAAACTAAAATACCGCAGAGGTGTTTTATTTTGCTACATCCCAAAGTCATTTAAAGAGCAATATGCCGCTAACAGTGTAAACAGCTGCTCCATTAAAGCGCAATACCCTGCTGACAGTGTAAACAACCACGTCATTAAAGTGGTACAAAAAGGCATTTAAGCCACTTTAAAGGCCAATTTTGTGGTGTGTACCAAGGCCCCATAATAGTACTAGTTTTGATCTACCCCATTCAACTCTATGAAAAGAAGCTATCAGACTTCAGTTGAATCATGATTCATCAGATAGGGAATTTGGCATTGAAATTATTTTTAGATCACCTAATTTAGTATAATGTCTGCAGTCTTTAGCAAATCCTTTGCACAACATAAAGCTTTTGTGCTAGGAAATCCCCAAATCTCTGTTTGAAAAGTGTGAATAGTCACATAAATGCTGTTGAAAGATAGCAATTGTTTGTTATTACTTCCAAAAATGAGATGGGGTATGGGCAGAGCATTTAAAGCAGAGTTTGCTGGCATTGATGTCTGAGCAGAGGGTGTAGGATATGTAATAATTTCCATGTGAAGATGGTTTCATGTTAACAGATTGTACTGTGGTGAGTTCTTTGATGCATTCATTTAAGTGCTATGAAGACTTTAGTTATCCTTCTTAGTCCTTGCATGATTAAATCATGCTATATACTTAAAGAGAAGGGTTGTAAAGTACAGAGCAGTCAATTATGTATAAAGTAGCCGAATTTTAAGTCATCTTATCATGCTGTATTTCAGTATGCTTAGCTTGAGTACAAATTCATAACAGTGCTTTAGTTCTCATATAAAGAAAACCAATATTTTGACTGCGTAAAAACTCAAGTGGTTCCTGTAGAGATATATATATAGCCTCATTTGATACCAATTCTGTCAGATATTCACAGATCAATTGTGTATATGAAGGAAGTAGATATTGCTGCAGGTATCCCTGATCATAAGAAATAACAGGTAATGCAACTAATTATTTTTCATTAGGAACTTTGTTCTCTTCTGCACAAATTAATGTATTAGAAGTTAGCAGTTTATTTTTTTTTAAATGCACAGAACAGTGAGGAGATAAAAATAATATATTGAACTGGTTTAGTTCTTTGGTTAGATTGGATGCCTTTGGCTGAATCTCATTATCAATATAAATGGCTAGGAATAATTTTATATGTATTTTGTATTTCATATATTTACTTCAATTTTGCCATGCAAAAGTAAAAAAAAAAAAGCCACAAACAACACAGCCTCTTCATGAATGGAATTGAAGAGTTAATACATGTCGTGTGACATTTGTTTCTAGTACAACTGTTGACATAAGTGTGTCTGCACAAGAACAAATAAGAACAAAATTCTGCCCTTTATTTTTACTTTATTTTTAAAGTAGCATGAACAATCAGATATCAAAAACAAGCCATTTCTTTTCTGACTAAGAAAATATGAAGTTTTTCAGTTCATGTGATATTTATCAAGAGTCTTAAGGCAGTTTTAGGGATGTTCTGTTATCTAAGAGTCTCTTGTAAATTTTAGGCACTTCTGAGCAGTTGGTTTTAGAGGCCATTTCCCATCTTTAGAATATGAGGGCATAAAACGTGCCATAGTGGGTCAGACCACAGATCCAGATCTTAGGTCTCACACTGACACAGAGAGGTGCTAAGGGGAAGAGCGTGCACACACACACACACAATTATATTCAGGGGAGAGGACGATGTCTGGGTAGGGCCTGAATATAGTATAGACTCTGTGTATGTCTCTGTGTGTACACACATGTGTGCTTAGAGGAAGCTTCAGGTTCAGCATCTCCCAGGCAATGAGATTGGCTGAGAGTGTAGTTACATGTTACCTTTCAAATGTGTTAATATTCTTAAAACAGGAATATTCACACATTAAGGCAAATTAAATGAGGTAAGTACCTGCTCAGGGTGAAGTTACATGTTACATTTAGACCATACTAATGCCACTTAATTTGTGAGTGTCCACATGTTAAGCACATTAACTTATACTAAGTGTCTTCTGAGCATCTCAAAATTATTCCACTTCAAGTGAGGATTAACTCTGGCTTGTGCTACCTAACTCATGTTAGGGTAACTTCAGTCTGTTCCATAATATTAAAAAAGCAATTTGCTGTCCCTCAACAGCAATTAGCTGAGGTCATTGTGGGACCCCTGACATGGCTTTACGAGCACTTGTGGTGCTCTGGTGTGGTGCCAGAGGACTGGAAGAGGGTCAACGTGTTTCCCATCTTCAAAAAAGGGAGGAAGGAGGACCCAGGAAACTATAGGCCAAATAGTCTTACCTTGATCCTGGGTAAGCTTTTTGAGAGAATCATCCTGACACATGTCCACGAGGGGCCAGCAGGGGAGATTATGCTTAGGGGCAACCAACCTGGGTTCATTAGAGGCAGGTCTCATCAGACCAACCTGGTGGCCTTCTATGACCAGGTCACAAAATCCTTAGATGCAGGGGTAGCAGTGGACATAGTCTTTCTGGACTTTCGGAAGGCCTTCAACACTGTCTCTCATCCCATTCTCATTAAAAAACTAGAGGACTGTGGTGTCGACACCTACACAGTCAAATGGGTCGCAACTGGCTGGGGGGCCGCACCCAGAGAGTGGTGGTGGATGGGTCATTTTCGACCTGGAAGGATGTGGGCAGCGGGGTCCCCCAGGACTTGGTCCTCAGGCCGCACTGTTCAACATCTTCATCGGTGACTTGGATGAGGAGGTAAAAAGCACCCTGTTCAAATTTGCTGACGACACTAAGATGTGGGGGGATGTGGGCACGCCAGACAGGAGGAATAGGCTGCAATCAGACCTAGACAGTTTACAGGGGTGGGCGGATGAGAATAGGATGGGATTCAACACTGACAAGTGCAAGGTGTTGCACCTGGGGAGGAAGAACCAGCACCATACCTACAGTCTAGGGAACTCCCTTCTCATCAGTGCAGAGGCAGAAAAGGATCTCGGAGTCACTATTGATGCCAAAATGAACATGGGCCGGCAGTGTGAGGATGTAGTCAGGAAGGCCAACCACACCTTGTCATGCATCCACAGATGCATCTCAAGCAGGTCCAAGGAGGTGATCCTCCTCTATGCGGCACTGGTCAGGCTGCAGCTGGAGTACTGCATCCAGTTCTGCATGCTGGACTTCAGGAGGGATGTGGACAACGTGGAGAGGGTCCAGAGGAGGGCCACTCGCATGATCAGAGGGCAGCAGGACAGGCCCTATGAGGACAGGCTATGGGACCTGAACCTGTTTAGCCTCCACAAGAGAAGGCTGAAGGGGGATCTAGTGGCCTGTTACAAACTAGTCAGAGGGGACTAGCAGGCACTGGGGGCGTCCCTGTTCCCCCGAGCACTGCCAGGAGTGACTAGAAATAACAGTCACAAGCTGGCAGAGGGTAGATTTAGGCTAGATATCAGGAGGCTCTACTTCACTGTCAGGGCGGCTAGGATCTGGAACCAACTTCCAAGAGAAGTGGTGCTGGCTCCTACCCTGGGGGTCTTTAAGAGGAGGCTTGATAATCACCTTGCTGGGGTTGTTTGACCCCAGTACTTTTTCCTGCCATTGCAGGGGGTCATACTTGATGATCTGCTGAGGTCCCTTCCGACCCTAGAAACTATGAAACTATGAAACATCCCAGGATGCATGGCTCCCAGCACTCCCAACCAGACCAGGAATAGAGCCCAGGTGTCCTAGCCAGTCCTCTAGCGCCAAGTCAGAGGTGTGCAGGCAAGAAACAGTATTAACAGTCAGCGTGCAACTGCTCACAGTATGTTCTGATTTTAATACCACTTAACATTCCACACTGCGTGTGGTCTAAGAGTAGCATTAACTTCACCCTGAGTATCTCAGAAATAATCTTCTTCAGATGAGGTATTATCTTCACTGGTGTTAGCCAGCTCATGCTTCAGTAATGTCAGTCTTCTTCACAAGGCTAATATCAGCAATTTGTGGTCCTCCGGTAGCAGGAGCATAGGGGCCCTCTCTGCCACCCGGATTGTCATGTCCCCGCCTCCCCTTTCCAATGCTCAAACCTACTGCCTGAATTAGCCTGCACTGTGCAAGCACAGAACAGACATGACAGCTCCTAGCCATGCCCCTGCTCACCAGGTCTCTCGCAACAGGTTAGACCTGTGCATGTTAGAGAGAGTATTAACCCTTAATATGTGACTGCTTACAGCATGTACTAACTTTAACAATGCACAAAAAGCCTTCTGTATATTGGTTGCATCCCTTCTGCAGGCTTACAGATGTATTCCAACTGCTTTAGTGCAGCTCATCAATTAGTAGCGTATAGTTTTTATATACTCATTATTCAATTATTACTCTTTCAATTCAATTTCACTGACTCAGTTTAATGTACTGACTGTTAAATGAGGGTGCACATGTCTTTGTGTCACCTAAAGCCACCTGAAACATAATACCAACCTATTAAAAGTATTACCTTGCTTGGGAAATTATTATGTTGGACTGTTTGGTGTTTGGAGCAGAACTGGCTGCTCTAGTTTCCATGGTGTAATCTAGTTAAGCAATCATTTCCTGGGAAGTATCCAAACTTGTTGAGTCAGAAATGTGGCTGGCAACCAGGAAAAAATAATTTCTCTCTCAAACAAACCAAACACAACAGCTCAAGAAGTAGGTGCCTAATAGACAGGATCCTGGCTTTCACTGTCATTTCTAAAAGACTGAATCAACTGCAAGATAGGTTACTCTGTGAAAAATAGGGTAGTTCCCCTTCCTTTCCTTAAGGGTACTTTTAAATTATGTTAGAAGTAAGAACCAGCTCCAGTTATTGTGGGACAGCTGTGCTGAGCTTACAGTTCAAAATATAAGAATTGTGGATTAAAAAGTCATCCTTGGCTATTATTGCATTAGTAGTGATCAGCCCTTTAAAAGGAGTCATCTCTTCTTGCCTGCCTGACAGACCTGCTTAATCCATTTCAATTCCTAAAGTAACTGAAGGGCTAGAGCCAGAAATTACACACAAACCAGTCTCAGTGATCAGAAACCGATTCAAATCTGTAACACAGCAGAAGTTCAGTGCAGATAAATTGCTTTCAAAAGGGCTGAAATTGATATAAGATAAGCCTGGATGGATGTAATATCAGACTTAACTGGTTTAAGTAAAATCAGTTTATTGAATATCTGTCCCAGTTCCCCTCCAGATTCAGTTAACTCGCAGATCTCCAACCTACCAGGATGCTTTGCACCTCCCCCGCAAGCTCTCCTTACAGGATGGGCAGACCAGTATTGTGCCCAAGCTGTCTGCAGAGCAAGGAGGTGTGCTCTAGCATCCCCCTGTCTTTCTGGCCTGGGCTACTGCAGGCACATGGCTGTATTTGTGGAATCAAAAGTAAATGTCTGTTCATTTGCTTATCGGTTCAAGCTAACCAGCTTAGACTAACCTGCAAAGACTGAATCGATTCATCCTTGGGCTTTTTGACTGTCTGTACTTTGCCTAACTGGCTATCTCAGTTGCATGCCTGCAGCTCCTCAAGGAGTTCAACCCCCAATAATTCCCACTGCTTAAAACAGCCACAGCTGAGGGGAAATTGTTTCTCTACCACATAGCCCTACAAGGGATATTTGAGATACACATACACACACACACACACACACACACACAAAAGTTGTACATCTTTATTATTTGAAACATCCATTAAGCCAAATTTGTTGTTTTTAAAAATTGCAAAGGATGTTCTCTGGCAGGTAGAGCTTCTCTTTGTTCTCAATGAAATTGTACACAATTAATCTCAACAAAAATGAACTATTTCTTTAAACTCCACCATCTTTCATATCAGCCAGCATATTAAAGTTTCCATTAAGGAAAACTGTTTCACCTCAATCTGCAGAATTCATTGAGCCACATTAAAGACATTGGACAAAGAAGGTAGCAAGTTGTAACATATTTGGATTTGCAGATCACCTTTGGCACAATCCTTTAAAAGAGGCTCTGAAAAGAACTAAGTAATCACAGAGCAAGAGGTAAAATTTTGAGTTGGATTACACATTAAATTCTAAAAAAGACCAAGAATAAATCATTATTTTTCAACCAGCTGCTTTGAAGATTGATCTGATACTTATGCTATTTGTTATATGAATTAATACTCTGGAAAAGGGAGGCAAAGAGTGAGAAAGCAAAATGTATTTAGTTTAGTTGGGATTAGGCAAGGCTCTGAGGAACTCCAGAGGGAGATAACAAAATTAGGTGGCAATAGAATAAGCCAGTAGTAGGTAAGCTCAAAAGAATAGAGTAAGGATTCAATATGTAGTTTCACTGAAAAAAGATTTGTATCTCAAATGCTAGTTTCTGCCAGTAACATAATGAAAGCAAAATGAATGCTTCTTTCAATCTGCCCCTTCCAATTAAAAGAAATAAAATCCCAGCTATGTAACTGAATGGGAAAAGATCCCAAAAACGTCCACTTTGCAAGGCCAAGTCAAACCACAGTGCACTGTAAATAATGTTCTGCAGATGCTAGGTTAAAAATGAGACGAAACATTGAAAGATTCTTTTTTTGCAAAAGCAGAAAGTGTTCAGAATAAAAGGTAGTGTGGCCCAGGCATCATTGACAGTATCTTATACAAAAAAAGGAAGTCCAGAGCTATGTGGCTGATCCTAGCCATAGGCAAATACGTGGCAGGAAGGTATCCTTCTCTTGGAATACCGACTCACTCCATGAAAGCTACTGCAGCAGAATGACTGAAGTTGCCTCCACCTACTCCAATATTTTTCCTCTCCTATTCCTAAGTTAAGGCTGGTGATAGGAGGACCAAGTTAGCTGTATGATTTCTGGCTCTTCTTGTGGCATATACTTGTTTCCTCATGTGAGAAGGACTGCCATCTACAGACCCATCACGAACAGGAATGTCTGTGCATATGTTCACAACATATGCACTCACTGGTCTGGTCACCTGTGTTTGGCCTGCAGAATTACACTGATTCCTAAGCCAGAAGGCTTACTGTCCTGGTGGAGGGAGAGGACCCAGATTTCATAAGCAGGCTTTTTAACAAAGGGCAGTTTATCCTGACTTTGAGATTTTTTTGAAGTTAAGTACAAGCACTTAAAAGTAAAACATACAAAAATCCTTTGTTAAAGGGATCTATAAACCATTAGATGAGATAATGATTGAACAAATGTTTTCTTTTTGTTTCAGGCAGAGAGTTTGGCATAGATTCCATACATTACTAAATTTCCATGAAGAAATACAAAGTTTAGGAGCCCAATTAAAGGGAGAGAGAAGGGGGAGGTAGAGAAAAGTTCATATGCTGCTTTCGTACAATATTCTGGTTGGCAAACTTAAATTTGTTTATTTTACAGTGGAAATACAGACTTCGGGGAAAAAAACAAAAATGATGAATGCTTCAATTTTATCCAGTTGGCTTTAATGTTCTAACTCCTGGTTCCTAACATTTCAGTTCACATGCTCTGTTAATATCTTAACCTGTGCTGTAGTCCAGATTTCTTTGAAATGCTATGTGAATCACATTACTACTGAAAGAGATAAATATATATAAAACGGTTTCTTGTGTGCACCGCTAACACAGAGCAAACAGTTGCTATAAGAGTTTATTTGTAACTTAAATTTTATACTATATCTCAGTTGTTACAGAAAGCAACAAATGCTTCACACTGTTACAGACTGTGGCTTGAAGCAAGTGTATGATGCCATGCATCGCTAAATCCATAGATTGTGAAAATAATAGAACAAAGCACATCTTGCTTAGGTCTCATTGAGTTGACAGAAGTCTACCTGCACAAGCAAAGTATTATTTGACATTACAGATGAATTTGGGGAGCATATTTAGATAAAGGAGTGGATCTGCTAATCAGTAATGCTACAGCCTATGCTCCCCCTGAGAAACCAAAAACATTATCTGCAGTAAAATCAAAATAAGTAATTGTTCTTTACCATATAAAAGCTTA
Organism: Crocodylus siamensis; assembly: GCF_052110815.1. Lineage (NCBI taxonomy): Eukaryota > Metazoa > Chordata > Crocodylia > Crocodylidae > Crocodylus > Crocodylus siamensis. The sequence continues at coordinate 244,046,855 of NC_143396.1, read as the reverse complement.
TTGGATTTCAGAGTGAAAAATATGGGGGAAACACTAGCAAAGCCTCAAACAAACCATCCAACTGCTGCCTCTTATCAGTAGTGGCCTTAGCGGATGGAAAACTGAATGACTGCTCAGGGCCCCACACTTTAGGAGGGGCAATTTTTTTGTTTTTTTTTGGGGGGGGGAAGTTAATCTTTTTCAAGGAAATGGCTCTATTTGCATTTTAACATTCAACTATTTATCTAATTCCCCCAAGGAATATTAAAAAGAGCCACAAAACAACTGTGGTGGGTTAATATTTATCTGAGTACATATCTCTAAGGGGCCCCAAATGACTCTCTTGCCCAGGGTTCCCACAAGGCCACCACTGCTCTTATTGTCTTAAATTGTTTTCTAAAATTTTTTTTCAAATTCAGGATTACAAATTTCTCTCTGCTCTTAGGTTCCCAGATAGCAGTATCCAGGAAAAAAGAAAGTGCATTCACCTTTTGCGCCCTGGAAAACTGCACCCAGTCATCTTAGATAGAAATCTTGGTGTAGTAATCTAGATTGTTGTTAGTTTGAGACTAGGCAACTACAAGAAGTTCAGTCTAAATGCAGTTTTGTAGGCACCTAAGGTTCAGCAGGCATTGTGAAATTGCTTGCTTTTTGGGTAGGACATCTTCACTACAGAATGATACCTAAGCTCTATAAGTTATGCTGGCTCTCAGATCACTTCCAGATGACATTCAAATATTTACTGTCTACTAAGTCTTAAGTGGCCAGTGATCAGTGACACCTTTTCCTACTTCATTTCCATGGCAACTGTAGATATATTTACCTTTCTGTGAACTGGGAAAAAGTGTGGGAGTAGGGGGTGAGGTAATTCTGCATGTTACTCTTCTGGGGAATTTATTCTACTATATAGATTGGTATCCCAATCTTTTGGTCAGGTATTCTACTGTAGATTTTAGAGGCTCCTGGCACAAGGCTACTGACTGCTATTCTGAGCTCTGCATAGATCATTTGAGGGAGACTGGCTTGGCTGATACAAAGGCCCATGAATAGAGCCATTTGAAAAAATGCCAGTTATGAAAGGGTGGGATTTTCAGAAATTCTCTGCATTTTTCTTTTGTGTTTTCTTCCCCCAAAAATGATTTTTTCCTCCAAAATAAGTTTTCAAATGTCATTGAACACTGAAAAAAATGAAAAGTTTTGTAGCAAATGTACATAAACATTACACTCCTTAAACGTTAAAAAGTAAGTTACATATGTGTGAACTGTTTATTCTGTATGTATTTACAGCAAAAGACACCCTCAGAATCATTCATTGGGAGAGAGAAAAGGTCAAATTCACAGTCCTACATTGGACGACCCATTCAACTAGACAAGATCTTACTTTCCAAGGTTAAAGTGCCTCACACTTTTGTCATCCACTCCTATACACGTCCAACAGTTTGCCAGTACTGTAAGAAGCTTCTCAAAGGGCTTTTTAGACAGGGCGTGCAGTGCAAAGGTAAGTGTGGTAAACAAGGTGTTGAAAACAATGTTAGCTAAAGCCAACAAGAATCTTAATAATGTATTTCTTTTCAGGATGTAATCTTCATTTATTACTAGTTCATTGTACTATAATTTATATAAAACATGAATGTGACTAAATATGAGGTATCACACTTATCTGGCCCAATTGGCAAGTGAGTGTCATGGGACCAGATAAATAGGGTGGGCCCCTCCTCCCTTCACCCCTGCATGCTAAATCCAGCACTGACACAGCACACAGCACTCACCCTGGTTGGATTGGGAAATGAGCTGCACATGGTTTTTGCTTCAGTTGATCTGGGCCAGATGCCACATGTAGCACATGTCCTAGACTGCCTGGTGTCTGTGCTGCGCCTGGTGCAACCTCAGACAGTCCAGAGCAGGTGTTGGATCCAGCATGCAGGTGACCCACGAAGCCTCCCACCTGCATGCTGCATATGGTGCACCCAGACTGGGCACTCTTGGCACTGGATCCAGCATGCAGGGAGGCACAGACTAGCCTTGTGCAGGGCCAGCACCAGGGGCCAGATGATACATCTCCAGAGGAGGAATCTGGCCCATGGACCAGGGATTTGACACCCCTGGGATAAATTATTTAATATTCCTTTCCAGGCCCTATATTTAAACATAGAAAAGAATTCAGTGGATCTGGAAAGGGATATCAATTATTCATTATGTTCATATATAATACATTAAATTTTATATTTATTGTCATATTTATGTGAATCAAATGAAAAAAATATATATCCAGGACCATGGAAGCTATATAATGTGAAATATTAGTTATTAGAGCTCAAAATATTGTGCCACAGCCATAATAAAGGCTTCTAAGCTAGCATTAGATAGCTGTTAGGTCCCTTCTACACATTACAGGTATTGCACAGTTAGCTGGTTAAATGCATAGTTAACTGAAACCAGCTAGCTACATGTGCAAAGTAGCTATCACGCCATAGAAAGATACAACCAGATATAAAGTTAGACTTAAAAAATGTGCACAGACTTTATAGCTGTTTGGTATCCAGTTTTAATTTGCATGTGTAACCGGGTCTCCCCTCTGGCTGGGAGCCCTGTCAGGTGTCCCAGCTCCCAGCTTCAAGGGCATACTATGTCCCACAGGGGCTAGAAGTCCCTGGGAGGGACTGGGAGGGACTCTCAGTCCTGGCAGTGGCCAACTTTGCACCACAACTCTGGATCATGGCAGTGCACCTCCCCATGCCAGGACCCAGCTGGGTCCAGGTATCTGTGGGGCATGACCGCGTTCTCCCAGTCTTGGGAGTGCTGAGACACCATATGGAATGATAGGATGCATGATTGTGTTGATCTCGCATTAGATCCCATTGCACCTGCACATGTAGAGGGACCTTTACACTACCTTTATACTTGTTTTCAGGCTTTAAGCATGTGCATTGTAGGATTGAAGTCTCTGGACTTTTCTTACTTTGGATCTAAAAGAGGTGGCCTTACAAGAACAGTTTATCCAACCCTATAGCAGGTTCAGCCAATCTGCTTGGTGTCAAAGGTCCCCTACAGGATGGACCTACCGGTTCACAACCCCTAGTCTCTACTTAGCCTCTTATCTCTCACCTGCCATGACTTGTTCTTTAAGGGTTTTTTTTTTTTCAGAGACACTGTTGGCAGAGAACAGGGTAGCCCCTTCCTAGTTATCTTTGCCTGGTGCACTATCCTCTGGACTTCTCTGTCCCAAACTCTATGGGGTGGGCCTCACCTTTTAAGGCAGCCCCTAATTAAACCTTAGGGGTAATAATTGTGGCCTCCAGCCACCCCCATATTCACACTCATGCCTTGCAGATGTTATCAGCTGTTGTTCTCAGAAGGTATCTTGCTTCAATACACAATATGGCCTATTCAGAGCTTTAAGCACCTGTTGAGATCTTGGCCTTACCAGGCTTCTGTCCCTTTTTTCTAGCTGGGTCCCATCAGCCTAGGCCCACTGCACTCAGGCCCAGCTTCTGAGCTCTAGCTCCCTCAGATTTCGATCCCTGACCTTTCACCCATCATGGAATAAAGTCCCTGGGCCTCTCAGCCTCTGGCCATCTCTGGCTTATGCCTGGCCTTGGTGCTCCCTGCGAGTACCCTGCTCTGGACTTCACATTCACCCCTACAGCCACACCCAGTCCACCAGGTTAACTTTAACATAAAAGTAAGCTTCTGCTTTAACAAAAATGTCTTTGCTCCCTGGGTGCAATACAGCAAAGGAAACAAAAAGCATTGCTGCTTTAACAGAAGTCTTCTTGCTCTGAGTAAACAAATGTCACAGGTGCGGGTTAGCCACCCTGGCATATAACCCCTCATGAACCCTCAGGCTAAGTACAGTCAAAAAGCCCAAAGCTGAATTGATTCAGTCTTTGAAGGTTAGTCTAAATAGCAGAAATTAAATTGAAACAGAAGTGAACAGACATCTACCTTTGATTCAGGAAATGCAGCCACATGCCTGCAGTAGCTCAGGCGAGAAGCCAGGGGCACTAGAGCATGGCTTTCTGGCAGTTAGCCAGCATGGGCTGTGTTTGCTTCCTCTTCTTGCTGCCTCCAAAGGTCCCTGGGATTTGCAGTCCACGGTCGCAGCAGCAGGACTCTGCAGGGTTGCTCATCACTTCCTCTTCCTGATTCCAGGTGTCTCTGGGATTTGTAGTCCACAGTTGCATCCAGGAGCAAATTTGAGTGGAGGAAGGGGTGTTTAACTCCCCTTCTTGGCCCAGACCCCAGCTGCATGCCCCCCCGAAGACTGAGCTTCATTCCCAGATGGGCCTGCCTCCCCCACTCCCCCACCTTGGCAGCCAGCCCTCAGTGCTCCAGCTAGGGAGCAGAGGGGCAGGTCCAGCCCTGCTCTCTGGAGCAGACAGCACAGCTCAGCCCAGGGCTGGAAAGCATGCTGGGATACCGGGGGACTGTGATTTAACTTGAACCAGGAAGGGGTCATAAGGGTCTGGGACGGAAGTTAGATAAACTGGTTTGACCCAAATCAGTTAAGTCTGATACTACATTCAGCCAGGTTTATCTTAAACTAGTTTCAGCCATTTTGAAACTGGCTTATGTGCACTGAGCTTCTGTTCTGTTATAGGTTTGAACCAGTTTCTGATCACTTAAACCAGTTTATGTGCAACTTCTGTCCATAGCCTCAGTGCCTGGGCCACAAAGATTCCTTGCGCCTGTAACACAGGAGCTGCTGAGTCTGTGCCCTTCCCCAAACACAGAGTAGAGCTTCTCATTCTCTACTTCTGGCTTCAGGCAGGTTTATGTGACCACGAGCCCCTTCCCCTTGCCAATTGATTGCCTCCTCTACTGCCAATTCAGTAGTTTTAATCTCTTAGTTAAAGGGCAGGCTCTTTTCCTGCTGATCTGTTCTCTAAAGTGGTAGGATGCTGGCTCCCTGACATGGGTTCTGCCCTTTCAGACTGACTACACTGATCACTGTTTCTCCCTTTTTCTTTTCCTCCCAGCTGAGTAACAGGGTTCTAAAAATGTAGTGTAGTCAAGACAAGTAACACTTCAGCATGTTAGCTAGTTAAGTTGAAGTTCAGTTTAGAAGTTCAAGTTGATCAGCTAACTTACCCTTAAATACACATATCCTTATGTACACTAGAGTTTCAGAATATGTTGTTCAACATATTCTTTAAAACAAATCCTTGATTGTAGTAAAGACAAACAGTTTGTGTTTTAAACTATCCATCCTTTTTCTAATGTTGAGCAGGATGCTTTCAAAGCAGCTGTTTTGAACTCAGGTTTTCAAATGACAGAGATTTGCATTTATCTATGCAATACAAATAGGGTCTTTCAACAGAATGTTTTCTTTGCCTTATCAGATTGTAGGTTCAATTGTCACAAGCGCTGTGCGCCTAAAGTGCCAAATAACTGCCTTGGTGAAGTAGCCATTAATGGGGGTAAGTTGTCTTAATGATTGTTGCTTATTATGCTTAGATTACCAGTAAAAGAAAAGAGCTTTGAACAGTGCCTGAAGAAACACTTGCTTTCTGTTTCCTGGGAACGTTTTTCCTTTGTAAAATATTGCATGAAGTATGGGAAGAAACCTGCTGATGGCTCATGCATCATCTTCTCAGAAACAATATTACCATCATTTTAGCACTTGCCTTTTAGAAAGGCCCAGGTACATTATATAGCCAGAATAACTAGGTGATCACAGCAGCAAAATTGTTCAGTGTCCATGGGCTTTCAGAAGTATACATTTAGTAGGATGCCAGTGGCAGCCAAATATTAATAAATAAATAAATTAACAAACAAACTTTAGTCAATAAAAGCCTAGAAACAAAAACAAAATTGCACTTTAGATCAGGAAAGAAAAAGGTGTTCATTTTAGGATGATTGCCTGAGAAGAAAAGTATACCTGGAAGAATTGGGCAAGCCGTCCATGAGAAAATTCTGCCCCTTCCTGTTGGCATGAAGCTCATTGCATCAAGTGCCAAAAGTTAAAGTTTGGAAATCTGCCCACTTTCTCTTGCATGTGACATCAGTTTTATGTCAAGTGCAGGAATGTAGGGGTAGGCTTGACAGACGGTACTGATGGGAAAGAGGGTGGTTTTAGATTAGTTGTTGATTGCTCTGAAAATGTCACTTTTCCATGCGATAAGGAAATAAGATATGTGGTAATGTGTTAAATTCCTAATACATATCACAGTATATTAAATTGTCAGCTTGAACTGTGTAGAACTTTATTAAAGTATGTATACGGTTTTATTAAACAACCTCCTCTGTCAAAGTTTTTTTCTTAATTTTCTGTTTCATTAAACAGATATTGAGTGCTTCCTAAACCTAAGTTATTTTTAATTGAATAAAATGGAAATACTGGCAAAACTGACTATACAAATCACAAATCTCCATGTGTAATGCCAGTTAATCTCAGATGAAAATTATGGCTGACATTTTCAAAAGTATAACTAATGATTTTGGGTGCACAACTGGAGACAGCTTATAGGGAACCTGATTTGTCAGAGTTAGTGCTTGACATTTCCTGAAAATCTTCCTTCTAAAATGTCTTACCTGGGCACTCAGAATCACTAATCGTGTTTTAAAGTCTTTACTAAATCTCCGGCTACTATAACCACTCCTATAATAACATTCTATTTTGCTATAACTCCATGGTGGTAATGCACAGATTGACATTTAAACCCAAGGGCTAAACATTTGCTGGAAAAATAATCTGTATGTTCATTTCATCAGTGAGTCTTCTTCATAGAAAACCAATTCCCACTTTGAAAAAAAAATGTATGGGGCACCATATATGATAGTGCAGATAATTGTGAGCACAGAGCCTGTTTGGAGGTCAGAGAGGGGCAATGAAATCACCAAGTCCTTTGGGGCTTCTTGAGAGCAATGCAAAGCAGAAGAAGAAATAATGGTGAAAAGAGATGTGATCCATGTAGACAGGGAGACAGGTACTACATTTGAAGAGTTGGGCAAAGCTATATACACTCCTGAACCACTGCCTGTTGCTCTCTGCTCTTGTTCCTGGCAGCTGCACTCCACACGACAATGGCTTCAGCCTTCCCATGGGGGAAAAATACCATGCTGTGTTTGCCAATTTTCCTCCTACGCTGTGCCTGATGCCAAGTTGATGAGAAGTATGTGGTGCTGTCTCTGTGGGCAGCACTGAGTGAGGGAAGTTTGTCTGAAGCTCCTGCTGAGAGAGGAGCTGCTTCAGAAGCTGCTAAGAGAAGGCACTTTTCCCTTTCCCCAGGATAGCTCTTCAGAAGCGGTGCCCTTCCACCTGTAACTTCTTACTGCTGTTTCTGCTTTGTGGTGCTTTTCCTGATTAGTTAGTGCATTCCCCAGCAATGGTAACTAGATCCTAGATACAGTGAGTACAGTGCCCTTACCAGAACCACAGGCTGTTTCATTTCATGCGCTCCCATTTATTTTTATAGACTTGTGGATAAGTTTCTTTAATTCAATCAAAGTAATTAAAATACGTTGCTCTACCTGTCTCCTCAAAGTTGCTCTACCTCCTCAGTCATGTTTCTATCCCAGAGTAGCAAATAATGGGTAAGGATGGAGATATGAAATTCAAACTATGATTTTATAGTGAACAATTTAAATTCTAAATATCAGAGATTATTTTTAACCTGCTGTGAGTTTAGTATAAATAAGGATTAGAAATACTAAAGTGATGGGGCACAACCAATAGATCCCCACACTTTAATATGTCAGCCATGACTCCGTGGTTATTTCTGCTATGAGTGAAGTCCAATATGTTCTTTACGTACCCTCATATAAATAACTTGTATCCAAATTATTGAATTAATGGGTATGGTTTGAGTGGTTAAAATCTGCCAGAATGACCTTTATTCCTCTCCTGTCCCCTCCAGCTACATGTCATCTGTGAAAATGTTTCGCTATCAATCACCTTCCTCCACTCTTTCTTTCTGAGGCATCCTTTCTGTAAAACTGGCTTTATTTTTATTAATGGCATTTGAGAAGACTTCTCCCTCCTGCCGTATGCGCACACAGACAGAACTAGGATTGACACACACACAGGGTCTCATAGTTGTTTCTTCCCTACTTCACCTTGCAGTACATGGCTACAAACTGAAAGACAAACTTCATAGAAGGCCTGATATTCCCATTCTTACCTGTTAGTACCGCAGTTTTTCAACTCTTTAATCAAAGTCTGTCTAGTATCTGGCTTACCTGGGGCCAAAATACCTGTGTTTTTAAATTCAAAATTGTTCCAGCAAAAGATGTATAAGTGTATGATAGATGTTGAGTATATGATGCATGTTGTTTCTTATTCGTATCTCACTAAGGCACCTCATGGCTTTAAGAGCAAGAGAGCAGTATTCAACTGTTTGAGGAAAAACGATGACCACATCCACACAAAATGCTGACTGCACAGCGTAGCTCGTGACATGACAGAAAGCATGGTGCGATGCTGCTCTGCAGTAGTATTGGGCTACTGCGCAGTCCGTGTCATGAAAAAGCCATACAGCAGCACTACTGCGCAGTAACTCTGGTTACTATGCAGTCATTTAGTACTTGTTTATACAAGTACTTGTATTACAGTAATGATTACAAGTACTTGTACTAAATGACTGCACAGTACTTGTTTATACAAGTACTTGTACTATAGTAACAACTGCTTAGTCAGTGTCTTATGTAGAAGCAGCCAATATAAATGCAGTATGAAATTAAAAACAGTACTGGACGATCCTGGTAATGCTGTACCAAACAGAGTCAGATTGGTTCCAACTAAAGTCTTAATATAGTTTTCCAAGTAAAAAAGAGATTTTTCATTATGTTGGTTTTTGAAAGGACAGGAAACCAAATTTTTGGGACAGGAATGAACCTGATGCTGTTTTATTGCCCATTTTCGCCTCTCTAGTGATTTACATCCATCTTGAGGTGAATCCTAACTCTGCATTTTCAGTGCTACCTAGTTTTGGAATTGCTGAGATCAGTTTGTTACATTCAGATTACTTGGAAATAGTTTCTTTTCAAACTATGCATTACTCTGCTGCTTTTTGCAACCTTCACACAAAAGGGAAAAATCAGTGGTTCAAAGAAATTATATTTCTTTCATTATATAATTCATGTTTCTAAATAATTATCCTGGGAATTTATTTTAATAGCTTATGATCATGTAATAGGAAATTGTTAGATTTTAAATTATTTCTCTAACCATACATCAGTTTGCACCTGTGGACTGCCAGCAGCTATCAGGCACATCATTCAAGCTGTATAAAAAATCTGCCAGGAAATTTAGAGGATAAATGTTCATGAGTACAGAAAGTTGGAATAGAAGCCCATGGACAAGAAATCTTGCTTGAACTTTGGCAGTTCTAACAGAAGATTGTATTTTATGTTTTCTTTCTGGAAATATTTCTAGAAATACTGCATTTTTCATGATGGAAATTCCCAAAACCTATTTAATGATAGGACATCACTATTCAAATATGGACCTCACTGTTTCCTAATTCCAAGGCAGCATTGTTCTATGCTCTGTGTTCTTGGTTTGGCCTATCCCTCACTGTATCATAATAACACTGAAAACAATATTGCAGATTTGCTTAGTCCTGGGGCTGACTCTGATGTGGTCATGGAAGAAGGAAGTGATGACAATGATAGTGAAAGAAACAGTAGTCTTATGGATGACATGGAAGAATCTATGGCTCATGATTCTGAGATATCAATGACAGGATGCCACAGTGACAACGGGGACATGCAAGATGCTGATCCAGACCATGATGATTCTAACAGAATGATCAGGTGAGCTGTGGAGCATAAGCTATACAGCCATTTCTTATTGTATCTACCGTGTCTGTGATGTGAACAAAAACTTGAACATTTTTATATAGTCCTCCAGAATGTACAAAAATAATAAGGATATTTTGTGTTGTCAAAATAACTCTTACAACTGCTTTCATAGAAACATTTTTTTTCCTCAAATCCCTTAAATATAACTGGCTTGTAGAAAAAGGAGCAGTACAGTGAAAAGAAAGCAAGCACCCTACATTTGTTTGTTCTGAAAAACAACAAGAATGACCTTTTTTCATGGGTTACAGACTTTTTATTGTTTATTTTTTCCTAGCTCTTTTTAACCTAAGATAGTACTGCAGTGGTTATGGTTCAGATCGAGATGTAACTAACTCCTTGGGCCCATCTACACAAGACACTAACTGCACTGTAGCCTAATACTACTGCGCAGTACTAAGTCATGGCAAAAAATGTGCTAGCATGCTACTGTGCAATAGTGCTAGTTAGCATCACTGAAAAGCCATGTGCAGACATCACTGCACAGTATCACCAGTTACTGTGCATTGATGTAGTACTTGGTTATACAAGTACTAAATTTAATGTGCAGTAACTATGACACGTTAATGAACGTGTAGACCCACCCCCTAAGAGGTAACTATATGTCTGTCCAATAGGGACGAAAAGTTATGTATACTTAACTTGAGTTTTGCAGTTTCCCAGTCAGATTTAGTAAATCTGAGAATAGAAGTGAACCCATCAGATTGTTCCTTTAACAACAAAGTTGAAGATAGGCATAGTCTGATCACTAAAAGTTCCCACAGAATTACCATATCATGTAGTAGCCTGGTAGTTAAGTAGATGAAACAGTTCAGTTAAACTTCCAGTTGATCAGTTTTTCTCAGAAAAGTTCAGTCCTTGAAACTGATTTTTTGTAGGAATATACAGTCAAAGCTATGCTATCCAGCATTTTACAAGCCGGCATGCTCTACTAACTGGCATGCCAGCTTGTAAGATAAAATGAAACAGGAAGTGCCCACCACGGCACTTCCAGTTTCTCCAAGCCCCCGTGGAGAACCAGGAGCACCAGGAGGATCAGGCCCCAACTTGCACAAAGCAGCCTGCGCTGCCGAGCCCCCATGGCCTAGGGGCATAACAGGCTGTGCAGGGCTGTACGGGGCCTGCCTCCCTGTCCTGTGGGGCCCTCAATTAACCACTGACTGGACTATGAAATAGGACAGGCAGCGATGCCGCGGGAGGGACGGTGATGCAGCGGGAGGGGTGGAGAGACCCCAGACGTGGCGGGAGAAGCGGCGGCTGGGGCCACTCAGTTAACCAGCATATTTTGTTATCCAGCATCCCCCATTCCCAGGGGATGCTGGATAACAGAGCTTTTACTGTACCTGTTTCAACAAAACTTCTATTAGGAAAGCTTTCTCAGGCACCTGATAAAAATCAGAAATCATATCAGAGTAATAAATAGCCTAGATATCAGGACACTCACCTAGGATGTGGCTTACATATTTAAATTCTTTTGTGAAGGAATATTAATTTTGAATGTAAGAGTGTACAACACATAAAGAGTTTCAAAATAAAAGAGAGGGAGTAAGAGACCAAAAGAGAAGTTTTAAAGTGATATTTCACATGGACTTCCAGATTTAGCATAAAATTTCTCTGCCGTCAGCTTTATCTGCAGATGTACAAGAATCAGTCTCTCAGTATAGTATCACTTCAATTTAAACATACCCTTCTAATGAAAATGTCAGAAACAGTTGTTCAACAGCTTGAAACCCCAGGCTTTGTTAAATAACAGAAACACAGCATGTGAAAATCATAACCACTGACTGGACTATGAAATAGGAATATCAAAAGATGACATTATCCTCAAAAGTATCTTTTTATATTTCCAATTAGACTTAGAGTGTTGTAACTTGTGATTATAATAACACAGCTTTCACCTAGCACTTACAATTGCAAAACAATTCTTCTTCAACTATCTTAGTTTGGTAATGACCAATATCCTTCCCATTGGGCTGAAATTTTGATAAAAACCTTTATTTATTTGCTTTGTAGAGCCTATCTAGCATTTTGCAGTATCTTTTTACCAAATCATGCAGATTCATTCAAGAGTCCTCAGTTCACGGATGGATTAGAATGAGTAAGGTAATTGCAAGAATAGCTAGAAACCCTAGTGGCTGAGCAATCAATTCAAGTCCCTGGTCTCATTCATGCATAGCAGCACTTAAACCTTTGTCTCGCACACCCAGTTGTCTTCAATAACCTCCAGTTTACTATCTTATTTGTTCTCCTCTCTAGTTTTCAACAGGTTTTCAACAGGACAGGTAACCAATTGCTCTCCCAGTTCTATTTCACCGGATACTAAATAACTGTGTCATACTTTGAAAGTGTTTTGTTTAAAATTGTGTATTTTTTTAAAGTTTGTATTGATTGTTTTAAAGCCCTTCAGCAAGCAACAATATTCCGCTAATGAGAGTGGTACAGTCTGTCAAACACACAAAAAGGAAAAGTAGCACAGTGATGAAAGAAGGATGGATGGTTCACTTTACAAGCAAGGACACACTGGTAAGAAAGATTCTTAACAAGGACATCTCTTACTAAATCTAGTTGATATAGTATTAAGGGATATGATTCAGCAAATATTTATACACTTGAGTCATTAAAACTAACACTGATTTTTAAAGATACTCTCAGGATTGGATGCTACAGTTTTAAATATTTCATAAAAGGGGCCACATACTAAAACCACATGTAATTCTCATTTCTCCTTGTTAGGTTAGTTACAGAACAAAACAAATCTGAAGATGTCAGATTTACTGTCACAAGCAGGTGAATGTGAAGTCATTTAGAAAGAAATTCTAAGAAAATAAGATCATTTACCAGAACATTTATTAAAGATGTTTGGCAAAGAAAAATGCATTGCATTCCAAAATTTGTCTAAGTCTATCCCAACTGTGCAGTTGGTCCAATAAAAGGTATTACCCACAAAAATCCTTGCCTCACATTTATATTCTAAAACTAACATTTCCTACATAAGATGGCTTCTTGAGGTCCTTTCAGCCCTACTTCTCTATGATTTCAACTATTTTTTAAAGAAGAATTAAGACTTTTGTAAACCATGATGTATTTGGAGAGGGAAAGTTATTTTTCTACTGAATCAAGCATGAGAACATTAGTTTTATTGTAGGATATAAAAGTGAAGATGCTGGGTATCATGCTCAGTACAGACAGAACAATGAGTAGTCTGCTGAGCATAACACAGGGTATGGACAAACAAACATTTGTAGAGACTTCAAAAGGGGAGGAAGAGCTGCAGCTCCAGAGTGCAGCAGCTGTTATATTATAACTGTTACATCTGCATGAGCTCATAGTGACTCACATGAACTAAATTGCCCTAACTTTGACTCTGGATGAAGTAGGATTAAAGTTGTAGCTGTTATGCTAAACTAGTACAGCTACAGGCTCATAACATTTAAAGTATGACAGCTGCTGTGAAGTCTGGAGCAGCAGCTTACCAAGAAATGTACAAAGCCTGTACCTACAGAATGCAAATGGAATTTTTTTTAATTTTCATACCTCAGCCAAATATGAATAGATTTTCATGAGAACAGCATGAAACCCCAAACTATTCACTTATTCAAACAAATACAAAAATCCTTCTGAAAATCACGTAACACAATTATTTATCCTTCACAATGTATTTTATTAACAATATCTCATTAACATACTTTAAACACTGTTGAGAAAATATTTTTATTATAATTTTTTGTTACAGAGGAAGCGACACTACTGGAGACTAGATAGCAAATGTATAACACTCTTTCAAAATGAAACTGGAAGCAAATATTACAAGGTAAAAATGGCTTCTGTTGTTTTATGCAGTTTTTTCCATGTTTTCCCCAGACTTACAGAATCCAATGCTTAGAAACGAGTGAATAGATCTGTTAATAACTATTTACTTGTATTAAACTACTGGTACTTCTTTTAGATACACCATTCTATATTTGTTTTCATTATTTAACTTGTATATGTGTTTAACTTGCCTGTTACCACCAAGGTACAGACCAGAACTTACAATGATCAGCAAAATACTTATACTATACAACTGATCATTCTTCACAGAGGCAATACATCTTTGGTGACTAAAAGCAACAGCTAGTATTATACTTTAAATTAAATGTATCCTCAGTTCAGTTTTATTTTACGGCACTTTAATAGTCTACATGCAAAAGTTAATATCTTCTCTTGCCAGGAAATTCCATTATCTGAGATTTTGTCTCTGGAACCCGCAAAAAACTTTACTTTACTTCCTCAAGGAGCCAGTCCTCATTGTTTTGAAATAACCACAGCAAATATAATATATTACGTTGGAGAAAACCTAGAAAACTGCTCAAGTGTCCCACTTAATAACAGCGTCCTCACCAGTGGTGTTGGCCTGGATGTGGCAAGAATGTGGGAGATGGCTATACAACATGCTCTGATGCCAGTCATCCCAAAAGGAGCACCAGCAGGATCAGGCCCCAGCTTGCACAGTAAGTGTACTTACCTATCTTCATTTTACATACAGACAGCGTATTTAAGAAGGTACTACATACTCCACTGGGATTAATATAAATAGTCCCAGTGAAGTTAACAGGGCTTAGGAAACACTTTGGGCTAATATTGCACAAGTATATTAATATTTGGTGTATACAGTTATCAGCGAGGAACTTCAGAGCATGTGCTAGAATAGAATATCATCATCATTTTTCTTACTAACATGATTAAATGCAAACTTTATCTGGACTAAGGCTTCCAGAATCCTGGGAAAACTCTGAACTCCAGAAGGCTGCATATGTTGCTTGCACTTGGGAGGAAGACCAATGTAAGATAACAAGTAGGGGAAAATGTCTGTGCCTAAACCAGCTTAAAATCTTGTTTGTGCAGCTGATCTTTTACTCCTTTCTTTACCACTATCCTGATTCTAGGTTACTCTGTACTTTCCATAAGTGAAATTATTTAGGGGCTGCAAGTTTATATGACAGGAATAGGGAATGGAGAGCTGGATAGGAGCTGAGTTAGAGTTTTTATTTGATTTGGGGGGAAAACCAAACCAAACCAAACAAAAAATATATTTGTTAAAAGTTTCATAGTTTCTAGGGTCGGAAGGAACCTGAGTAGATCATCTAGTCCAACCCCCTGCCATGGCAGGAAAGAGTACTGGGGTCAAACGACCCCAGCAAGATGTTCCTCTAACCTCCTCTTAAACACCCCCAGGGTAGGAGCCTGCACCACTTCTCTTGAAAGTTGGTTCCAGACCCTAGCCGCCCTGACCGTGAAGTAGCGCCTCCTGATATCTAACCTAAACCTACCCTCTGCCAGCTTGTGACCGTTATTCCTGGTCACTCCTGGTGGTGCTCGGGGGAACAGTGACTCCCCCAATGCCTGCTGATCCCCCCTGACTAGTTTATAACAGGCCACGAGATCCCCCCTCAGCCTTCTCTTTTGGAGGCTGAGCAGGTTCAGGTCCCGTAGCCTCTCCTCACAGGGCCTGCCCTGTTGTCCCCTGATCATATGAGTGGCCCTCCTCTGGACCCTCTCCATGCTGTCGACATCCCTCTTGAAATGTGGTGCCCAGAACTGGACGCAGTACTCCAACTGCGGCCTGACCAGTGCCACATAGAGGGGGAGGATCACCTCCTTGGTCTTGCTCAAGATGCATCTGTGGATGCATGCCAAGGTGCGGTTGGCCTTCCTAACTGCCTCCCCATGCTGCCGGCCCATGTTCATCTTGGAGTCAGTGATGACCCCAAGATCCTTTTCTGCCTCCGTGCTGACAAGAGGGGAGTACCCCAGCCTGTAGGTATGGTGCCGGTTGTTCCTCCCGAGGTGCATGACCTTGCACTTGTCTGTGTTGAATTCCATCCTATTCTCATCCGCCCACCCTTGTAACCTGTCTAGGTCTGATTGTAGCCTGTTGCATCCTTCCAGTGTGCCCACGTCCCCCCCACATCTTAGTGTCATCAGCAAATTTGAACAGGATGCTTTTTACCCCCTTGTCCAGATCACTGATGAAGATGTTGAACAGTGCGGGCCCAAGGACCGAGCCCTGCGGAACCCCGCTGCCCACGTCCTTCCAGGTTGAGAAGGACCATCCACTACCACCCTCTGGGTGCGGCCCTCCAGCCAGTTGGTGACCCATTTGACTGTGTGGGTGTCTACACCACAGCCCCCCAGTTTCTTAATGAGAACGGGGTGAGAGACAGTGTCAAAAGCCTTCCGGAAGTCCAGGAAGACTCTATCCACTGCTACCCCCGCATCTAATGATCTGGTGATCTGATCGTAAAAGGCCACCAGGTTGGTCTGACAGGACCTGCCACTGATGAACCCGTGTTGGTTGGCCCTAAGCATGCAGTCCCCTGCTGGCCCCTCCTGGATGTGTGCCAGCATAATTTTCTCAAACAGTTTGCCTAGGATCGAGGTAAGACTAACCGGCCTATAGTTTCCCGGGTCCGCCTTCCTGCCTTTTTTGAAGATGGGAACCACGTTGGCCCTCTTCCAGTCCTCCGGTACCTCACCAGAGCACCACAAGTGCTCATAAAGCTGTGCCAGGGGACTTGCAATGACCTCGGCCAGTTCCTTTAGAACTCTAGGGTGGAGATCATCCGGGCCAGCTGACTTGAATACGTCCAACCCCTCCAGAAGCTCCCTAACTAAATCCTCGCTAACCCGTGGCCCAGGTGTGCCTCCCCCGGAGCCCGAGGGGGGCCCAGCAGGGTGGTGGCTGTTCTGGTCCCTACTTCGGAAGACAGAGGCAAAGAAATCATTAAACATGTTAGCTTTGCCGTCTGGTGTGACGACCAAATTTCCCAATGCGTCCTGCAAGGGCCCCACATTACCCGGGACCTTCTTTTTACCCCCTATGTATTTAAAAAAGGACTTCTTATTGTCCTTAATCTGGGAAGCTAGTCCCAGTTCCATCTCTGCCTTGGCCTTCCTAACTACCCCCCTACATCCCCAAGCAACTGCAGAATAGTCCTCCCTGGTGATGACCCCTTCTTTCCATTGGGTGTAAGCCTCCTTTTTATCAAGGAGACATTCCCGGATGCTTTTGGTGAGCCATGGAGGCTTGTGTGCTCTCCTGCTCCCTTTGATCCTCATTGGGATTACCTTCCTTTGGACTTGGAGGATCGTCTCCTTAAGGAGCGACCACTCTCCTTGGACACCTGGCTCCCCTCCCCTCCGGGACCTCAGCGCTTTTCCAACTATCCTCCTTAGCTCATTGAAGTTTGCCCTCCTAAAATATAGGGCCGCTGCTTTACTGCATGCCTTTGCCACCTTGCGCTGGATAGTGAATTCCAGCAGGCGATGATCGCTGTCACCCAGGTGGTCGAGCACCCGCAGCCCCCTCACCAGGTCATTACCCGTGGCCAGCACTAGGTCCAACAAGGCGTCTCCCTTGGTGGGGCTGTGCACCTCCTGGGTTAGATGGAGGTCCTGCACTCTGGCCAAGAACCTACGTGAGCGTTCAGACCTGGCTGACTGTTCTTCCCAGCAGATGTCCGGGAAGTTCAGGTCCCCCATGACTACCACATCCTTAGCCTTCACTACCTCTGTGAGCTGACCCAAGAATTCCTGGTCAAGCTCTTCTCCCTGGTTGGGAGGTCTGTAGTAGACTCCCACCGTTAAGTCTCTTTCCCCTTGACTGCCTTGTACTCTAACCCAAAGCACTTCAGAGTGCCCCTCCCGTGACTCCTTGCTAATTGACGAGGATGTGTATTCCTCCTCAATATAGAGTGCCACTCCCCCACCTCTCTTTCCTATCCTGTCCCTCCTGTACAGCCTATAGCCCTTGACATTCACTGCCCAATCATGCGTTGCATCCCACCACGTTTCCGTAATCCCCACTATGTCCGGGCTGGTGTCAGCCAGGAGGAGGGTGAGTTCCTCCTGCTTGTTACCCATACTATGAGCATTTGTGTAGAGGCATTTGAGGCCTCCTGTGGATGTGTGTACTGACCCCCTAATCCCAGCATTACCCTGGCCCCTATCTCTTACCTGTTTATTCGCTTCACTCGTTGGTCTGGGCTGGGCTGTAGTTGTGGGTGCTGTTTGGTCTGGCAGTCTGATGTTTCCTCTGCCCTCATCTTCAAAGTAGTTCAGCCCACTTGTAAATAATTTGGCGAACTGTGGAGATCATTACAGATCACCTTCTGTTATGTGATGTGGAAAGCAGGAGAGCCAAAAAAGGCAATTTGTGGCCTAAAGTGCTGCACACAGTCCCCTGCAACTCTACCTTATATTGGGGCACTGGCAGCTGCCAATCACATAAACATCTGGAAGGCTAGTTGGAGCCCACCAGAGCTTCTACTTCTGAAGTCATCACCATATGGATTACATATAGCTCCCAACTCTAGCATTTCAGAACTGCTGCTTGGGTAGAGGGAAAAGTGCTCTGAGCTTTTCCACTGGTTAAAGGACAAGCCTACAATTGTTCACACAGGATGTGTCTACATGAGACACTAACTGTGCAGTAGCTAATAATACTGTGCAGTAGCGCATCACATTAGAAACAGTGCTAATACACTACTGCACAGTAGCATCACTAAAAAGGTGTTCACTGGTACTACTGCACAGTAACTCTGGTTCCTGCACATGTATTTAGTACTTGATTATACAAGTACTAAACTAAAAGTGCAGTAGCTATGTATGTATGAGTAGTATGTAGATGATAACAAAATAACCACGCCAAAATCCGATTCTGTACATGATTATCTTTCTAGGAAAAGAATGACAGAGAAGAAACTACATGTGTTGTAGGTTAGTCAAGCTGTTTAACATGCTGTTGTAAAGTACTGAGATTCTTTGCACTAAGGATGGCATAAGAATCCATTTAACACAGCATAAGATAAAGAAAGGCCTCCATCTTCAGTTGCCCTGAGACCCATATATACAATGAAAAACTCATCCCCAAACCAAAAAAAGGACTTGGAGGAGTTATCTCATCACTCCATGTTGCTAACTTCATTTAGTCACTGGCTCTTGTTGCACAGCATGGTCACAGAGCCCCTCATAAAAATAAAATAAACATCCTGAAATAGGCACTGATAAAACACAAAGGAGGTAAGTGTACTACCAAAGCCTTGCCACTATAGCGGCAGGCAGTTAGTTGGGTTAAAACAGATTCATCCAAGCCAAGGATGTTATCCCATGTTACCTACAACTTACAACCTGATATTTACATTGTGAATGCATTTTAAAAGCTAGTCTCCTCTCATATAAGTTCTCCATTCCCAGAACCATTCTAATAGCTTTTCTCTGTACCGTTGGCAGTTTAGATTGATCTTTTTTTACTATGGATTATTAGTTTTGTACACAAGGAGGTCTGTGACAGACCATGGTTTTAGTTTTACTGTAATACTTATGACGTATGTATGTTCATGTAGTAATAATGTGTGCTTCAGTTTATACATGGGGGAAAGAAAGGACAAAAGGGTCTTTCTTAGGACCCAGGTCTACCTGTGCAGGACAAGACAAAATGTGCCTCCAGCAAGGAAAGTAGTGAATAGCCTTGTTGATACTTCAACAGGATGGGATTCATAAATAGCCTTGAAAGGAGAATACACCATGAAAGCAAGGGAAAAGGAAGATAAGCATCAATGAACAGAACGGTGTGACTAGGAGGGTGTCGGCCTGACACTGCAATCTGAAAAGGGAACAGTGGAGCTACTTTGGGGTTTTGGGGGCTTTGTAGACTAGCGAGAGAACAACTGGTCTTATATTGTGGAGCTTAGGGTTATTATGGGGTGGGTTGGAAATGAGGGTGTGGAGCTGCTTAACCCTTTGGATGAGGTAGGGTCTTCTTGCTTTTCCCCAATAATCATTTTCACAGGAGCTGGCTAATTTACTGCTTGGAATGCCAAATGTACCTCTTTGAGGAGGTAAAATCCATCAATTTATCAACTGGAATACTTGCCTGGCTTCCATTTGTACTATTATTATCACCACAGCCACATTTCCTGTTTCCTTCATGTTATAGATATATCTATCTATCTATCTAGCTGTATCTTCAGCAAGGAGAATGCATGGTTTTCTCCCAACCTCCTCTCCCAAGAGCCTAGTTTAAAGCTCTGTCCTTATCAGTTATGCCAAAGAAGACTCTTTCTCAGCCTTGCCAAGTGAGACCCACCTCTAAGAGAAAACCCTACTTATGGATGCTTATGCTACAGTATGCTCTAGCAATTGAGGTGAAGGATGTAAAATGACATTTTAAGGTGGCAAAGAGGTTATAAGCAAGATAAAAGGATGAGGTTATTCAAAGAAACATTTAAATAATGAGCTCTATCAAACTCTGAAACCATCTTCCACAAAATGTGGAAACTAATTTTGCAAGTCATGTAAATGTGGGCTAGATGCAACTTTGTACTGGCTGGAAGGTGAATAGCATAACCTAATTGATTCCATTTCTAGGATTGTATGTAGGCATTAGTACAGCAATATAACATAATAGGAGAAGACATTTACTGTGTTTCTGAACTAAAAGCACAGCTATCTAGTGTGCATTTTACTATTTTTCCCCAGGGGATATATCCATCAGCATTTCAGTGTCAAACTGCCAGGTTCAAGAAAATGTGGTGAGTACTCTCTGAATGCTAGACATGATATGATAAAGCTTATAAAGTCATTGATCTTTTTTAGAAAGATGGGTGGTTGGAAGGATTTCTTAGCAATCATTTTCACGTTTGCAAATATACAAATTAACTTTTGAGATAAAATCATCATACATAAAGTATTTTTTCATTCAAACAGAAACATTACATTTTTGTAGTTTAGCTTAGCATGTATTTTAGCTAAACCTTGCATCATGATGATTATTTAAGCACCTAATCCAGGCAAAATTGACTTGCACAGCTACTGGTTTGCAGGAGCTCTGCAAAATAAATACTTACAGAGAGTAATGTCACCTCTTGGTAAGTATACCTTTTCCCTGACAACACAAACTCTGCACTGCATATCTTTCCGAGCATGGAGCTGTTCCAAGGAACTGAATAACAGGTTGCATATGCACTCTTCACTGCATCTGCTACTTCTTTTGAACCTTTTAAAATTGGGGCTAAATACAGACAGTCAAAAAGCCCAAAGCAGAATTGAGCCAATCTACACAGGTTTCTCTAAACTGCGTAGATTGGACCATTAGCAAATGGAACTCACGTTTGCTCTTCATCTGAGGGAGGCACACAAATGCTTGTACAGGCTGAGGCCAAAAGGCAGGGGGCGCTTTGTGCTTGCACCAAGGGCAACCAAGCTCAGCTAAGCAGGGGCCGTCCGTTATTCGCTTCATGGTACATACCTCTTTCCTCTGCAGGCAGCTAGTAGGAGGGAGGTGTGCTTGCCCCCTTATGGCAACGTACGGGTCCCTGGGCTTTGTCCAGGGTGAGGGTGTGGGGGTCTACCCCATGTAGGACAGAGTGGGTGGGAAGGTACTTGCAAGCTGCGGGGGGAGGCACTGCCAACAGCATACCCTGCATTCCCAGTCTGGCAGGCAAGACACAGAGTGTCCCTCCCCTGTCCCATCTGAGTCCCAGGATCCCGCACTGGAGTGGCCCTGGGAAGGGCTCACAGGATTTTTCCCCTGGAGCCAACACCAAATTCCTGGCTGAAGTTGCTTCTCTGTAGCCACAAGAGCATGACTGCTGCCCCCCTCCGTGGGAACTGGAGCCCCCTGTCTGCAGAGAAGCGGATCAGCCAGGAATTCAGCTCCAGCTTGGGGCGGGGAGGAGAGAAGTGCGGGCGCAGAAATCTAAGCCCTTCCCAGAGTGTCCCTGTCCTGTATGAGCCCCAGGATCCTGTGCTGCAGTGGTTCCAGGAAGGGCTCACAGGCTTTCCACCCTCAGAGCCAGCACTGAATTCCCGGTTGAAGGGTCTTCTTTGCAGATGCAAGGCTCCAGTTTCCAGAGAGTGGAGAAGGTAGCTATGCCATTGCAGTTGCAGAGAAGTGCTTCAGCCAGGAATTTGAGGCTGACTCTAGGAAGGGGAGGGGGGAAATCCTGCAAACCCTTCCCAGAGCCACTCCAGTGGGAGATATCTTCTGACTGTCCTATGAAAACCTGATACAATTAGGCCAAAGGAATAAATAAGAGAGGAGCTCCAATGAGTGCCCTAGCACTGAGGAAGGCCTTTTCCATTTGTACATTTCTCAGTTTGGGAAGAAGTTATAAGGACCTGAAAGGCCTGGAGCATTAAATGTAGTAGTTTCAGATTCAAATATTTTTAGTGATTTGTGAGCTAGGGAAGAGGGAAAAAAGAAAATTATAAAATACAATACAGTAAAAACCTTTGACACTAGTCCAATGGACTTCCGGGCTTGGAATAGAACTTTGACTCAGGAGTGTCAATGTATGGCTCACAGAGTCCTGTCATCTGTCCATGGGGTTGTAGGAGGGCTGGGAATTTGGAGACAGGATGAACAAAAACAGGTCTCATCCCCAGAATGCAAGCCATGGACCCCCACTGGGAATGTGTGTTGGAGGTAAGGGGCAAGCGATGGCCGTGGTGATTCCCACTGCCACTATGTCTGGACTGGCCCATGAGGAGCCCTGCAGTTCAGATACAGCCATGGGGTCAAAATGAGTTTGACACTTCTGGTCTAAGCAGAAGTGTCACTATGATCCCCTCTACCATCAGTTTTTGGGGCTTTTTTTTTTTTTCCCAAATAAACCTATCTTAATGGTGTAAGACCCTCCATTTCTGTAATATCATAAAATATGCTATTGTAAAAGTATAAAAATGAATATTTGCAGAATATTTTAAAGTAACATTTGTTTCTGTATCCCAGCACTTAATATGGATTATATTTATACCGACAGGATATTAGTACAGTATACCAAATCTTTCCAGATGAGGTGTTGGGATCAGGACAGTTTGGAATTGTGTATGGAGGTAGGAACAATAGTTTCTTAATCTGTTATATATTTACTATTAAAGAGTAAGTGTTGAAGACATATGACCTTTCTTAAATATTCAGTGTGTTTAGATTTCAAAACAGAACTGTAAAATATAGAAAATTAGCTGTGGTTTAATGAATAAATGTTGTATGGTGAAACTAAAGCAGATTTTATTTAGCTTTGGTTGAAAATATATCATTGTATTTATATTCAGCATATGACTGAATTTTTTCCCTGAGTATAGTCAATGTATTTTCTTGCCTAAATCCATTCTTCACAAGGTCTAATCAGTGTAAGACCTTGAAGTTCCCAGACTAGGTCTCTGAACAATATCACGGTCAAAAGATTTTAAAGACTTTTATTACAGAAATACCACTCAGATCTTAACTTTATATGGAACTCAGCAGTGCTGATTTTGCAAACTCCCTTTGTAAGAATAAAATCACAATTATATATGCAGCTACTGTTGCAGCTTCATAATATGGGAAATTATTTTAATTTAATCAGGATGGAGAAAAATATATATATATATATATATTTTACAAACTAACAGAAAATATAAATTTTGTGCCACAAACAAATTTTATTATGATTTTTCCCTCTGGAAAACAGATAATAAGACACAGCTGGAAAGATTATTCTAGTAATGCCTTATATGCCATTTGATGGAGAGAAAGAAAAAAAAAGGATTTTCTTATATAGGGTACCAAGTAGAGTGATATAGGATAATAATAATGGAGCTGAAACAGTTTCATAAAGTTGCATTTCCAGATTTGTTTATGACCCTATGAAAACATAAATACTCTCTCAGCATTATTGATTTTATCTCGTGAGTACTGACTGAAAATGTTAAATAGTTTGGAATGACTTCTAGTCAAGTATGTTCATAATATTTATAATCACAGCGGCTTAAGTACAGACAGTTAAGAAGCCCGAGTCTGAATCAGTTCAATTTTGGCAGGTTAGTCTAAACTATGTAGATTGAACCAATAAGTAAGTGAACAGACATTCACTTTTGATTCTACAAATGCAGCCACATGCCTCCAGTGGCCCAGGACAGAAGCCCAGGCAGTAGAGCACACCTCCTTGCTCTGCAGATGGCTTGGCCCAAGGCTAGCCTGCCCACCCTGTGAGGAGGGTTTGCAGGGAGATGCAAAGCATCCTGGGATGCTGCGCGACTGTGAGTTAACCTGAATCTGGAGGGGAACTGGGACAGAAGTTCAGTAAACTGATTTAACCTAAATCAATTAAGTCTTGATACTGCATCCATCCAGGTTTATTTTAAACCAGTTTTACTCATTTTGAAAGTGACTTATGTGCACTGAACTTCTGTTGTGTTACAGATTAGAAGTAGTTTTGGATCACTTATACCAGTTTATGTGTAATTTCTGTCCCTAGCCATAGGGAATAGATAGAACTTGATCCTACAAGCCAATAAAAGTACTTTAAGCATATATTTAACTTGAAGCAATTTCAGTGGGACTACCCACATACTTACAGTTAAGAACATGTTTAAACACTTTGGTGGATTGGGGTCAGCATGTTCACTACTTGGTAGACTGTGAACTCAATTCTGAAAAGCATTTAAATAAATTATTACGGTCTGACCACAGGTTGTCTTTTTCTTGAACGTAGTCCTGAGTCAGTATCGTACATATAAGTAGATTGCCAGTGATAAGCAATTTAACATGAAATACTCATTTGTCAATAAATAAATAATAGGAAAAGCCTTTATGCCGCAACCAGATATGGAGTGGACATTTGGTTCCCCTGGGACAAGGAGCGGCAGTACACCATGTGCTGCCACTACTTGTCCTCAGAGAACGCCAGTGCCATGCGTACTTTTGTGCGTGGCAAGTTACCCTGCGGGAGGTAGGGGAGGTTGGGGCCAGCACTGGCCCCACCAGCCTGACCTGAAATCCTTGGGGCATTCTGGGGCTGCAGCCATGGAGATTCTGCTACTCAGAGCCTGGCTGGCAGCTGCAGCCTGGCTCCAGGTGGCCTGGATCTGCTTTTGAGTGGCATGTGGTGCCCATGCATGCACTGCTCCACCTTTTTTTCTGCTGGTTTTTTTGACCCCTGAATATCCAGGGTCAAAAAAAACTCTCCACACTGCTCCATTGCAGCATAAAGAACATCTGAACATGAGGTATGTAATGCCGCAGATGTGTTTATGGCACTTCTCTGGACACGGCCTTAATGTCTTATTAAATTCTACTCATTGTAAGCCAGATCTGAAAAACACTCAATTGTTGACTGTTATACAGTACAGCAAAGTGAGTTGTAAAAAAAACCAGTGCTTATCAGCTCTAATAATGCTAACTAGCATACTTTTTATTAATATGCAGGGAAACATCGCAAAACAGGAAGAGATGTTGCAATTAAAATAATTGACAAACTAAGATTTCCAACAAAACAAGAAAGCCAACTTCGTAATGAGGTTGCAATTTTACAGGTATTTTTTATCTTATTACCTCTTCTAATGTATTAGCTTAGTGTAATGATATAAATGTAATATCATTAATTACATTTGAATAGTTCAGTGCAATCCTAAGATTACAAAACCATAAAAAGTGCCATACTAGGTCAAATCAATGGTCCATCTAGCCCACCATCCTGTCTCTGACCATGGCAGAATGGATGCTTTGGTGGGAGAGCATTGAACTGGATATATGTAGAGTGACCTTTCCCCTATACATTACCCTCCCTGACATCAACTATTATTGGTTTAGAGATGCCAAAAAAACATCTCTAGCCATTCTGTTTAACAGTTTTTAATAGAACTTTCATCCAGGAATTTGGCTATCGTGTATAAGGACCTTAAATGAGTAAATGATGCTTGCATTTAAAAAACTGAAGATTTCATAGATTTCATAGACTTGAAGGGTCTCACAATAGTTTATGACCGTTTGCCCTTGTCATCCCTTGGGGCACTCTGGTGAACAAACGTTCCCCCAGATCCTGGTGGTCACCCCTGATAAACTTATAGGTGGCCATCAGATCACCCCTGAGCCTGCGCTTTTCCAGGCTAAAGGGCCCCATAGCTCTCAGCCTGTCGTCGTAAGGTCTGTTTTCTTGTCCTTTCTGGCACACACTGTCATCAGTGAAATCTTCCCAACTTCCAGGAACAAAACTAGAAATTTTGTTGCTTTGCTTTTGTTTTTTAGTTTCAGACTTCTTTACTGAGGTAGCCTTTCTTAGAACAAATAAGGCTGTTGTAACATTGGTCTACACATTACATAGCCCAGAGGACACTGTGTGTACTCCTTTTGGTAGACCATTACATTATCATTAAAATGAGCAAGTGCAAACCTTTTCACAGGAATACTATGTAATATGTGTTCAGAGCCCACAGCAAGGGAGCCCTGTTCTTGATTGACTTTACAGTACCAGAAAATGGTCTTAGACATCATGCATTCTGTCAGGCTACTAGAGAAAGTAATCTGTATTTTAGAGGGCAGCAATTAAATCCTAATGGTGGAAAAACCTGGGTTTAAAGTTTTTATATTTGAGTGAAGAAAAATAGTAGGCCTTGAAAATATGCCTAGGGTATGTCTGTTTACTTGTATAGTTTTAGTTTAGTACAGAATATTATGCAATATCTATTGTGCTTTAAAATATTTTTCTTTAACTCTTGTTGTATTGTATTAAGACAACTTTTCTCTGTGATTTTAACCCATGAACAAAGAAGAAAATGTCATGATTGTTGAACAGATTTTAAATTCACCCAGCCTGGCATTGCTACCATTTCTGTTACCCTACATAGAAAACAGCTTCTGAAAGTTTTTATGTCTAGTTCCCCAGACCAAACAAGCTCTATATTAGTCTCATAAGCTTAGAGTGATGGCCAGTCTGCCTGGGGTCTCAGCACCCACTTGACAGCTGTAGAGTGATAAAGCCCAGTAATCAGTACTGGAAAAAACTCATTTGATTCAAGTGCTATATTTATCTTCAATAGAACCTGCATCACCCTGGGGTTGTAAATCTGGAGTGTATGTTTGAGACACCGGAAAGAGTGTTTGTTGTTATGGAAAAGCTCCATGGAGACATGCTTGAGATGATCTTGTCAAGTGAAAAAGGCAGGTTGCCAGAGGGAATAACAAAGTTTTTAATTACTCAGGTAAGAAACCAATTACAGACCTAGAAAGATGCTTAGTCTCCAGTATTACTGATGTTTGTTGTGTTTTTTCCTTAGTCATAACTTACACTTCCAATTTTTTAATCCTAAATTATAATATTTATGTTTTCATAAGCACTATTTGTGGTGCATGCATCCATCAAGGAGAATCAGATATTTGTATGTGTGCATGGCTTCAGGATAGGAGGCCTTTCCCTGCCTAGTTAGAAAGAAAACACAAAAAAGAGATGAAAGGCACTCTATGTGGAGAGAAACATCTGGCAGCCTGGTGAGGATCTCCATGCTATGGGTAATTCACATAGGTATAGAATCAGAATCTTTTTAGATTCTCCCACATTTAACTGAAATGTATTTTGCTTTCATAAAGCATGGGGGACAGGGGAGGAATAAACATAAGTGTCACACATTGTGTTGAAGTTAATTTACATCGCTTACTTTTATGTGCCTGCTTGTGATGAGGCTGTTTTAATGCATAGTTTTTATATGTAGTTGTCCTATTTTATTTTTTTCCCTCCCATTAGTCATAGTGTAGAGATTATAAGAGTTTGTGTTGCTCTGAGAATGTTGTGGGACCCAAATAAAAAGTAGGCCGTGTCATGTGCTACATCATGACAACAATAACCAATAATACCTTAATCATTACTCTTGCTGTTTTCCCCCTAATTACACCCATAATCCTAGTGTAAACTTGACTAGCTGGTAGCCTCAAATTACAACATCCCAATAAATGTTATGGAACGGAGAAAGGGATGAGATTATAATGACAGGAATAATACAACTGGAAAAGCTCATTATTAGAGTGTTTTCCACTGTTGAATTATCTTGGCCATTGTCTGTTCAACCTTACCACTCCTGTACCTCAGCTTCTCCTTTCTTGGTCAGATGCAAAGTTTGGGAATATTAAGGGTACAAAATCCAATTATACTGCATCTGAGAGCAGGGGCAAAGTGTTGCTAGTATTATTGGTGGATCAAGTGTGGATTTGCATATGAAATACATATGAGATTTATTCCAATACATATATGTTCTCTCCACAAGCTTAAATTTCCAGAAAGGTTTCTATGTTTTTCTGTGACTTTTGAACACAGATTTCAAGCTGAAGGGGATTTTACAAATCAGTTTATGAAATATTTTTGGAGTCCCGAAATTTCAGAATATGAAAAAATAGATTGCTAGAAAGAAAGAAATGAATTTTGGGCAAAATTGTGAATTTTGTATCCATGTTGAATGGAAACTATTTGGGTTGGGAGGTGTCTTATTTCATGTTGTAATGCTTTTAGGAAATTTTCTGACACATATATTTACAATATTGTAGATAATCTGGCTATTACTTACCATACCTATTAAAATAGATGTTTTTATCTCTGCCTTTTCAGGTTTATTCAAAAGAAAAAAAAAATTGGAACTAACTGATGATCCTCTATTTATTGCCATCCATATTGCAGCCAGAAATATAAAAGAATTAAACCCCCCTCCCACCAAAAAACCAATAAAATCCCCAGGGTATAGTATTCTAACTAAATTGTTTGTTTTTTCTTCCTTCATAGATCCTTGTTGCTTTGAGGCATCTTCACTTTAAAAATATTGTTCATTGTGACCTCAAACCAGAAAATGTATTACTGGCATCTGCTGATCCTTTCCCACAGGCAAGTAGAAAATCTATTCTTCACATACGTATTGACATACAGTAAACATCTGAATTAGGAAGTATTAACTATGATTAGCTTTATGGACTAGGATTTTCAAAAGTTGGTAATGATTCTGTATACTTTTAAAGGAAGCATACTTTTGTAATTTTGAATACTTTTACGTTTTAAGGGAAACCACAAATCACTTGATACTGGTACTTTTGAAAATCTACTCATACATGATTGGAAAACTAACCTAATTTCTCCAACACTATAGGATCATATTTTCAAAAGTCAAACATACAAGTGCACATATATATATATATATATATATATATACACACACACAAGTGGGCAGCTAATTTGCCCATAATTGCAATACAAGTTAGATGTTTTATGTGCACATAAAGAGTTTTAACAATGCTACTTGTACAGTTGCCAACACAGCCACAGTAATCTTTGGAAGCCACAGTAAGCCACCCTATCTTCAAAAAGGTCTATAATTAGGTCTATGACTGTGAAGAATATGGAATGTCTCTCATATTTTCATGTCTGTTTACCTGGGTTGGGTGGTTACTATTGCTGGCTAAATAGTATGTACAGGATCCAAGTCTCTGCTTGCCACTATTCGTGCAGGAAATGGAGGTCATAATTACTTCTACATATGTGGAATTGGGAATCTTGGCAGTGTAGGTTGTGAAGAAGAAAGAGTGAGGCCACTTTAAATGTTACAATCTGGAGGTTTAAACAAGCAATTAAGAGCTGAGCCTGTGACAAGGTAGGGAGATGTGGGGGACTGCAGAGTAGCTGGGTATAAGTATTCTCCAGGGCTAGGACAGACATTACACATAAACCAGTTTAAGTGATGTGGTTTAAACCTATAACAGAACACAAGTTCAGTGCACATAAACCAGGTTCAAAATGGCTGAAACTGGTTTATGATAAACCTGGTTGAATGTAGTATCACACTTAACTGATTTGGGTCAAACTAGTGCTGTGGGAGGTCTGTCCTGGACCCCTTCCTGGTTTAAGTTAAACCAGAGTCCCCCAGCATCCCAAATATTTTGCAGTCCTGGGCTGGGCTGTCTGCTTCAGAGAACAGACTAGCCCCACCCCTCTCCTCCCTAGCCAGACCTTTGGAGCATATTACAGGCACAGCAGGGTCTGCCTGGCTTCCCCCTGCCACATGCCACTCACTGCTCAAGCAGGGATCCCCTCCTCCCTCCATCCTATCTTCCACAGCACAAACCCCAGGCATGTGGTATGCTAGCTAATAGTGAGACGTGTGTGGGTGTGTCCAGTTTCACTGGGACAGGCAGACAGAACAGTGTCCACTTAGGGCTTTTTGGAGTTATCAACAGGTTGGCTGATAATGTCCCTCCTTCCTTCCTTGGAAAAAAATCATTTAAAAAGAGCTTGAACTAATGAGAGACACTTTTGTTTTGTTAATGTGGGCTAATAAACACTGTGTTATCAGCCCCCTGCTGGTTTTATCAGTCCCTTGCTGGGTTGCAGCCCTGTCAGTTTTGCAGACAGTATGAAGAAGTGGGGAGGAAGAGATTGAAAATCTCAGCATCATCTTGCCTCAGGGTGGTAGCTAGGGACTAAGCAACACTTCTGCCCTTTGAGCAGCAAGTGGAGAAAAGCCTGAGATGGTCCAGGCCAGGATGGGGGTTTACACCCCTCCCTAATCAGAGCATCCTGCCAGGGCCTGGCCATGCCCCCGTCATCTCAGCACTGTGGAAGGGAAGGAAGGGTTCACTCTAGCACCCCTCAGCTTCTAGCCTGAGCCACTGCAAGCATGTGCCTGTATTTCTTCAGTCCAGAGGGGATGTCTGCACAGTTGCAAACTGGTTCAACCTTGGCAAGTTAGACTAACCTGCAAAGATTGAATCAATTCAGGCTTTGGCTTTTTGAATGTCTATCCCTAGCCCAGAAGAATAGGCTGGGAGGGTTAAACAGCTCTACTTATGCTAGATTTAGGTATCTGTCAGGTGGCTAAGACAGCAGGAATTTAGCAGTTCATTATTTTAACTCTTTTCTCTGTGTTGCTAAATTCCTATGAATGGATGAATAGTACTTTGTTTTGAGCAAGCTGACTGGTGTTACCATGTTTACCAGGGTCACAATTCCTTGAGAAGCAAGGACCAGGCCCAGTCAAATCAACCAAAAACACAGTTGGTGAACAGTGAGTGCCATAGCCTAGAGATCTAGTCTAATGTGGGATTATGCCCTGTTTAAAGTGCAAGTGTAGGCTTGTCACGTCAAATAAGTTTCCGTGGACAGGTAGAAAGAGTAATGATATACCTCCCCCTGTATCATAACAAAAATATTTGAACAGACAGAAGGAAAAAATACAATAAAAGGATCTTTCTATTTTATTGTATCACTTTATTCCAAACAGGTTAAACTTTGTGACTTTGGCTTTGCCCGAATCATTGGAGAGAAGTCATTTAGACGGTCAGTTGTAGGCACCCCAGCCTACCTAGCTCCAGAAGTGCTGAGAAACAAAGGCTATAATAGGTCTCTGGATATGTGGTCTGTCGGTGTCATAATTTATGTGAGCTTAAGTGGTACATTTCCATTTAATGAAGATGAAGACATCCACGACCAAATCCAGAATGCTGCTTTCATGTATCCACCTAATCCCTGGAAGGAAATTTCTCATGAAGGTAACATCTGATTTTTGTCTTATCTCCCAACTAATGAAGTATAACTGTAGTGCCTTATATTGTGTTTTTCTCTACATGACAAGTGATAAAAATGGTTTTAAAATTACAAATCAAAATGTCACCACAAGTGTGTTAATCCATTTATTACCAAATATTCCTTTCTACCACTGGATCCATTGTTTAAATTACAGTAAAATTTTGTGTTCTCAGCTGACAACAGGTAACAAGAAAATCATGAATATTTGACCATCTCTGCAGGGGAAAGTTAATAACAAGGTAACATGTAGAGCAAAATTCCCTTTATACACTACAAGAATGCCCTGAAAAGGCTATAGTTCAGAGATATCCATAATTACTGTGCATAGTACTAATGTTAGCAATAGAAATGTTCACCACATTGACTCCAAACATAACTGAATACAGAACTTGGTTTAGTGATCACATTTCTCAGCTTTGCTATTCTGTAAAAAGTACATAGACCTTTACAAGTGTTTCATTGTTATTTACTAGTATTGGTTAGGTTGTTTTCCATTCTCAGGGTGTCAATCAATGCTTCCCACATATCTTAATCCCATGCCATGTCCAGTGTCCACTTTTTGCTGCATTATAGTGACCTCTTTCCTTAACTTCTGTTTCCATTACAAGCCATTCTCTTTTAACTGGGTACAGTACATTCCAACTAGAATCCGCTCCAAGGGCCAGCTGCCACTGTAACCAGGCCTGGATTCTGCTTTCTGCCTAGAACTGGAGATTGCTGTGGGCTTTTCCTAGGAATTGATCAAAGGCTGCCGTGTCCCCCAGATGCTGTCCTTTACCTCTTCTTTCACCCATGTATTTACAACCATTTTAACTTGGCAACTGTGAAACATAAATAGGTTGCAGAGACAGATCTCCTCTGTGTCCTGCCTTCCTTTGGAGGTAGCAAAAGTGCACATTTAAACTGTCTTTTTGCTGTTGTTTTATTCAGGACATGTGTGTGAAAAGAACAGAAGAGGGAGAGGAAGAAGATGTGTGGCGGGGGAAGTGGAGGTAGGAAAGAGAGAGTTGGTTTAGCAAGTAACCATGTGTCTGAAGAGCAACAGCACTGGTTAGCAGTTTCAAAGAATACCAATATATGTAAAAGAATCAACATGAATATCTTTGAATGTCTCAGAGGGTGATCAGTCTGGTTATGGAAGTGACTAGCTTAGTGAAGTCCTTAAATTATATCTAGCAAACAGGCCAGACTGAAAACTAGCAAACTTTTATCACAACGTTTTTGCATATAGTCAAGTTTCATTTTCCATCTTTTCTATGACCCTTCTCATCAGCACAGAGGCAGAAAAGGATCTTGGAGTCATTACTGACTCCAAGATGAACATGTGCCGACAATGTGGGGACATGGTCAAGAAGGCTAACCACACCTTGTCATGCATCCACAGATGCATCTCAAGCAGGTCCAAGGAGGTGATCCTCCCCCTCTATGCGACACTGGTCAGGCCGCAGCTGGAGGATTGTGTCCAGTTCTTGGCACCGCGCTTCAGGAGGAATGTGGCCAGCATCAAGAGGGTCCAGAGGAGGGCCACTTGCATGTTCAGGGGGCAGCAAGGCAGGCCCTACAAGGGGAGGCTACAGGACCTGAACCTGTTCAGCCTCCACAAGAGGAGGCTGAGAGGGGATCTGGTGGCCATCTATAAACTGACCAATGAGGGAATCCCTGTTCCCCCTACCACTACTGGGAGTAACAAGGAATAGTGGCCATAAGTTGACTGAAAGTAGATTCAGGCTAGCTTTCACGACGCACTACTTCACAGTCAGGGCGGCTAGGAGCTGGAACCAACTTCCAAAGGAAAGTGGTGCTCATTCCTATCCTGGGGGGTCTTCAAAAGGAGGCTAGATAGACACCTAGCCAGGGTCGTTTGATCCTAGCATCCTTTCCTGCCCGTGGAAGGGGTCAGACTTGATGATCTGCTTAGGTCCCTTCTGACCCTACCAACTATGAAATATTTAGCTTTTTTTCAAGCTTCCTTAATTTGTCAGAGCAAAAAAGCCAACAGAAATAATTGCATACAAATTTATCTATAATTTATAATATACAATAGAATGAAATAAGTAAAATTGTCATTATTCTGGAAAGTGTTCTTATACAGGTTAGAAAAGTACTTTAAATCAGGACTTTGTTTTTATTGCTGACTTGGTCTCTGAGTTGTAAGACAAGTCATTGCTTTGGCTTGTATGTTTAAAATGTTTATAATACAGGAGTGCCTTTATACATAATTAATAGTTTATATAGAACCCTGAAACACTCAAGTGAAAGACGCTATTTAAGTGTATTTACTGTCTGTATCAGTATTACAATAACATCATAAAGTTTGATGAGATCAATTGAAAAACTACTTGAAAATTGCTGCTACTCTAGAAAAATAAATACAGAAACCTGCCACAATCTCCCACAACTTTTGATATTATATATTGTAATTGAATACAAGTGTTGTCCACAATACTTTATCTGGTATTAGAGAGATAAGGAGATAGCAGTCAACACAAAAAGGCAACAGGAAATTGTTTCCCACAGGCCCATACAGTCACAGACAGAAGATCAATTTCTAAATTCATATATTAAGATTCTGGAGAAGCACCTATTGAAAAGCCACCTGCTGGGGTGTTATCTTTGTCCTCTCTAGACACACAGTCTTAATTAGGATAACTTGTTATTTTGCTCCAAAAGCAGAATTTGAGCATCTTATGTGTGTGTGGGGGGGGTGGGGACCATTGTTTTAAATTTAATCTTTTAAGATATATTTCTTAAAATCCTTCTTTTTGTGGCTATTTTGGGTTTCTTTCAATGTTTGATTTCTTAATAATAGTAGGGCTGTGCAAAGCTTCAGATCATGATTCAGATTCAGAGATGATATGGACAATTTAGAGGCTGAATCTACAAATCCAAATCAAATCGCGGGAAGCTTTAGGCTTTCCGAATTGATTCGAAAAAAATTTGAAAAATTTCGAAAGCCATAGGGTATAATGGGGAATCAATGAAATATATATAACTTTGTTGGTTTAGGGCTGATTTGAATGCAACTTGCAGGGTTGGTAGCCCCTTCTGAGGGCATGAAGCCTGCCAAGTTCAAAGGTGATAAGTGCAGGGGTTTATGGGAAACTGCACCTCAAGCTGCTGACAAGCAAAACTCGTATCACATGTGTGTGTTAAGCCATGGTGGGGTAAAAACTGCAGGGCTGGTAGCTCTTGCTCAGGCCACAAAGCCTGCAAAGTTTCAAGGAGACAGGTGCAAGGATGCAGGTGCGCTGCTACATATGCCTTGGAAGCCCAGCGCCAGGAAGGGTGCACCTGAACACACGCACAGTCCCACAAGCACCCATGTCATGAGTTTTGCCTGCCTGCGGCCAGAGGTGCAGGTCACCAGAACCCAGACTGTCCCTGTACCTATCTTCTTTACAGCCGGCAGGCTTTGTGACTGCAGCAGGGACCAGCAGACTTGCAGTTTTCACCCCCCCTGTGCCTTAACACACACACACACACACACAGTGTCACCTATGTCATGAGTTTTGCTTGTCAGCAGTTTGAGATGCAGTTTCCCAGAAACCCCTGCACCTATTTCCTTGAAACATGGCAGGCTTCATGCCCTCAGCAGAGGCTACCAGTCCTGCAAGTTTCATGTAAATCAATGTAAAACCAACAAAGGTATAGATATTTCATTGATTCCCCATTATACCCTATGGCTGAATCTTTTCCAAATTGATTTGGCCAAATCCGAATTGGAAAAGTGATTTGAATCTCTGAATTGAATCATCTGAATCTGAATCCAATAGTTGCCTATTCCCACAAGCCTAATAAGTAGGGGAGATGAGCTGAACCAAAACCCACATCTGAGTAGCCCTGAATTTTGAGACAGGAAAATCTGATTTTACCGCAGGTGTATATTTCTCACCTGGCAGTATCTCTTTAAAAAAATCCTATCTAAAGTCTATCTTGTGAACTTTAGTAATTTTCAATACATTTTCATACTTTCTGGTTGGGACCAATTCTAGTCTGGTATGTTCTAAAGACTGTTTTATATTTAAATCATAACAAGAATTGATATGATGTAGAAAGTTTTCTGTGCAGTCAGAAAATGCTTACTATGATCTAAATATAGTAGTATCTGACCAGAGCCTTGAACAGGCTTCCAGTCCCAAAGCTAGAACCCAAAAATCAGCTGCATTTGGCCCACAGGCTTGGGGCTGAACACTTCTGACCTACCCCACTGTAGTTTTACTTTATAAAAATGGCTACTATTAATTTTGTACATGCACTTCTTCCAAATTGAATAGCATCTTATTCTACATCTTATTATGTACTATTTCCAAAAGAAGATGGCAAACAGAGATGACATTCTGCTACATACAACTGTCACCTTAAAATAATAATAAAATGGATGGAGACATCTACATATACTTTAAGAGGGTGACAGTTCATCCACTCTGAAGATAAGATTTATCTGCATTTTATTATAAGATTTACCTGCAAAATATTGGAGATAAGAATTAAGAGCAATAATTACTCAAAACTGTAAGGGAGGTAATGTGTTAACTGCAGGACATAAAGCTGCAACAGGATTCATGAGTCAGAAATGCAGTATCTTGAAGATTTAGTATGTATTTAGTAGATTGAAATAAAACAATGCCATGCTTTCATGGTAAAAGCTCTCTTTGGCTAAGTATAGACACTCAAAAAGCACAATTTGAATCAATTCAATCTTCTTAGGTTAGTCTAAGCTGTGTAGATTGAACCAATAAGAAAGTAAACAGATATTCACTTTTGATATCAGAAATGCAGCCCCATGCCTGCAGTGGCCCAGGCCAGAAGCTTGGGGTGTGGGAGGCAGCTAGAGCATGCCTCCCTGCTTGACTACAGCAGACAGTTTGCACCAAGAGTAGCACACCCACCTTGTGAGGGGTATATGTGGGGGAGGTGAAAAGCATCCTGGGATGCTGGGGGACTGTGAGTTAACTTGAATCTGGAAGGGATCTGGGACAAAAAAGTTCAATAAACCAATTAGCTAATTTTACTACATTCCATCCAGGTTCATCTTAAATGTGTTTTGGCCATTTTCAAAGCAGTTTTTGTACACTGAACTTCTGTTGTGTTGCAGATTTGAACCAGTTTCCAATCACTTATACCAGTTTGTGTGTAACTTTTGTCTGTAGCCTTTAAGATATGGTATGCCTGTAAGAAAGAACACTGATTAGAGATCAGTTAGGGTAGTGATCCAGCTGAAAGTAAAGATTTACTGTCAGGTTAAATCAAGTTAATTATTTGGAAAATATAAAATTAATACAAATATCTGTATGAACTTGCCTGTAACTTTATGACTTTTGAAACAAACATTTTGCACTGTCTCCACAAACCCAGCATTGTAGCATTGATTTTGTATGCAACATGATCCCAAATGAATGAAAACTGAAGTAGATAAAAAGTAAGTTTAGTGTAGAAGGACTAAAACCATTTTTTATGTTGTAATGTCATTGGACCTTCTTTTAAAACAGCTGTTATCCATTTTGACAACAGGTCACACAGCTACTAATCTAACTTAGAGACCACAAAGTACATGCTTCCCAAGTATCCAAAAAATGTCTAAAATTCATATCTTCACTGGGAGCCAGAAGAGCTCAGTACCCAACATCTCCCTCCTTTCTTCCTTCCATGCTAGTTAATGGGTGCTAAACAGTTGTTAACATGTTAAAAATAACAACTACACCCAAAATGACAGCTATACTCAACATTTCTTGATCTGGGAACTTAGAAGGAAATTGTCCCTATTTTTGCAGGACCAAATTTGACTATGCAGCATCAAATTCATATTGAAGTTTATTATATTTTAGGTTTGCCAAATATAAATGTTCCAATCCTGTGAGAATGTAGCATTTAGATATCTTGAGCTATTTTGGCATTGGGCTTCATAGCTGTTACCTTTTTGCCACCACCAACTACTGCTCATTATGATGTGGAGAGCAGTGGAAACTGAGCGAATGAATGCACTCATGATAACAAAAAGTCTTTTTTCCAAGTATATAGGTAGCAAGAAGAAGTCTCGGGGTAACATTGGACCCCTACGAGGCAGGGCAGGGCACTTGGTGATGGACACGCACGAGAAGGTCAACAAGTTCTTTGCCTCTGTGTTCCTGTCTGCTCACAATGGGGTGCTCTTGGGTGATAGCGTAGAGGGGCCCAGGAAAGATGCGAGTCCCCTGACTGTTAGTTCAGACCTAGTTAAGGACTACCTGGAGGGCTTAGATGTGTCCAAGTCAGTAGGCCCAGATGACCTTCATCCATGGGTGGTGAGGGAATTGGCTGGTGTCATTGCGGAGCCATTGGCACGGCGGTTCGAGGACTCCTGGTGCTCGGGCCAAGTCCCTGAGGACTGGAAAAGGGCCAATGTAGTCCCTATTTTCAAGAAGGGGAAGAAGGAAGAGCCTGGCAACTACAGGCCAGTCAGCCTCACTTCTATCCTGGGGAAGGTCTTTGAAAAAATTATCAAGGACCACATTTGTGAGAGCCCTGAAGGGGAAGTGATGTTGAGGGATAACCAGCATGGGTTCGTGCAGGGCCGATCCTGCCTGACTAACCTGATCTCTTTCTGTGACCAGGTAACAAAGAGATTAGATGGGAAGGAGGAAGTCGATGTCATCTTCTTGGATTTCCAGAAGGCCTTTGACACAGTGTCCCACCCAATTCTGGTGGGCAAGCTGAGGGACTGCAGCACTGATGAATGCACGGTCACTTCGGTGGCAAACTGGCTCCAGGGGCGAACCCAGAGGGGGGTGGTGGATGAGTCGATGTCAACCTGGGAGGGTGTGGGCAGCAGAGTCCCCCAGAACTCAGTCCTTGGACTGGTGCTGTTCAACATCTTCATTAGCGACCTGGACAAGGGTGTGGAGAGCACCCTGTTCAAGTTCAGGATGCAGTTCACTACAAGGACAAGTGCAGGGTGCTGCATCTGGGGAGAGGGAACCAGCATTATGGTTATAGGTTAGGGGCTGACCCTCTCAGCAGACAGAGGCAGAGAGATCTTAGAGTCATGACTGACTCCAGGATGAATGAGTCGCCAATGTGACGAAGCAATAGGCAGAACCAACCGCACCCTGTCATACATCAACATGGGCATCACTAACAGGTCCAGAGAGGTCTTGCTCCCCCTCTATGCGGCGCTGGTCAGGCCACAGCTGGAGTCTTGTGTCCAGTTCTGGGCGCCGCACTTCAAGAAGGACATGGAGAACCTGGAGAGGGTCCAGAGGAGGACCACTTGTATGGTTGAGGGCCTCCGTGGCCATCCCTATGAGGAGGGGCTGAGGGACCTGAATCTCTTCAGTCTCCACAAGAGGAGACTGAAGGGAGATCTTGTGGCTACCTACAACTTTATCAGGGGCCACCAGGAGGGACTCGGGGAAAGTCTGTTCACCAGGGCCCCCCTTGGAGTCATCAGGAACAATGGCCACAAGCTGAGGGAGGACAGGTTTAGGTTAGATGTTAGGAAGAACTACTTCACTGTAAGGGTGGCCAGAGCCTGGAACAGGCTTCTCAGAGAGGTGGTGCTCTCACCTTCCCTGCAAATCTTCAAGAGGAGACTGGATAGGCACCTGGCTGGGGTCTTATGACCCCTACCACTCCCAGTGCTCCTTCCTGCCCATGGCAGGGGGTCGGACTAGATGATCTGTCTAGGTCCCTTCCAACTCATTGATTCTATGTCAATAGAAGGAATTACATTTCATATTAAGGCTTTAGAATATGGACATGATGAAAAATAATTTTCTACTGAAAGGTCTTCTTACCTATTGGATATTAGGGGTGTGCAAAGTGGGCCCTATTTGATTCAGATTCATCCTGAATCAGGGACAGAGATTCAATTAGTAGATTCAGATCGCTGTCCCCAATTACATTCAGCTGAATCCGAATCTGAAGATTTGATGCCGATTTGGAGAATCAGCAATTCGGACATGGACACAGCTTTAAAAGTTTTTTCTACATACCTTGAGGTAGCAGATGCAGCTCATGAACACTGCGATGCTGGGGCAGATGGAGCATCCCACAGGAGTACAGGGGAGGAGAGGGCCTCCATGTGCTTGGCAGCAAGCGTGGAGGTGGACCAGCAGTACTTCCAGTCCAGTTCCAGGTCTGCTGGGGAGCGTGCGCCCCACCCCCCGCACCTCCCCAGCTCAGTGATCAACTGTGGGGGGACCCCACGTACCACCCCAAGATCCAGGAGGCACCAGTCAATGATCGGGGGGGGAGGCTCCCCTTGCATGCTCCGCAGCGGACCCAGAAGTGGGCCAAAAGTGCTTCTGGCCCAGTTCCAGCTCTGCTGGCAAGCATGCTGGGGAGCCCCCTGCAGTCCTGTGGGACACTCATTGTGCTTCAGCATCTCAGCATTCGTGAGTCCCTGCTACCTAGAGGTATGCAGAAAAAATATTTAAAGCTGTGTCTATGTCCAAATAGATTCAGAGGATTTCAACTCAATTCAGAGGGATTAAAGGGTCCTCTGATTCTATTTTGATTCAGAGATTCGTCTACTGAATCAGGCTGAATCAAATCAGGGACCAAAGCTTCACACAGCCCTATTGGATTTATCTAGCAAGAGCTTGGTGATATATAGCAAGTTCACTTTACAAACCTAAATGACAATTTTCCTCAATATACAAGTAGCATTTTTGCACTATTATGTTTTGGGCACAGTCACCTTTTGTCAGGCTTAGGGAGCAGCAGAAACTCCCTATACCTGACAAAGGGTGACTGTGCCTGAAAGCTTTTTTCTAACTACTCAAATGGTTTAATAAAAAGATACCACATCTACCCAAAGAACCTTGCCAAAAATGAGGTTGGTACTCAGCCCCAGTAGCCGAGTGGTTAGGGTACTCAGGGGACTGAGGTTCTAGGTCCTCCACCTCCCCCCGCCCCCTCCCACAAAGAGGTTTGGGTCTGCGTATTCCTGCAGGGTTTGCTAGCTACCAGGCCATGGATCAGGCTTCTTCTTAAAGCTGAACCACTGGGTTTTTTTTCTTGCTGTGTTAAATACCAGGGGAATCTCGTTGTTTAATTAGGTAAATACAGTATGTAAAATAAGACATGCTTGTGGTTTCTTCTGTAAAAACCAAACTTGGTTCTTCCTTCCATCCCCCAAAAATTAATACCTTGAATTTAGGTGTGATGATTTTCAAGCCATGAGAGGTGCAACAACCCACGATTACAGCCCAGAACTTGCAAGTTTGAGCAGCAAAGTGCTCATGGCACGACCATGTTGGATTCCAACAAAGCTGCAAATTCTGCTTAATACCTTGCCACAAGGACATGAAAAAAACAGGAGAAAGTGCTGAAAAGCATCTAGTAATCTTTGGGGGCATTGTTAATGCATCATGTTCATAAGGGAAGACAGGGATAAGGTCATTCAATATCATGGGTTCATGGAGTTGATTCTGTGTTAGCACCTTTTTAGATCATTCAAGAATAAATTTAAAAGTAGTAGAGCAAATACCATCATTATCATACCCATCTAAGTTGGAAAACTATTGGAGAGGGCACCATCAATCTCACAGTGCTGTATGCTAGATACTGTATTTGAATACTAAGTAATGATTAATTGTAAAATAGCTTTATTCATTGATGTTATAGCCAGTTTTTTCCATAATTTTAATCTGTGTATGGAGTCAACCACCTCTACCCTGCCTCCTGCCCCTTAAATGTGTGAAGGCTATATACAAAAGATTTTGTCTTTTTTACATATTTAGATCCTAAGTAGTGCTGCAACATCAAGAAATGGTCTATTTAGGAATAGCCTTCTCTAGGACCAGGCTGCTCTTCTCCCAAAATATTTTTTAGAAATCCATGCCTTAAAATGAAAAAGTAAATATCTCCCTACTTTTGGTAGGAATACACATAAAACTAATGGGTGATATTATCAAGGATCAGTCATCACTTTTTTTTCTTTTAATATTGGGACTATTATATTATCATTTCAGTGCTTTGGGTCAATGCCTTCTATATTATGTTAAATTTTTTCATCAAAGTTAGATACCGCTAGTCAGTTCCTGGAAGTTTTCAGGGGGAAGAAAATCAAAGCTGAGGGCCTTTCCATTTCTGAATAAGGATAAGAACTGCCATTATTGAGTCAGACCATAGGTCCATCTTGCTCATTATCTTGTTTCACGCAGTGCCAAACAGTCAATGCTGAAAGAAAGAATGAACA
Organism: Crocodylus siamensis; assembly: GCF_052110815.1. Classification (NCBI taxonomy): domain Eukaryota; kingdom Metazoa; phylum Chordata; order Crocodylia; family Crocodylidae; genus Crocodylus; species Crocodylus siamensis. Next base: position 244,005,539 of record NC_143396.1, on the reverse strand, counting down.
GGATCTGACCAGGGTTTTTCCTTTATTCTTCTCCTACTTGAAGCCTCCAGAACTTAGAGTATAGGAAGTTTTGATTCAGAGGCTGTACCTCTAACTCCCATGTTCAATAGCTACTGATGCAACTTTCCTCCCAGAATTTGTCCAATTCCTTTTTGAATCTGGTTGAACTGTCAGCTTCCACAACATCTTGTGGCCATGAGTTCCACATTTTAATTACATGCTGTGTGAAAAACTGCTTCCTTTGGTTAGTTTTAAACTTATGACCTACAAGTTTCATTGTATGACCCCTAGCTCCTGAGAGATAGTAAATGATAAATCCCCGTTTACCTTCTCTACACCATTTATCATGCTATCCCTCAAGCATCTCTTTTGAAAACTGAATAGGACTAGTCTCTTTAGTCTCTCCTCATATGGAAGCTCAGATGATCTTGAGATTCAGAGGCGAAATAATGACCTATTTGTAGCTTAACAGATAAAACTTCCTTTAGTGAGAATCCACCATTTTCTTCACCAGCTGACAGCACGTTATTAAACCTTCATAGCATAGCATCCATGTCACCAGTGCCTCTGGAAGATACAACCCTTAAGCCTCAATTAGTCTGTAGGATCACCTTTTAAAGAGTAATCTGGCCACTTGTTCAGGGAATTAATGGTACCACAAAAAGGGAAACCAAGGGGAAAATGTGTAATATTTTTGTGGTTGGTTTCCATCATACTTTGAACTGAATGCGTGTCAAAGTTAGAACCACACTGAGATCTACAACCAGCTCCCATGTGGTTCCTACTCACCGACAATCAGGTGATCCAGGGCTACGCTAGGGCTCAAGTCCCTTGGAGCCAGCTGATGATCAGCTGATTGCTGGCTGTCAGGGGCCACCCTGGGGCCAGTTCAAACTCCAGTACAATGCCAGAACCAGCTGACAATCCTCCAATTATTGGGCACCCAGTGTTTAACTTGCTATTGCAGGAAGGAGCCCAGGATTCTGATTTGGATCTGATGTACAGTCCCAAAATCATAAGTCCTACCATTCATGTATGGCATGCTAGGAGGTACTATTGTTTGGATTACAGATCAGCTCTTATCGTGCCTTTAAATGAATGTCCATCAGTGGCCTGAGCTATGTTCATTCTCTAGCTTGTCCATTTCTTCCTGGCTGCAAATCTCCTGCTTCCTCTCTCTAACTGCCCAGTGGACCAACTTCAGATGGAGGGTTGGAAAAGCAATTGACTAATGCCTGAATAATGGCCTGCTGGTTTGAACACTAAGCTAGGAAATCAGACAGCAAGTTGAAAACCCCTCTGGGTGAATGTCAACTAGAACCCAAGGTTTCCCTTCTTGGTAACTGCTCAGGATTCACTCATTTAATACACGAGGTAAAACACAAGAGACTTCTCCTTTGGTGTCTAGCGCACACTAGTTAGGGATTTTTGGTAGGTAGAAAATATTGAGACTTACATGCATTCAGTGTACACACAGAGCTGGATATCTGCCTGGCCAGTACTTAACCTGCTACACAGGCTCAGTAGCCTTGTTGATATTTATGCATCTATGCTGCATGGGTAATAGAATTGCAAATGGTGCATAAGTGCTTTAAAATGCCACTTACATGCCTAAATTGCTTTGCCATGTAAGGGAAAACAGAATTCCGTCTGCTGCATCCTATACTTTTTGACATACCAAGTTTTTTCATTTGTGTACCTCACTTCTTAGTTTGGATCAGTGGATTTTTTATGAAGTACCCATTTTGCCAGTAATTGAGGACATAATTTTTATGTTAAAAATAGAATTAATAAAGCAGTGATTAATAAAAGCAGACTATTTAAAGTGTTGTGTGTCTGGTATAAAAAGGACTGGTGATGAAGAGCAGCAACATGTTTTCTGGGTTTTTAATAGAAATCAAGTTGGAATTAGAAGTACAGAGTTAATTTCTTACCGTCCGATTACACTGAAATTAATTGACTGTTCATGAAGTAGAGAGAATAATGTAGTGTTTGTTGCTCTCTCACTTTTAGTTAATGTTTGGCCCTGCTCTGTAGATGTTCTTCCTAGTATTGCCAAGCAACAGCATACTGATTTGGAAACTGGAATGTAGAGGGTAGCAAAAAAAATGTAGGAAAAAGAATAGCATTACAGCTGGAATAATAACAATCACCAGTTTTCTAAGTGTTTTTCTTCTGAGTCCTACCCTCGCTTGCTTGTAACCCTCTTAATTTTTCACCCTTTTGTTTAAATTTCATTTGTATAGTATCTGATTACAGTGACTTACGGTTTGGAAAATCTTTGACTGAAAACAATTAAGTAATTTGAGCATTCAAAAAAGGAAAATAGAATTTTCTCATTAAAAAAAATAGTTTAATAGTTTATAGAACAGAAATATTTGGAAAGAAATTGGAGGGAAGCAGTTGTGAGAAAATATGCTTCTGAGTATTCCAGGGAAAAGTGGTGTGATTTTTCTTTTTCATTTTGCACTTTGTAGTACAATTTACATGTTAACATTATTTAGCAGTATTTTGCACAAGTTTACACAATGAGGCCTATTTAAGGACTGCACCATGATCTTGTCTGTCAGTCAAGACTATAACCTAGTTGCCATTCCTGAGTCAACATGCTCTCTTGCATGTTCAGCCACATCCAAATCTTGCCATTTCTTCTTGCAGAACTTCCGTAAAATCTGGCCTTCCCGTTCCAAACCTACAGTTAAAAATTATCAAAGCCACAGTGGCTGAACTACTTCCTGGTTTTCCCCCACTTTATATCCACTCATCAGCTTACTGCAATAATCAATTCCCTGGGTCAACACTTAGGCATCATCTCCTCCCCATCCTTCTTCCCATTTACATCCAACCATTGGCTCCCCCTTCTCCACTACATCACACAGCCCCTTACCTTTATTCATAAGAACTTTCACAGCCTAAAATCCCTTTCCACCTATCTCCTATGGGCTGTGGAGACACTAACTTCTGCCTCTATTCTGGCAATGACTCCAATCTTGATTGCCTATTTGTTACATTTTCTAGCAAACTGCTGTTTTTTTTCTTATATTTTTTTCACTCTCCATTGAGAAAGCTCCTCAGTAAACATCTAGAAACAAGATTTTTTAAGGAGAAACAAAACCATATTCTCTGCAAAATGCCTACAAAAACACTTAATAATTAAATGGTTGAGCTACTGTGATTTCCAGCATGCGTCATTTACTTTTGCTGCCTTGGTTATTTCTACGTCATATTATTCTAAGACCGTAAGCTCTCCAGGTCAGAGATCTGTTCAGTTTTTGCACAGAGCTTAGTATAATGGCCTTGTTGAAACTTCTAGGCCAACAATTCTCAACAAGTTTAGATGCAAGGCACCATATAGAAAATTTCAGCTCTTACTATTTTTCACTATGGAAAATAATAGAGCAGTTCTTCTGTTGCAAAGAACTTATATTTACTGCAACAGGTCACATGATTTTATGAATTACATTTATACACCTACCAGTGCTAACATTGTGTGACATCCTGAACCGCCTCTGAAAGGATCTCATAGCACCTTGGTTGAGAATCATAGTCCTAGGCATTATTGAATACAAATTAAAAGGTAGGTTTAAGAGGGAAAACGGCAACAAAATGCAAAGATCCTGGAAGCCCAGCACATGACTCCCCCTTCCCCGCCCCCATCCATCACAACTTTTCCACATCATTGGTAAAAGCCCAAACAGTATGCTTTCAAATTTGACAGCCTAAACACAAGCAACAGGCAAAGCACTAGGCAGGTTTTAGGAAATCACATATTTATTCTATTCATTTGTTTCTTGAAACAGGTCTGACAGTTTCCTCCACTCATAATTTTCTCCATTGCAATGGCCTATCTTCATCTGAAGTTTATCCCAAAATGCTGAGGCTCTAAATCATCATAATATGCCCTTATATGCAGTTCAGTGCTTTCACTTATACAGTAACCCAGTTAACTTAAACTGCATAGTGGTGATGTAGTTTCTGTGGAATTTAAATTCAACATCCTTCTTTGCTATTTGCTGGCAACTAGTTGTTTGTGTCCTGTCTTAATTTACTTTAAAACTAGTTTCAGGCATCATGCAACAAGCTCTGGGCTTAATTTGGGCTTCCCTAGGGAATTTCACCACCTACTTAATCTACTTGGTTGTACTGCAGAATTGTCACTCAGCTATAACTCAGTTTTAAGTTTGCCAGACCTGGAAAAGAATGTTTTGTATTCAAAAGTGTATCTCATTTTTTCCCCAACTATACAGTAGTCCAAAAAAAGTGTATCAGCAGAAATTTTTTGCCTCTTACATAATTTGTGGACAACCACAGCTATCATCTAACGCTATCAGAATTTTTTTAGCTGTTTTCTTACGTTGTAATTTGAACCTCCGCAACCATCACATTCACATGGCCTGCAAGGGCTTTTTCTCATTTATCCATAAGTTACAAAAACTAACTTGTAATGAATATTCCCCCAGGTCTCTACTCTTGTGTCTGAGTTTATTTAATCCAGCATAGTCTCATTATCTCAACCCTGTAGGTTCAAGAGCCTGTGTGTGTAACATGCGACATAAGTCATTAGATGATTCTCTGCATGCTTCAATTCTTCTATATGGATTTATTAAAATTTACGAAATTGTCAGATTCCATACATTTTTTAGGCAAAATCTTTTAGGACCATTTTTACTTCCCAATAAGCCAATGTGAAATATTAGCACATGCTTTCCTTTTTGATTAGCTGCTTAATACCTGCCTTCACAATTATGGCATTTTGGCAGAAACCCTGCAGTTTTTTCCATGCATTAAATTTGACCCTGGTGCTCTGGTAGTGGAGAATAGTTTTAAAGTCAGGAATAAACATTGCAGTTGCTTGCAATAATGTATTTACACAGGCCAGTTTCAGCATAATGTTAATAGAAACTCTGTTTCATGCATTAATGAATAAGTCACATGAATGAACATCAAGTACAAGAAGGTCAAATTCATGTTACAGCTCAAAGATATGCATTAGATCCTGCTCCATCAGTAAATATTTAACTTGTCTATACTTACAAGCATTTGTCTCCATAATTATACCAATATCTTGATATATATTATCAATATACTATGTTAGGTACATAAAGAAAGCCATTTAGTCAAGGCACCCCAACATTGTTTTTTGTTCATTCATTTGTCAGTACAGCGTGAAAGAACAAGTTATACTGGGAAAAAAAAACACTCTGCTAGTATAACTGGGTCTACAGTAGATCTTTTGTGTAGTTTTGTTCATGACAAGGTGGGGAAAAGATCACATCCTTGATCAAGAGACCTGTGCTGGCCAAACTTTCCAGTACATATGAAGCCACATCACAAGTTTTGTTTTACTGGCATCAGGCTGGTCTCTTACAAGGGGCCAGAAATAAGACAAATTAATAGTATTTTGTAGTTTCAGGTTTTATTTCAGTGTTCCAAAACAAACTGTAAGTTAGTGGTAATCTTGCAGTGCTTTCCACAATATTGCAAACATAGTTGTTATACTTGTATAAAACCCAAACATTCTGTGCCCTGCAAAAAAACTTGTCAGGCTTTTACAAATGTTTAAATATCTCAGTTTAACTGGGAATAAATTCACTTCTGATTAAAGAGAGAGTCCAGTCTAGATATGCCTGCAGACCCTCAGACAAAAGTTGACTTTCCTGCTTACTGCATGCACACGTTTTACTCCAGTTCTTCACAACAAAAGAGATGCGGTGTTATCTTAAGCTAATTAAATTCATTTGAGGAAGTTTCCACATGTTTGATAGGCTTTAATTCAATATGCTACTTCATGTGAAAAAAATTTTCTTGCCTTCACTAGGACTGACCTCAATTAATGATGTAATATCCTGTAATAGCCAGGGACAGAACTCCACAACTCAAAGTCTCTTCCAGTTCTGTGCTCCTAAACAAGCACACGTTTCTTGCAAAGCCGCACATTCTCCTGAAATTTAAGACTATATATTAGAACCTATTGCTTCTATTGCTGGCTAACAGTCATATTCTTGAAAGCTGGAAGAAACTTGCTCATGTATTCTCTCAAGCAAGGGAGACTTGCTAAACCCTGTGTTGCGCTCAGTGGCAGGGAGTATAGTGCTGCAAGTAGTCCACTTTGTTGAATGAGTGGTTGGAAAAGGAGTATTATAACTTCCTAGCACTTTTTGCTAACCTGCTCCAAAGAAACATGCCTTAGCAACCTAGATTCCAGTAACAAGAGCTTCTCCTTAGACCTCGGTTTTTATTTATAATTGTATACAATATGGTGATAAAATTCCATGAGTCATGTCACTGGTCTTTACAGAACTATTAATATGGTGGCCATCCACAGTATTCACCATTTTTTTCCTGAAACAGCATGTTTCTTTCTTCAAGGAGGAAGGAGGAGGGAGAGCACTACTTGCATTAGATGTATCCAGAGCTTTACGCTATTAGGAACAAAACTAAACCCTTCAGACTCTTTACCCCTTCTTTGTGACCCTTTTGGGTGCATTGAAAAAGCCTGATGACTTTATCCCAACTACTTTCAAACTGACTTATTAAATGTATCTTTACTTGTTGCCCATTGGTTGAACCTCTCCCTGAAAGCATCTAAATTTTGCTTCACTTGTGAGCAATCAGTATCATTGGCCTGCTTCAGAAATACATTTTCAAAGATTTTTAAAGCAACTACTTAATAGACACGAGTCAGTGTCCCTAAAACGTGAAACACTTGAAAGAGTAGCCAGAGTAGATGCCAAGCCTGGAAGAATATTAATTTCAGTCCTGATTCAATTGAACTGCATCTCCTTCAACCCATCATCGAGTGTAGATACTTCTTGGCAGCCACCTGAAGTGGGATCCATGCTGACACACAGTGGTTTATCAGAGGAGGTTGTCTTCATGGGGCCTATATTCCCAAGTTTTGTATTTAAGTTTTCAGCTATGAGGTTTGGAATTGCAAGGACATTCAGGGTGGTCTCACCCATGTCACCATTCATGGCCTCACACAAGGGTAAGAGCTGCAAGTTCATGTATCATCCCAAGTAACACTGCTAAATATAAGTGTCTGACATGTATTAGGTCTACACACACTGTGGAATCAACATTGATTGTTGCATCTCAAAGAGTTGAAGTTATTGTATGGTAAGTAGGAGTGATATTGTAGACATGATGGCCCAGGAAATTTGAGAAGCCTGAATTATTATGGGTGATATCTTCCATTAGCCCAAGTGCATGGCTTGGATAGACTTAAGTTTTCTGACTGGCTTAACAAAAGAAGTTCTTAAGAACAATGTGCTACACTTGAAAGCTTATCTAAGTCTATCCCAGCCATGCCGATATTCAGTAAAAGATATTACCCACAAAAATCCTTTGTCTCATGTTTGGTAACTGCTCACTCTTTCCAGTCTCAGTATCTGGTCCTTAATGGGGGGAAAGGAAAATGAATCATGCAGAGCTTGAAACAAGTATATTCAGCTGATGTGTTCGGATATTACTTCTTTTCAGCGATTGATCTCATAAATAATTTGCTGCAAGTGAAAATGAGAAAACGCTACAGTGTGGACAAAACATTAAGCCACCCATGGTTGCAGGTAACACTATCAATTTCATGCTTTCTCCTTTCTACATGTATATGTATACACACATACACACACTCTGTATGTGCACATTGTATTTATATCTTTAAATAGAGTATGGGTAATTTTGTGCCTTGTAATTTTCTTAAGCTTTTCTCTCTGCACAAATTTACTCACAGAATTGTAATTTATAGTAGCAGAGCCTCATATTATGAAGATTTTGTTACATTATCAAACTTGCTACTGTCCAATAGATGAACCAATGAGAAATATTATTGCCAAAACAAAACAAAAAAAGATTAGATGTGTCAAACTAGCTAAAAATATATTTTTTTGCTATATAGGCTCCTTGATGGGTTTTTTTGGTTTTGTTTTTAATCTTGAAAAAGAATTCTTGTAGTTGATAGAATGACATTGACTTTAATGCGATTTAGAGCAGGTCTAATTCACTTATTTGCAAAGGTTATAATTCAATAGCAGGTCTCCTGATAGTAATCATTTCCACTGTTTCTTCAATAAGAACACAATATTACTATAATTTTTTTCTTTTCCAAATAAAGAGAGTTCTCCAAGTTTTAAAGCTGCTGTTCCCAAACAATTTTAAACAATCATTTTTCAGATTAAATCTGGCTTGAGTAGTGCATAGCCACTGAATTTTATCAAGTTTCATTTTAGGAGAAGGCAGAAGTAGCATAAAAGGCTAGCCCAAAATTTCAACAATTGTTATAGTACTACACAAGGTACTGAAGTCCTTCAGCTAGCACTTAAATCTGCATTTACGACCCGATTCAGGGAGATCCTGAAAACCCTTCCACAAGAGCGATGCATATTCAGCTTCTTATAGGAACAGGCTTTATGGATGAGGTGTTATGAAACTGATTGTATTGGCATATGTATTAGGAAGACCTGTTAGAGGGTGCTGGTCTTTAGATTCAGAGAGTCAGAAGAGACTTCAGTGGGCTATCTAGTCTAACCCCCTGTCCCTGGCAGGCAAGATGTTTCTCTCAAAAATGTCACAAGTTACTTGTCATTAAGCCATGAGAATCTAAGACAAATTCCACATCTCCAAATAGTCAGGAGAACACTTTTCTTGTACCTATGTTATATGTAAGGCTCAAGAGTTTTTTCTAATTCCCTCCCCCGTATGGCATCTTGGCCTCCCAAAGTATGAAGTGCTCACAGAGAAATATTTGCCTGTATCCTGCAATTGCCACAGACTTGGTGTTATCAATTATTAGCTCATGTCTGAATGACAAACTAAAAAAACAAAACAAAACAAAAGAAATGACCACATGTGAATTATTCCTTGGATTTTTAATCAATCCTTCAAATAATAGTATCAGTGATACTGAATCTGTCAAATGTTTTTAGTGGTTTATAAACTGTGCAGTTTTTCTACATCCCATTTTTCCTTTAAACAGATCATAAAATATTTGTTTATCTGGCCTCAAGCAAATTTGTCCTTATTGGCAAAAGTGGTTCTTTGACCGTCATAAATATCTCCCAAACAAATATTAACATTTCTGTTATGGCCTAGCCAAGAAATGCTCAGTTTCTGAACTGATTTTTCTATCTTGTAATGCTTGTCTTCCCTTCATTGTGTGTGGTCTCTATAAAGCTTTCCTGGCTTAAAATAACTTTTCCCAATGCCTAACAATTTCGATACAAATATAGCCCTTAAAAGTGCAGTATTTCAGTGTCTCCCATTGATTGATTAATGGTTTTTTATCCTCACATTTCCACTCTGACATAAAATAAGAAACTGAGGCACAAATCAGATTGTCTCAGTGTTGCATAATCTCTGGTTAAGTTAGGAGCTGAATACAGATCTAGAACTCTTTAATCCTTGGGTGACACTCTAATTGCTTTATATTATAATGATCTGCAAGATAATCCAGCTCTGAAAAAGCATGTTAGGAAATTAAACTCCTAAGTCACATTTTTTTTAAGACGTGGGTTTTGTTCAGCATATATTGTGCAATTATAATTCAGTTGAATTGGTTCTGTCAATAATGTAGCTGTGAAAGTACAGAGTATATGAGCTTTTTCTTAGCATAGCATCTATTTATACATGAAAATTAAATTACTATAAAACAGGCTTACAAAATTTGCATCCCAGTCTAATACTTAGATCATCCTTTCTTTCCTACAGTTCATTGTACAAAGAACTTTGGGCCTTTGAGCATGCTACAAAATTGGCCTTTAAAGCAGCTTAAATGCCCTTCTGCACCGCTTTAATGGCATTGCTGTTTGCACTCTCAGCAGCGTATTTCACTTTAAATGACTTGGGTACATAGCAGGATAAAACGCCACTGAGGTTTTTTAGTTTGCTACCTAGCGAAGTACAACAGTGCACAGGGCACTGGAAGCCAACCTGCTGGGAGCTTGGCAGGCCCCATGCAACTCAGGGGCTGTGGGACCCAACAGCAGCCCATGCAGGCAGGCTCCACTAAAAGGGGGAAAAAAATAAGTAGAGCAGTGATCCTGATCTTTTTTTTTCCCCCTCTCCCTGGAGCCTGCCTGCCTGCTTGAGCTGTGCAGGGGCCTGGCACTTCCCTTCATGGCTTGCAGTGCTTCCGTCCGTGTCTGTGGCATCCCCTGGGACTGTCCAGGACAGGTGCCAGCAGGTGGATACCATCTGCCCCCCCCCCCAGCTCAGGGACCACTCAGTCCACCAACAGCTTGCCCCCACCACCAAAGAGGCAGGTAGGAGCGGGCCCCCACACTTGTGTGCATGCCACAAGGGGTTAGCTCAGTTTAATTCTCCCTAAATTGAAGCAGTGTTTTTAACACCCCCTTATTTCAATTTAGGGAGAACTAAACTAAATTAAACTCCCCATGGTATGTACAAGCAGCCTTTAAGGCTAATTCAGAGTCCTAGGCAGCTACGTATCAGTGCTTCCTTAGGATCTAAATCCTAAAAACCTTTATGCTAAAACTGACACCCTGTCTTCTCACTAATTACTATACGCTAAGTTGATAGTTTACTCTGCAGTTGTTATAGAAAGCTAGAAGAATGTAGATATGAGGTTTAAGAGGTGTTTTTCCTCATCAGCTGTATGCCTAATGGGAAGGGATATTGGCCTAAATTGCTAATCCCCCACCCTCCCTTTTCTTTTAATTCAGATAATGTAAATATCTGTAGCCTCCAGTGCATTCAGTGGTTTCCAGTCCTTTCTGGCTGATATGCAACAGTACTTAAGCAAGTAAATTGGTGACAACCAGTATCAGACATTGCTCTCTCTGTCAGTATGAAGAAACATGTATATACGGAAAGTAACATTTCCTGTGATCATGAGTAACATTGAAGAGTCCACACCACCAAGTTGAGGACCACTTATATAAGCATAATAGAGACAGTTTAATCACTCTCCCTCCAATGCCAGGAAGTCTAACTAAAATAATTAACTAAAGAACCTTTTGCAAAAAAAATTGGTCTCTCTTACAGGCTAATTTTGTGCTTTACTGATTATTCCAGAGAAATAAAAATGTAATCTCAAGGTATGGCATTTTAGAAGCAGAGCTAATTGCTAGTTCTCATATCATTAGAGGTTTTATTCAACCTAATACCACTTCTTTTGTTTGCTTATTTTTAATCAGGACTACCAAACCTGGTTGGATTTAAGAGAACTTGAATGTAAAATAGGAGAACGTTACATCACCCATGAAAGTGACGATTCACGGTGGGAACAGTATGCAGGGGAGCATGGCTTGCAGTATCCAGCACACCTAATCACACCTAGTGCGAACCACAACGAAAACACTGAGCCAGAGGAAACAGAGATGAAAGCCCTCAGTGAGCGTGTCAGCATCCTTTAAATTGCATCCCCTATAATCTGTCAAAACACTGTGGAATTAATAAATACATACGGTCAGGTTTAACATTTGCCTTGCAGAACTGCCATTATTTTCCATCAGATGGGAACAAAGCTGTTATACTGTTACCACTGTTGATGCATCTGAGTTGCCAAGACAAATCAACAGAAGCATTTTTATTTTGTGTGACCAACTGTGTTGTATTAACAAAAGTTCCCAGAAACACTAAACTTGTTATTGTGAATGATTCATGTTGTATTTAATGCATTAAAACCTGTCTCCACTGTGCCTTTGCAAATTAGTGTTTTTCTTATTTTAGCCTCATTTTGGTAAGAGAGAACCTTTCCATAAAGATCTCTTCTGTGTGCACCATTAGTATTGTAAATGTAAGCAAACTCTTGAAGAGTAGATTATTTACTGCTGTTCTGTGAACAACTTCTACTATTTGGATCAAGGTTACCTGATGCAGAAAAAATGCCGAGATAAAAAAAAAAATTCAAAAAAGCATGAAGATAGGAAATTCTATAATACTGTACAGTTCCAAATAAGATGCCCAGTCTGTGTGTATGTGTATTTATGTATACATAGACACACAAACGCATATGGTGCAACCTGCTCTTAAGCCTAAATGCCTTAGTAATGTAAACTGCAGTATATGTCAGTTGTATTTCCTCTTTTCTTAAAACATTCTGCTCTAAAAATGTAAATTCAGAAGCTGAAAAACATGTTGCCTTTGTGTATGTTTTCAATAAAAGTCTTGTTAAAATGATTCCCTTTGGTGAATCTTTTTTGTGTGTTTAAAGTGACATGGACTGCTTTTCCTGAGCTAAGTAAACCTAGAAATGCCTCAGAGATTATTAGAAGGGAGTAGATGGTACAGGACCTTTCCTCTCTCCACAAGGAAGTGCTCTTTGAATGTGTTATCTGCCAAGCTGATGTGAAATGCATCATTAAGCAGTTTGCTTCAGTGATTAAAAGACTTGGAATGATCTAATGCCCTTAGTGCAGTCCAGACTTGGTTTTGAGGTCTGATTTTGCACCATACAAGGCAATAGGAGCTTTGACTTTGGGGGGCAGGGGGAGGGGGCCAACAGGCAGAATCAGGTTGAAAAGCTGTTCCCTAAAACTAGATTTTTACTTTCCTGTAGAGTTTGACTCTGTTAGGGCTAACAGCTGAATTAGAATGCCCTTTGGTTGGAACCATCAAGACAAATTGCTATTTTTTTTTTAAAATGATCTCTCTCATTCTAACCCATTCTGCTCTTGATTTGGAGAAATTCGGAGACATGGAGGTCCAAGCATCCACACATGTAGTACTGGGGTCTTGCAGTTAATTTATGCCACTGATCAGTTCATGTGTGTATACTGAGAAAAAGGAGTAAAAATTACATATGCTACATATCCAGAAGCTGTGATAAAGGGCCCCAACAAAAAAGTAAATTAATCAAAATCTGTATTAGTCAAACTCTGGGGACAGATCACAATACCCTTGATCTTCAGGGGGATTTTTTTTAAGGTGATCTTCACATGAGGAAGATCTACAGCACCTTTACCCACCTTTGTTTATCATACAACCTTCCCTACATCTGATGACTCCCATCTCCTTCCCTCTAGCTCTTGAACCTCACCTAGAAAAAGCTATAAAAAATATTTATTTAACTACTTGCCTGTGGGGACTTCTAAGGTCAAAAAGGAGCCTATCAATGCTTTTTTACTGCTTGACTTGGGAGAGGCCAGTAGAAAATGGACCCAGAACATTGAACAGGGTTTCAAGTGGTTCCAGCCTCCAGGAGCTATGACTCCCAGAAGCTACCAGTTTTAGAGGTGGACCCTTCACTGACAAGAAGGTTTGTGAGAATTGCCATACAGGATTGCTTTTTAAAATTTTCCATTCCAAAAAAAAGTGTCCTCTACACAAACATGAACAGAAATAGTCATGATTTAAGGCTATGATTCTCACCTGGAGCTCCTCTAACTCCTGAACTTCAGGTTGGATTCAGACTCAGAGGCCAAATGACCAAATCCAAGGAAAAATTCAGAAACCACAATCCAAGACCAGAGCAAGCAGAGTCAGGAAACCTAAAGTACTAGATCCCGGAGACTTGCTAGGGTCAACAGGAACTGTTGGGTGATGGAGAGCCTGCTGCCACAGCTGAGCTAAATCAGGCAGCAGCCAATCAGGAGGCCAGGCTGTAAGCAGCTGGAATCATTACCTGGGGTAGAGCTGCCAGTCAGAGCCCCAGGCAGCTGTGGCCCTCTGGGCAATTAGCAGAGGCTTCCCTGCCTGGTAGGGTTCCTGACAATGAATGAAAGCTAAGGGCTGGCATTTTTTGAGGGGGACCTTGACAAGTGGTGGTTTTGAGTATAAAATGGTTAAGAACTATTGACTTAAGGCAGAGAAAAACCCTCTGGCAATGTTTTCTTCTCATTAAACTGACTTTTATTTGACTTGTTTAAATCTAGAACTCTTTAATCCTTGGGTGACACTCTAATTGCTTTATATTATAAAGATCTGCAAGATAATCCAGCTCTGAAAAACTCCTAAGGAAATTAAACTCCTAAGTCACATTTTTTTTTAAGATGTGGGTTTTGTTCAGTATATATTGTGCAATTATAATTCAGTTGAATTGGTTCTGTCAATAATGTAGCTGTGAAAGTACAGAGTATATGAGCTTTTTCTTAGCATAGCATCTATTTATACATGAAGATTAAATTACTATAAAACAGGCTTACAAAATTTGTGAGATGTCTGGACTCCATCATGGTTATCATGTGTAAGGCCTTCTTCAGATTTCTCCCAGGGGTGTTTATAACACATTGGTTAGGAGGAAATGGGGAAAGACCATTGTCAGAAAAGCCATATTCTTTCCAAGGCAACTAAAAATAAAAGAAAATGTATATGAAAAGTGACTTTAAAGCCCCTAACTGTGACTCTGGCTAACAAAAGGCATTCTGCCTCTCTTCCCCCAAATCTCAAACAACCACTGAAATTAAATCCAACTCCTCAGAGAAAGTCACTAAGCAGTGGCTTTATGACATGTCCTGAAAGTTAACAGGTCTGGTATAACAGTGGGCAAATTTCATAGGATCATAGGAACGTAGAGTTGGAAGCCCCTTGCTCAAGGCAGGATCATCCCTAACTAAACCCTTCCAAACCAAGTGTCTGTTTAACCTGCTCTTGAAAACATCCAAGGTTGGTGATTCCACAATTTCTCTAGGTAACCTGTTCTACAGTTCTTGACCACCCTCAGAAAGTTCCTCCCAATCTCCCACATAAATTCTCCTGGTGCAGCTGGAAGTCACTGCTCCTAGTCCTGTCCCCTTCAGCCATCTCCGTTCTTTCTGTAGTTGTTCTTAACTTTTTTGAAGAGTGTTATCAAATCCCCCCTCAAGACTAAATAACCCCAGCTCTTTCAGTGTGTCCTCATAAGTCTTGCCTCCCAGACCACTAATCATTTCTGGTGCTCTGTGCACCAAGAGTCCACTCTTTCCAAACTACTCAAATCCTTGAAGACCTAAAAGTGGACACAGTACTCCAGGTGAACGCTCACTAGTGCTGAATAGAGCAAAATAATTACTTCTCTTGTTCACTTACATTCACTCGTCTATTCTGTCAAGATTTGCCCTGCAAAACTAGCTTTTTCTTTGTGCAGCAGTGTTACTTCTGATGTTGGCTTTTTTGTCAACATTAAGAAGTGTAAGAACACCCAGAACAAACTTGTCTAAGTGCACCTAGAGAGGCATAGTATAAATCTAATGGAAACTATATAGCATGCCTGCTGCTAAACCTGCTTTGTCTATGACAGACCCACAGCCAAGATTCCAGCTAGTCTCCCCAGACAGATGGTGTATACTCTTTGCTCTCCACAGTCTGTTCTCTTCCAAGTAAGAATTAGCAGTTCTAGTCCAGTCGGGCAGCCATAAACTTTATGTGATAAGAGGTGATTCACAGCACCCTGTTTCTTACCTCTAGCTTTTCCACAGATCTCATCTTCTATCTTATTATTTCCTTTTACCCTTCAGAAAAAAAATATATGTTGAAATGCAACCTGGACAGAGTTTTAGCTATTTAGATACCATAAGCAGGACATTTTCTGGTTTTGAAACATTATGCAACTGAGTGTGTTTTTCTGCTCACTTGCTCAGACTAGCTGTGCATTTAAGCTTTGACTCCAGCTGAAGAACATTATTAAAGGTCACAGCAGTATCTACCTCTGGCAAGTCACATGAATTGTTGCTGAGAGGGTAAGGACCTCTTGTGTATAATAGGGCAGAGGAGGGATAGTGTTAATTTTGGAACCTGATGGGATTCCAGAGTAGCTCACTTCTGACATCTCAAAAGAAAACTCCATGATTGTATTTTTTTTTCCTGATGCATTGTGAGGACTGTGCTCTCAATATTGTTTGCAGGGGGAATGAATACCCTGCTGGTCTGGCTGCAGTTCAAAGGAGAGAGAGAAGAATGGTGTCTGTGATACCCATGCAACATTCATGCCACTTTTGTCAGTTTGGCCACATTTGGTGTAAAGATAGGCTGTTTTGTGAGTATATCAGATTTCATTAAAATAAAGTTGCTGGGCTTCTAAAAACCCATGTACCCGCACTCTTTTTAACACTCAATATTTAAGCCAACTTCATGAATAATGGGGACTTCTGAGTGCTTGGAAAGGCAACACTGGAGAAGAAGGAGCTGCCTTACTGGAGTCCTAGAATAAGAGCTCTCCAATGTGACTGCACATGTGATGAACCATGCCCAAAAGTGAGCAAAGGTATGTCAGGTCCTGTTATTGCTTCATAGCTTGCTAGGGGTCCTTGCAGACAATAGCTTCCCTTTTCCTAAATCAGTGGGGGGGGACAGAGACTCTGCTAGCTCTCTTTGGAATGCATGGTATCAAGTGGCTGAAACTAGCTCAGACCACTAGCGAAGGATTGGCTAGTGGTTACAGCCAAAATCTGTGTTGTATGGGATTTTAAAAGCCTATGCTTATTCAGTGGCAAACAGTGGATTAAGTGGGAAGGGCCATCCAACTGGGAAATTACTGAGGTCTTCTTCCTGTACCTGTAGAAAAAGCCCCATTTTTATTATATAGACATTTTAAATTATAAATAAGTAAAAAAAAGATATACTGAACATCAAGCCACTGATAGGCAAAGCTACATATGTTGAAAAGGCAATCCACTTTTTGATAGTAGATTAATAAATCAACAGTCATTGATGTATTATTAGAAGACATACAGTACTGTTAAACAAGATGAATTAATTAATAATTAATAAATTTGAGTCAAGCCAAATTAATTATAGATAATCTTCCTGTTTTCTCCTGTCAGTATCCTATATATTTTGCTCAATGGATGATCCCATGAATGTTCATAATGAATGCTGAGTTGGTGAAAGGTAAATTAATTGAACTGTCTCACCCCTACCCACTAACAACATATTGAGTCATTATAGATTGGGCAGTTTCATGTTTGGAGGGCAGATTTTCTTAATTCAAGATTCAATTATATTGTTCTTACCAGACAAGGTTCATTGGGTGAATATTATATCTTTTATTAGACCAACTTAAATAGTTGAAAAAACAATTTCTTAGCAGGCTTTCAGATGTAAAAACCCTTCATCAGGCTGAGGAAGCCTCTGCAGTTGGCGTGTGCTCTTCCTGGATGGAATGAATAGCAAGACAGGTAGTCAGTGAAGATGTAAATTGAGGATCAGTGGGTGCGAGACAGTCTGGAGGGTGTTGGGGGAGAGAAGGGGGATGAATGTAGTGGGTAAATAGTGGAGAGGTACCTGGGGAGTCAGGCAGGTTATAGTGTATCATAAATCCAATGTCTATATTTAGTCCATGATTTTTTGTACCCACTGATAACTGGGTATTCTTCTCTTTGATAGATTTCCGGTGTGCATTCATTCTGGTGCACAGTTGTTGTTTGGTCTCTCCTATGTATTTTCCATCAGGGCATTTGTGTATTGGATAAGATACATTACATTTCTGGAGGTGCAGCTGTAGGATGCAGGAATGCTGATGGCTCTGTCGTGGGGTGTAATAATTGTAGGGGTGATGGAGATGTGTTGGCAGGTTTTACATTTCTTGTCAGGGTATGGGCTGGATCCATTTAGTGTGTTCTGGGCCCTAGGAAGTTTGCTTCTGGTGAGGAGGTTAGTGAGGTTCAGTGCTTGTTTGAAGGCTAGGATGGGTTGTTCTGGGAAGATCGCTTTAAGAATAGGGTCTCATTCTAGTATGGGTTGCAATTGTTTGAGGATTTTCCATATAGGATCGGGGGAGTGGTGATATGTCATAATCAGTGGTGTGCGATTAGTGTGTGTGTGTTGTGGGGGGGAGTGGTTCTGTACTGCAGCAGTTCTTCAAATAGTATCTGGGTGGTTCTTTCAAATGTGTGATCTGTCTCTCTGGAAGAGTGTCCTTGTTGAGTGAAAGCCTTTTTAAGATTAGTGAGGTGGCAATCCTGGGTGTTTTCCTCAGTGCATTGTTCTTGCCATTTATCAAACTGAGCTGGTTTCCTTTAGAAATCCAAACCCAGCACTAATGCCTTATGCTCAAGGTGCAGCTGTGCCCAAGAACTGATGCTAGAAAAAGAAGCTATTGTAGTAACCAGGTTCCCTTGCTGCTTGCCACAGCTCACATAAAAAGAAACTGAATCATAAAATTAACAACACAACATTTCTTTAAAGACTGAGTAGACCTTGCCAATTTAAGAACTATGTACAGCACTGCCATCTGGTGACTCCTGCCATAAGTGTTCTTGCATGAACAATGAAGTGTGTGTGCTAAGTACAGATCTGGGTTGATGCACATACATTTTCTCTTATGGATAATTGATGATAATTGTTTGAAGATAGAGTTGAACCAGTAGCATAAATAAACTATGTTTCTAAATCATATTCTTCTAGACTTGCTACTAAACATGAATTCAAAGGCAATCTTGTTTTATTACTAGGGCAAATGATGCTTTTTTCCCATGCCTTTTTACTTGAACCATGGAGCTTGCCAAATATTTTTAGGGAACCTTTAGTACAAATATTTATTGCTTTTCATAAAACAATCGGTCGTTAGCCAACATAATAAATTGAAATTTTCCTTGTTGCTGTTCAAAAATGTTACCCTGTGAAATTGGAACCGTTTGCAGTTCAGCCAGACACGTATTCACATATTCCTGACAAAAGCCTGTGTGAAAAAAAAACTGCTTTTCAAAATGCACTAATATCAAATCTGGGGCTCTATCATCTTATACAGATCCTCCCTTAACCCTTCGACCCTCCTTTCACAGGGAAGAGAAGTAGTAGAGTGTTCTGTATCTGTAGTACTGTTTTCCTACTTCATGTGCAGGTCAGGAGTTCTGGCTTGTGTAGTGGGGTGGGCGCTGCTATGGGGTTAAGAGAATGGGAATACTACATAAAAATATTTTTGCTATGCCGAATCCACTAACTCTGTCTTTTGTACTGAAACATTCCATGCCATAAAAGCCTCTGTATGTAAGACTACATTGCAGAGCAAAGCAAATCAGTTAAACATTTTGTCTCTTGCCCAGCACTAATTGTTTTTCTCTCTGGCCTCTTCTTATTTCATCCTGGTTTTCTCTTTTTCATGTAGCCATGCAAGACCTTTTATTCTTGGCCACTTCCGTCTTCCTAAAAACTGAATGGAAGTCATGAAACACTTGAGATTCTCTTAACTCTCCTCTTCCTCCTGACACTCAGCCTTTTTCACCAATTTGCATAAGGTCTGTACCAACTAATAAAGCTTTTTGCAAGTATTTGTTACGTACAAGTGCTTCTATATTTTGGCCTTTCTGGGCATGTCTACACAAGAGCCTAACTGCACAGTAGCCTAATAACACTGTGCAGTAGCGTGTCAGGCAAAAACTGTGCTAATACACTACTGGGCGGTAGTATTAAACTACTGCACAGTTAAGCATCTGAAAAAAAACCATGTACCTGCGCTACTATGCAGTAGCACCAGTTACTGCACATTGATTTAGTATTTGGTTATGCAAATACTAAAGTTAATGCACAGTAACTACAGCACATTAATGAACATGTAGATGTACCCTCTTTGTATTAAAACACTGCAGGGTTTATGCTAATTTATATAGGACTATATAGTATATTAAGATATGCAGAAGCAATTTCAGTGCAGAGAGCAAATTAAAGAAAGACTTGGATGCAGTATAGATTTCAGTTATTTATAGCAAAACAACAGCTATTACTTACACAATAGTAGTTTATTTGCACCTTTTGCTAAAATGATACAGTTGAATTAACGATAAAATTATAGGCTATGTAATAATAATAAGTCCATGATTTTTGGTTATTGGTAAAAGCATACAATAAAATTACACATTCTTCTAGTTTTAAACAAAAGTAAAATCAAATGTAATATGTCATGATACACAGAAATAAATAAATGAAACAATATAAAATACTAGAATAAAAAGTAAGAACATGGAATTCTATTTGATTTTGGCCATTATGCTTTGTGCAAATAACACAAATACACCTATGGAGCGTAGGACAAGTTGAAAATTCTTAGAGAGAAACAAAATTGGTTTCCTTCATTAATACTGAAAATTTTCCACTAATGGAAAGATCAATTTTCTTCTTATTTCTTCAAAGAATGAGCAAGACCATAAATAGTGATTTAGATAATCTATTTCACTCTTCTTGCAAGAACATATGCTGTCTGACTATAGGGTCCGACACCACTTCCCCTTGACAACTGCAGGTCTGCTTAGTGTGAATCTTGATCTAGTAATGGCCTTTCATTGTTCATGGTTTTGCACTTCAGATGGGTATCTAAGCCAGAAGACTGCTTTATTAATTTCAGAAAAAGGGACAGTTTGAGAAAATCTCACTGGTTGCATATACTTCTCTATGCTGGTGTCTTTGAATTCTTAAATATATCTTGTTTTAAATATGGGGGAAACATGGGTCAGCAATTGTCGGCAAAGGACTCAAGTTACAGCAAAGGAGGTTTTCGTTGGATATTAGGAAAAACTTTCTCACTAGGAGGGTGGTGAAACATTGGAATGGTTTACCTTGAGAAGTGGTGGAATCTCCATCCTCGGAGGTTTTTAGGCCTTGCTAGATATAGCCCTGGATAGAATGATAGTTGGAAATGGTCCTGCTTTGAGCAGGATCTCTGCTCTTATTGGACTAAATGGCCTCTTTGAAGTCCCTTCCAACCCTAATTTCCTATGATTCTGTATTTCCCAGGTCATTTGTATGGAGAAGAGCATGGAACTTAAAGAATATAGCCTACTTCTCTAAAGTAAGAAATTTTATAAGACAGCTGAGGGTCTCCAGTCTAATCAATGACTGTGCTACTCATGTATCTGTGGACTTAAGAGATTGACTAGATCCTATGGAGAAACAAATTGCTTCATCACTAGGTAGGACTATTCTTATAGTTTGTAACATAGTAGAGGTGTCAAACAGATCATGTTATTAATAATTTTGATATTTTGATTTTGCAAGAAACATAGTTATCCTTTTTTATAAAATGAAAAGAATCCAGGAATGGAAAGTCCATACTAGGGGTGGTCAAAAGGAGGTTTGGTTACTCTCATTTAATTGAGGAGTAAGGATTAGAAATTGAGTTAGCATATCTTTTCACAGAGCTTACTGAATGCCATGGCACAGTCTCCTTTAATTTTTATCAGTGTTTATAATAGATGCAGTCTTGAAATGGGAAGTGTTACATAACACTCTGAAGATGATCTGAAATAAATATCCAGGGTTAGAAGTAATTATAAAGTTAGAAGTAATTATGTCAAGTAGAGGTTCACTGATACATTGGTCCCATATCAGATCGGCACCGATATAAGGAAAATTGACTGTATCAACAATCGGCTTTTTTTTGTTGATGTAGCCAATAACGTTGCTGATTTAAATGCCTTGTGCATGCACCCAGCCACAGTGCAGCATGCAGGTATCCAAGAGCACAGCCTGGCAGTGTGGAGAGCAGCCAGGTTCGGCTGGTAAGTCTGTTGTGAAGGAAGGGGGAGATAGGGGCAAAATTTGAGGCCCCATGCACCATGATCCAGGCAGCTCCTGCAACTGGACAGCTGGGATGGAGGGACCCACTGCAGGCCGGACAAAATCCCTTGATGATCTGGATTCCTGCTCCTCCCCACCCCTGTGAGCTGTATTTTGCCCACCTCTGCTATTTACTAATAAGTAGAAATCATTGGAAATTCTTCCATGTACGGAGAGTGACAACTTCCCCCTCGCCCTGAAAATTCCATTAGATTTTTATAAAGTGTTTTCCTTTACAAACGATACAGCTAGCTCACAGTTTAGGAGTAATCAGTAAGAAGAGCACTGAGTGGAATAATAAGTTGAGAGAGAAACACATTGCTCTTTTCAAAGGTACTGTCTCAGGCTCCTCCCTCATCTTGGACTCTGAAAGAAAAAGAGCCCCAAGAAGCAATTATTCAATATGAAGCGGTTATTCAACAGCTGGAAAACGTTCTCACAGAGCGCCTCTATAAGGAATAGGTTTTGGTGGCCCAAACTATGGCTTGATGAATGCTGCTCTAAAGCTAAAGATTCCTTAGTAGATTTACACAAGAAAAAGTAGCAAATTTGTATGTGAATCACTGATGGTAAAAGAACAAGTACCTGAAGATCCATCCATTGTAACTTGATGCTTTCCAGTTGCACAGAAGCCTTCAGAAAGAGCTGGCTGTTTAAACTACAGAGCAAGCCCTAGCTAAAAGAGAGACCTGTATGACTAATTCAGGGCCACATGCCATGGAAAGAAGCTGTATTATATGCCCACATTGTATAGCACTGGGGCAATTTAAGGTATTCTCTGAGCTGTTGGCTCTCAAATCTTGATAGCTCAATGGCTCTAAAATGTTGAAAAGTGATACAGAATGGTCAAGGATCTGTGATTTGGTCCTAGGGTTGTCCATGGATTTTAATCTTCTGTTTCGTACTGTCTCCTTCATGTATGAAGGTGTTTAACATGAATTAATTAATTTTAATACATATTTATTACACTAGTTTTATGTGGACAAAGTTAGTTTCAGCCCATCTGAATAATAGTTATATTATGTGTAGAGACATTCCATTACTTTGGCTACAGTTTCATTTCACCAATTGTGTATTGGCTGAAGGGCAAATGATCACCTCACCTGAACAGCAAAGTCAAAAACTTCTATCAACAATCACCCTGAAACCTAAATCTTTTAACCCTAGTGTAACAGAAAGCCTAGGGCTCTCTGTTACTTTAAGGTAAAAGCATCCCAGCCAGGGAGCACTGCAGGCTAGGCAAGGTGCAGCAGCTGCATGTTGCTGGGGCAACAAGCTAGTGGAGCAATTAGTAGGTAGCTGCAGGATGACAGGTAGGTGGGGCCTTGGAAGCATATAAGCCTGAGGCTGGGGCTAGGAAGGGAGTCTCTCTGCCAGCCACAGGGGAAGGAGCTCTTGCCTAGCAGAACTACTGCTAGGCTGATTGCTTTGCTGACTGCAGGAACAGTGCAGCTCAGGGAGCTCACAAAAAGCCCAGGATGGGAGGTATGCTGTATTAGTGAGTGAAAGTTTAAAGGGGAAGAGGGCTTTTATCCCTTTATGTTTATGTTGTAGCCCAGAGACTTGACATTTATGTTACAGTTTAACTGGTGGTTTGGGTTGGGCCAAAGGCAGGCTCAAGGCTTGAACAGTTATTAAGCCCAGAGTGGGCAGAGTGCAAGGCAGAAGCTAGATAGGGGCTGAGGTGCTCCAGCACCCAAGAGGGACAAACATGAGTTAGTTCCTCAAAGCCAGGTCTAATACAGTGGGCCCAGACTAGCAGGCCTAACTAGAGCAAAGGAGCAGAGAGACCAAGGAGGCTGAAGCCTCGTGCAGTAACACTCATGAGGCTTTGGGCATGGTATATGGGACAGTTGGGAGCCAAGGAGGCAGGACGTGAAAGAATTTGTGCAAGAGCTTGTAAAGGGCACCGGGGGGTATGAGGAGGAGAAAGCAGAAAGGGGATAAGAGCCCTAACCACAAGGCAGAGGATCAAGACCCTCAAGAGGGCCTGAAGACAGAGGGCTCCCACAAACCCATGCCCATGGGGAAAGGCCACAGAAAGTGCCCAAAGTCAATAATGGAGGTAGAAAGACCGCAGGTACTCAACCTCTGGCACAGCCTCAGGCAAAAAGGTAGACTGAAGAAGAGAGGGTGTTGGCAGTCACTGGCACAACAGTGGCTAGGAAAGAGGTTGCCTCCCCGCCCCCCTCCCCAAAGGGGAGTTGTGGATCCACCAGAGCATGAGGAGACAGCCCCCGAGAAGGCTGAGTGGGTTCCAGAGGGGGAAGCAGGTCCTCCTGCTTATAACGGTAACACCCACGAGGTTTGGGGAGCAATGTAGGGGAGGTTTTGGAGCCACATGATTCACTTTTAAAGCTTTGGGTTCCCTGCAAGGCACTGTTGACCTGAGTGGTCCCATGAGGGGCCTGAGGCCCAGCGAGGCCCAGCAAGGCGCCTGGGAGAATGGTAAGGATCAGTAAGGAGCTGGGGAATGGTTTCAGTCAGACTGGGGCCATGCAAAGGCCCATGGGCAGCCTCCCTATTTATTATATTTCCATCAAGGTGTGGCAGAAAAGACAGGAAGGCACACTGGGATGGAGAGGGGCATGGTTGTGGAGCCACCAGGGGGCATCCCACCCACCTCTGGCACACTGACCTTGCTACACCTAGTCATACAATTTAAGCATAAAATCATACTTGTCTACTTGAATAGACCAGCCACAGTTATGCAGCAAAATAGCCAGCTAAATTCCTTCTTCCTTTTTAAATCAATTTTTGGGTCACATTTGCCTAAGCCTGTAAAAGACAGACGAGTCCAAGTTCTATTTCCAAAAGTGATCTAGTAGCCTCTGTTTCACTTAAAGTCAATAGATTTCTATATGCTCTGAGAAGCTTTGAAATAGGTAAAATAGGTCTTCTTCATGAGCTTGTAGGAAACCATGCATGGTTCAACTAGAAACCTATTTTGAAAGAAATTTTGAAACCAATTTGCCCTCTGTTGAAGGTTCAGCATAATCAGAACATTCCTTTAAGACATTCTCTTTAACTGGATTGTTATTTTGCAACAAAGTATATTCCATCAGAAAATCCCCACTCAGCTCCCGTGGCACAAAATACCCCAAATAGTTACACAGAACAGTGGAAAAATGTGCACAGAAATCCTTGTTATACCCTCAGACTCTCTGAGCGCTGGACACACTAACTGATTGCATTTTTAATGTTTAGTTAAGATATTTGGAGACCCCTTCACAGCAGAGGACAGGCTCCTATATGCTAAAGTTCCAATATTAATCTGTGACTCATGAGAATTCAAGAGTACAAATTTAGTTGATTGCAGTAAGTTCTTTTTCACACTGTGTAATTAGCTTCTGGAACTCATTACCACAAGATGTAGAGAGACTGATAATTTAACCAGATTCAAAAGAGGATTGGACAAATGCATGCAGGAGAGGTATTAATGCAGTCAGAATTAAACATTATAGTTGGCAGTAGAATCTCCAAATAGGACTTTCTAGGCCTCTGAATGCTGGAAGCTGTAAGGAAAGAGGGGCAAAGGACATATACCAGTTAGGATAGGACCTATTCTTTCCTTGGCATCTGTTTCTTGCCATTATGAAATACTGTACTAAATAGGTCTATGTTCTGACCCATTATGATGCTTTTTATGTTCTTAAGTGTGGTGTTACAGTGATATAGCTGTGATGGTCCAGGAATCATAGGAAATTACCTTAGGAAGGCATGTAGTCCAACCCCTTGCTCTAAGCAGGGCCATTCCATACTATATCATCTCAGCTAAGGCTTTGTCTAACCGGGTCTTAAACCTCTAAGGACAGAGATACCGTGACCTCCCTAGTTAGCCTGTTCCAATGTTTTACTACCCTCCTAGTGAGAGTTCTTTCCTAATATGTATCCTAAACTTCCATTACTGCAGCTTCAGACCTTTGCTCCTTGTTCTGTCATCTACCACTACTGAAACAGTCTAGCTCCATCCACTGTGGAACCTGCCTTCAGATGGCTGCTATTAAATCCCCTGTTTTCTCTTCCCCATACTAAATAAGCCCAGTTTCCACAGCCTATCCTCATAAAACTTGTTCTGCAACCCGCTCACTATTTTCATTACCCTCTACTGGACTCTTTCCAATTTGTCTACACCCTTTCTGTAGTGGAAGGTCCAAAACTAGACACAGTACTCCCAATGCTGTTATCTGGAGTTATGCAAGACAGAAGGGTTTCTTAGAATGGCATTTCTTATTGTACCAACAGCATAGCTGGGATAGGGTTAGAAAAGCTTTTGAATGTCTTGAATCTTATTGTAAATCCGGTAAAAGAGATTACTCTAAGAAATCCTTGCCCCTTTCTGAAGTGTGACACATTTGTATGGAGGAATGAATGATAATTCATTATGTGTTCAATTGCAAGTAGGGGTCTGTGAAGTGGGCTGTATTCAATTTGGATTTGGTTTGGCCCAAATTGGAGAGGAAAGTGATTCGATTTGTTGATTTGGATCGCTGTCCCGATTTTGTTTGTTTGTTTGTTTGTTTTTGGGGTTTTGGGGTGTTTTTTTTCTATTTGGCCAAATCCAAATCTGAAGATTTGACACTGATTCAGAGAATCAGTGATTCATCCATAGACACAGCTTTAAATGATTTTTCTACATACCTTGAGGTACCAGGCATGGTTTGTGAACACTGAGATGGTGGGGCAGATGAAGCGTCCCACAGAAGCATGGGAGGGCGGGGCGGGCATGTCCTCAGCAGCAGACCCAGAAATGGACCAGAAGTACTTTTGGTCCATTTCTGGGTCCACCACCAAGCATGCAGGGGCTCCCTGCACCACCCCAGCTCAGCAATCAGCCACAGGGGGCGGGGAGGGAAAAAGGGACACCTCAGGTGCCCCCCACCAGACCCAGGAGGCATCAGTTGGTGAGCCTAGGGTAGTGGGAAGGTCTCCTGCATGTTCCACGGCAGACCCAGAAGTGGACTGGACATGCTTCTGGACCAATTCTGGGTCTACTAACGAGCATGTTGGGGATCCCCCCCACCTTGCGCTGCCACGGGATGCTCCACCCACCCCACCGTCTCAGTATTACCTCAAGGTAACAGGCAGCATTCAAACTGCCTGTTACCTTGAGGTAATCATGAAAACTTGTCCTCTGAAAAGCAAACCATTTTTAGGTGTCTTTAGCTGGTACTCCAGAAACGCTAAGAAATACTTGGTTATGTTTACGCAGTACACATTATATTTACAAATAAGAATATGCACATGCATTTCTCAAGTAAAATTTAGACCATGGGTTTAAATTAAAAACAAAACAAAACAAAAAACCCCAAAAACCTTATGTGACTTAGGACCTTATGTCACACTTTCAGAAATGACTTGGGCACTTTGAAGCTTAAAACCCATAAGATTTTCAGTACAACTTAAGCACCTGTAAATTCCTTTTGAAAATGAGACCTAAAGCCTTTAGTCACTTAGGTTGCTTATTCATACGATAGGGGTTTCGTTCTTCCTTAATTGAAACAGTGGGGGTTTTTTAATGGTGGGTTATTAATTGTTATTTAAAAACCCACCACTTCAATTTAGGGACTTCAGTGATATCACAGTGCATCATGGCCCCCTGTCAGCTTACCTGCCTTCCCCCCCCACCCCAGGAAGCACCTACACACTAGCATCTGGCCTGGGCAGTCCCAGGGGACACCACCACCGTGGAGGGAAGTACCAGGCCCTGTGCAGCTTGGGGGCTGTGCAACCCAGCAGCAGCTTGTGCAGACAGGGTCCACTGGGGGAGTAGGGAGAGAAAAAAGCACCAAGGGGCCTGATCTTTTTTATTTTATATATTTATTTTTATCTTGGAGCCTGCCTGAGTTGCGCAGGACCCAGTGCTTCCCTCTGTGGTGGTGGTGCCCCTCGGGCTGCACCCGCCCACTAGCAGCCCACCCAGGTGGTCCCATGGGGTGCCACAGCTGTGGAGGGAACCACCAGGCGCTGCACAGCTGTTATAGTAAGAGGTTTGCTAAGAGCAAGACTTTTGCACGCTGATTCCATAGTAGGCCAGTGAAGCGGCACGTAGCCTCCTGCTCTGTAAGCATGACCGAACCATGAACCTGGATAGTAGAATGTTGTAAGACAGTGGAATGTGGTAGACACCAGGTGTGTTGGATCACGACTCGTCCCCAGATTCCTAGCTTGAGATAACGTTGTTTACTCCAGACTATATAAGCTGCACATTCTTAAGTTATGATGGGTTCCTCAGCTCTGGCAAGAGTTCCGACTTGCATGGAGCCCTGGCACTGGCTATTGCATCCCCAGGATCGGGACACTCCGGGGCCAGGGGAACCATGTGGGGTGGCGGCTGCCGCCTAAGGCCGATGTAAGGTGACCATCCTCTCTGCTCTGTTCTATTGCCTGCCTCTGTGAGTATCCTTAAATAAAGCTTTGCAAGGGTAAAAACAACCATGAGTATGTCCTTTGTTCAAGCGCAGGGAATCTTCCGAACCCAGTAGTTCATCCTAAGACCATTGGTGTGAGAAGTGGGAAATTTCTGGTCTAATATGAATCTCATGTCCCTCAGTTATTCGTTCCGTATCAACCAATGCCCAATAGCACACCAACAACTGCCATTCAAACAGGGTGTAGTTAGCAGCTGCATCAGGTAACTTACAAATCCAAAAGCCTAATGGGTGCTTCTGATGTGTCCCTATAGGAGTCTGCCACAAGCTCCATGGTGCACAATCCTGATATACTGGCACTTCCAATGTAGTAGGGTCAGACAATGAATAAGGGCCTGGGGGCAGGGCAGTCTGTATGGTTGCTTTTACATCATTGAAGGCCTAGTGGTGTTTTTTTCCCCGTTCAAAAGCAGTGGCCTTATGTGTTACTTTATACAGGAGCTGCATCAATACCCCAAGGTGAGGTATGTGAGTGCACCAGAATCCAAAAAGGCCGATCAGTCTTTGTGCTTCTTTTTTTTTAGTAGTAAAGTCAAGGAGGGAGAGTAGTTTATCCTTTATTTTCTGGGGAATATCTGTAGTAAGTCCTGACCATTGAACTCCCAGAAATTTTACACTTTGGGCTGGACCTTGAATTTTCTGTGGACTTATCTCCCACCCCCTCCCCCACATATGTTTCACTACACATTCTAGAGCTTCTGCCACAGGATTCAGGGTGTTGCTATTAGCATTATATCATCAATATAATGCTTGGCTAATATTCCTTCAGGCAAAGGAGGTTAGATGAACACCTTGCTGGGGTCACTTGACCCCAATATTCTTTCCTGCCATGGCAGGGGGTCGGACTAGATTATCTGTTCAGATCCCTTCCGACCCTACAAACTATGAAACTATGAAAGAAATCTCACTTAAGTCACGTCTGACCATGTTGTGACAATAAGCAGGGGAGTTTAAATGTACTTGTGGAAGCATGGTGAAAGTATATTGCTGTCCCTCCTAAGTAAAGGCAAACTGGGCCTGATGATCTGCATTTCATGGTCTTGGCAGACCATGGAGGAGGGACTGGGGATTTTGCGGGAAGAAGCAATGCAAAATTGGATGTATGGGGGGTGGGTAGGGAATGGTCCAGCAATGCCATTAAAGAGGTGCAAAGAGGCAATTAAGCCAGTTTAAGACCAATTTGGTTGTGTGTACAAGCACCCATAGGTGCCATTGAAAATGTTATCCCTTTGCTTTTAAACACTTAAATCACACTTAAAAACACAACCTATACTCCTAGTCGCTTGGTTGCATATTCACTAAGTGAGTCTTTTTAATAAAAGTAGTGACTGAATTGTTTTGTATATATGATAATTCTGTAGTAAATAAAATTTCTTGGGTCAGCCTAATAGTGTAATCCAACAAAAAACAAACATAGGCAAGAGAAGACATATGTCAGACATACCCATCTTAACAGAGGTGGAGGGATTACATGAAACCTTTGATTTGCATTACATTTTTATGGGACTATAAAAATAATAATAAGCAAATTGAGGCCATTTGATAGAAATATGATGACTGGAGCTCTTACAGGATCAGGAATTAATTAATACAGCCTCATGTCCGGGATTTAGCTTGTCTTGTAAGACTTCCTTTTGGAATTAATATGAAATCAAAGTTCCATGTTCAAATTAATTACTCTGAGTCCTTTCAATGTCTTTATCTTATTTACAGTGCTCTGAAAGCTGATTTCTCTTATCCACATGGGTGTGCATATGAGTGACAATATGCTGGTAGTAATACAAGTGATAGAGAGAGAGAGAGAAAAGTTCTTACTAAAAGAAAGGTTCTTAATAAACATTATCCCAAAATATTAAGACAATTAAGCAGAAGTGCCTTATTTTAAAAGAAAAGGCAAAAGAGAAATTTTGAAGAACTTTGCAGGGTTTACAGTTAATAATGTAATATTCATGAGTTCTGGTCTCCTTTGTTTATTCTAGTTAAGTAGAAAAAACACTTTATTACAGAAACTGAGGGGAAAAAAGAAAGAAGTAGCACTTAACTAGAATGAACAAAGGACTAGAAGACCTGATCTTATGAATTCTCTTCCCATCTCTGTCACTGAAAGGCTTACAGAATACTTTGCACTTTATAAAGCACTTAACAAATATTAGTCTAGCATCACTGATAAGGTAGGTAAATATGATTTCAAGTAACAGAGAGGGAAACAGGAGGCTTAGAGAAATGGCTTGCCTAAAGCATGATCACATGGGAAATCAGTCTTAGAAACAATGTTGGTTTCCTGCTTCCCATCAAGGCAACATTCAAGACAAGTCACCTAAGGCTGGAGGCAAAGAAGGTTTTAGGTTGAACTGAGAAGTCAAAGTAAAAAATCATGATTCCCAAAACCCTGCTCAGCAACTGCAGAGTACTGCCTAAGTCTACTGAAGGAGTCTTGGCTCAGTCAAGTATAGGTACAGTACAAAGCTCAGGCATCACATTTACACTCAATTTGAACCAATTCAGCCTTTAGTATAAAGATGAAGTTACACATGGAACATACTAAGGGCACTTAATATGAGCCTTTGAACGTTCAGTCTTGTTAATGCTTCTGAAAGTTCAGCCTTGGCATGCTAGGTGCTCTTTGAGCATTTCAAAGCTACACCGCTTGAGGTGAGGGTTAACTCTGAGCCATGATACCTAGTCTGCTTTACATACATAAAGGCTGCTTGCAGACATAATCCCTTCCTTCCTTCCCCCCTCCCCCCCCAAAAAAAATTAAATAAAACATGCTTTACTGGAAGAAGCAGTGCCTTACTTTAACTCAGCTCTGCAGCATCTGCATAGATTGGTGCTTCAGCAGGCCCTTTTAGCTAAAGCTGATTCAATCAGCTATTAGATAAAAGTGCCAAAAAATCCCCACTAAGTGCCCATTTTATACAGACATCAGGGCTAGGGACAGACATCTCTCACACACACTGGTTTAAGTGACCAGAAATTGGTTTAAACCTGTAACAACAGCTGTTCAGTGTATACAAACTGGTTTGAAAATGGCTGAAACAGGTTTGAGATAAAGCTGGTTGAATGTAGTATCAGACAATTGATTTGGGTCAAACTGGTTTATGCAATGTCTGTCCCAGACCTCTTCCTGGTTTAAGTTAAATCAGAGTCCCCCAGAATCCCAGATGCTTTGTAATGCTGGGCAGAGCTCTGCTCTAGCCCACCAGGGCTGGATCCATCCCTGTGCTCCCTGGCTGCAGCTCTGGCAGGGACCACAGATACAGTAGGGGCTGCCTGGCTTCCTCATGCTTCCCCCATCCCCCTCACTATTCCCTGCTCAGGCCAGGATTCCCCTCTCCCCTCTGCCTTACAGACACCTCGCAGCATTAGCTAGCACTCCAAAAGCTGACTACATTCCATGCTGAGGGAGATGAGACAAAAGCAGATAAGACAGTGTCAACTTCGGGATTTTTGGAGCTAATCATCAGGTAGATGGTAATGTCCCTTCATTCTTTCCTTGGAAAAAGTTGTTTAAGAAGAGCTTGAACTAATGAGAAAGCCTTTTGTTTTCGTGAAGGGCTCCCTTGCTGACCAGCGGGGTCTGAGGGGACTTCTTAATCAGAGCATCCTGCCAGGGCCTGGCCATGCCCCGCTTAGCTTAGCACTATAGAAGGGAAGGGAGGGCTGCTCTAGCGCCCCCTGGCTTCTAGCCTGAGCCACTGCAGGCATGTGCCTGCATTTTTTTCTCCATCCAGAGGGGATGTTTGTGTGGTTACAAACTGATTCAGCCTAGCCAGGTTAGACTAACCAGTAAAAATTGAATCCATTCAGGCTCAGGCTTTTTGAATGTCTGTCCCTAGCCCAGGTGAGCCTAGTCCAACTAAAGCACTGCCTCGTCTGGGCATGTGTAAGGCTCAGAGTGGGAATGCACTGAATTTAAAATAAGGCACTGGGTTTTTTTATTTGATCTGTTTTTTTAACCTCTGCAGGCAGCTAAAATGAGCCCTTTTTAGTCTCTGGTATCCCAGAATACACTACTCTCAGGTTCTCCGCCCTGCCCTGTCCCGCCCCCCTCCCCGAGCAGGGAAGCAACCGAGATGTCCTTGGCTCCCAGCTATACCTCTGCTTCCCACCCCTCTAGTGGCAAGTCAGAGCTGTGCAGGCGTGGTAGTCCTTAATGTGCAATTGTTCACAGCATGCTCTAATTTTAACAGTCTAATTTTAATGGTCTAACATTCCACAGATTTAGTACAGTCTAAGCATAGTGGATAACTTCACCCTAAGTGGATAGAATAGTCACTGTCTCCAAAGAGAGTTCCCAAAAACTGAGCTATAGAATACTCTCTTTTTGGGTACCCTCTGTTTATCCTCTGCAGCCAGAAATGCAAGTCATGGGACCAGAAGGAGAGAGAACCTGATTGCCTGATGATCAGGGCACTTGGCTAGAAGGACCCAAGTTCTGGTCCCTGTTCTCAGGATTATTTCTGGGTTTTTTTAATCAATGACAGAACAATATAAAAAGGCACAGCATATCCCGGAACAAGAATCCCCACTCCTGACTGAGTGCCCTTCTAATTAGATCACACAGCTAGGTTCTCTCTTACTTCTGGTCCTTTTAATCCTGTATTTCTTTCTGTTGCCCATCTGCAACAGGAAAGGCATAGAGTGCTCCCGCCTCTGGGTACTTATTTAATAGTCTATTTATTAACACTGGTAAGTGAAGAGGTGTAAAACCTTAGAGCAGGCACAAACTTACCATTTTTTCTATGGGATGAAGAAAAGATGCATCTTCTGACTGAAAATGACAGCCCATCAGTGTGGCAAAAACACTCACGTTCTGCTGTTATGTGTCTGTATTGAGTTAATGAAGAAAGCTGTCTTCTGGAAGAGTAATCTAATGAGGATTAATTATGAAATATTTCCTAAACTCTGTGATCTTATGACTGGAAACAGCATTCAGCCTCCCATTTGGATTATGACTTACCACCTCACTTAACTGATGGACTAGTTTACAACCTTCTTCCGAGACTTGAACATGTCAAAATACATTTGGGTGCAAGGCTCATTTCATTGTCAGCTTGACTTAACTAGATTGCCAACAACTGAAGCTAAGCACCTCAGAGAATTGTCTTGTGACCAGAGTTTGAAAGGGTCATTTGCTCAGCTATTTGTAACTGATTTCTGGTTTAATTTGAAGGACACACATTCACCATTATCAAGGTTGTACACTAAAACAATTCTTTGTAACTACATATTTGCATGAAGCTGAATTCAGAGCATGGGTTTCCATTCATTCATACTCCTGCTTCATCATGGATCTGAATTTGGATGTGAAATGTGCCTTTTTAACAGAACCACTAAACTTTGAAAGGATTTGTCAGGAGGTCCAGATCATGTGTCACATTAGTTCAATAAAGTATCTGATTTCCATCACTAATTATTTTAAGACATAATATGCATATATTGTTTATGTTAGTATTTGGGCTGGCAAGAATTATTGATCTGTAAATGGGCTCACAACAGATTTGGGAACTTCTGCTGTATTCATCTACACATATGGCAGTAGTTATACTGGTTTAAGCACCTTTTTGTACTGGTATAAATGCACCCATTATGTGGGTGTTATACCACTTT
Source organism: Crocodylus siamensis (assembly GCF_052110815.1). Classification (NCBI taxonomy): domain Eukaryota; kingdom Metazoa; phylum Chordata; order Crocodylia; family Crocodylidae; genus Crocodylus; species Crocodylus siamensis. The sequence continues at coordinate 243,972,072 of NC_143396.1, read as the reverse complement.
AATTATACTAGTGTAATTAAAAGTGTTGGGATTCTCTGAAGACATGGTTTCAGCCTCTACTTTGACTGTAGAAAATTTTGACAAGTATCTACCATCTTTCTATGATATGGACAACTGTTTTTGGGTTGAAATCACCAAAACCTTTCTTTTCTGAACTAGACAAGTAGTAACCACCACCGTAAGATGGACTCAAACCAGTGATCACGGACAAATAGCTCTGTAATACATTGCCAATTCCATGAGTCATTCAGGCCCTAGATGGTGTTCTGTCAGATTCACATGTTAACTATGAAATAGGAGACTATTTTATTTTTCTTCCATATCCATTTATACTTTTATTTCATCATAGGAGCTGAATAAGAAAAATCATCAATAGTCATTGGATTCCAGCCTAACACACACTTTAATATGAAACTATCGTATTCAAGGTGGAACCTTTTCTTTTGGGAAATTGAAAAAGATGAAATAATATAGTGCATTGCTCATGAAAGAAAGTCCATCTGTTCTTACAATAATTTTAGAGTTTAGCTAATATTCACTTTTTTAGTTACAAAAGAAAAAAATGTCCTTGGTGTATTTGTATACCTTGCCACCTAGTGGCCATTTTTGATATCTGCGTGAATGTGTTCACGGATATACACTGTGGCTTGAAATGAAAATTCTTAATATGAACCAACCATAGACACCTCTGCATTTTAATATGCCAACCACCCACAATGTATAGATAACACAATTATACTATTCCAATGCTTTGATATTAAAAATAAAGTAACACAAGAAAAAATATATCACCAAAATTCTCTTACAGTCTGATTTTTGGAAAGCCTGTGTCTGTTTTATAGCTATCACTAAACTGACAACCAGTTACTGAAGAACCATAAGAACATATTTGGATTTATTTAATAAATGCTTAACTTTATATTTAAATATAGAAGCATACTCTGAAGAGTCAGAGATCAAGACATCATTTTTGCCAGTTTTGAAGCCTTTGAGCTACCAGAACTCACATTACTCTTCGGCAGGCAGAGCTGCAGATGCATTCAAAAGCCGATGCATATGAGAATATTACTTGCCACAATGTTATTATGTTTTTTGTTCATAAACACCTCCACTCTTAGCCAATAAGAAGATAGTGATGCACAGATTCCAGGATATGCATACACTTCGAAATTAATTGTTGCAAATTCCTGAATTAATATGCTGTGCAAAAAATCGTGTCTGAAAGTAGAATAGTAGGAACATAGGGCTGAAAAAGACCTCAGTAGGTCATCCTGCCTCAAAGCAGGACAGTGGCAATGTGTAAAGGGGTGGGGAGCATGTGAACCCCCTGAGAGCACTGGTGTACCTCCTGACCAGCCATGCTCACTGCTTAGGTGATGGACAGAGGAGGCAGGCGGGAGTGCTGGTGCCTCCCCCCCATGAGCGCCAGCCGATCCCTGCAGCTGCTCCCAGAAGTGGCCACAGTGACTCCCAGCTGCAGTAATCATCCGTGGAGGAACTCCCCCCAGGCAGTGAGACATGCTGCAAGGGACCCCTCCCAGTTGGTGGGATCAGCCATTGGGGGACCCTCCTCAGTTGGCGGGACTGGTTGCAGAGGGGGCCATGTGCCCCCTAACTATGGTGGCACCAGTCACCCATGAAGCAGGATCAGCCCTATCTAACCACTGCAGACAAGTGTTTGTCTGACCTGTTCTTAAAAACTTCCAAGGATGGAGATTTCACAACCTATTCCTAAGCTTTACAACCCTCATAGTGAGAGAGCTCTTCCTACTATCCAACCTAAATTACCCTTTGTTGCAGCTGAAGATCCGTATTTCTTGTCATATCTCTTGCAGCCACACAGACTAGCCTATTCCTCTTTATAACCACTCTTCTGATATTTGAAGGAGGTAATCAAATGCCCCCATAGTTTTCTTTTCTCCAGCCTAAATAACGTCAGTATTTCCAACCTTTCCTTGTAAGTCATGTTTTGTAGTACATTAATCATTTTTGTTGTTTTCATCTGGGCTCTTTCCAGTCTTTTCTGCAGATTCCTTGAAGTGTGATGCCTAAAACTGGACACAGTGAAGCAGACGATGCCTTACCAGTGTTGCATGGCATGGAAGAATCATGTTCGTTGACTTGCAGGCAATAAGCTCGCTGGTATACTATTGACTTCTTTTTCAACAAGAGTACAATTTTGACTTGTATTCGGTTTGTGTTCCACTGTAATCAGTAGGTCCTTTTCTTCAGTAATGCAACCTAGCAAGCAATTCTCCAGTTTGGATTTGTGGATTTAATTTTTCTGTCCTCCATGCAGAATGTTGTACTTGTTCTTAATGAATTTCATTTAATTAATCTTGGACTATTTTTCCAGTGTATAAATGTCACTCTGAATCCTAAGCCTATCCTCCAAGGTAGCCTACCCCATCCAGCCACAAATTTTACTGAAAGTACACTCAGTTTCATCCTCAAAGTCATTAATGAAGATACTGAACAGTAGTGGACCCACAACAGACCTTTAGGGAATGCCACTTGAAACCTTCACATTTGAGCCATTGATGTTTACTCTTTGAACATGATGATCCCGCAAGTTATGTATTCTCTTTACAATAATCTCAACCAGCCTGTATTTCCTTAGCTTATGAATGAGAAAGTCATAGGAGACCAGTATCAAAAGCCTTGTTAAACTAAAAGTGTATTTCATCCACTGATTTCCCCACATCCACTGAGCCCATTCTTTTTTTTACAGAAAGAAATAAGGTTTGTTAAGCATTACTCATTTTTGACAAAACTGTTGCCTATTCCTGATTGCCATGTTCTCCTCTAGGTACTTAGAAATATATTTCTTGATGACATCCTCTGGGGTCCTTCCAGAGACCGGCTGATCAGTCTGTAATTCCCCTAATCCTCCTCCTTCCTTTTTTAGTGGGCTTTATACTTGCCTTTTTTCAGTAGTCCAGGACCATACCTGATCTCCATTAGTTTCCGAAGAGCTCAATATTCAGTTGGCTGTATAATTACCTCAGTCAGTTCCTTGAGTACTCTATGATGAATCTTGTCTGGCCTGGGACCTTCTCTAACCTGTTCTTTCCCTACTCTTGGCTGATTCTCTCCTCCCCATCTTTGCTCATAACTAACTTTACACATGAAGACTGAATGTTCATTTGTATAAGGGCCTTTAAGGGTTTTTGAACTTGAGCATCACCTAGATAGCTTTTGATAAGGGTTAGCCAGACTACAGCAAACACATAAATGGTGAATTAGGATGTAGGCAGGTAGGGAGTGAGGAAGCTAGTATGCATAATGGCATGGGACAAAGAAAAGGTACAGAACTGTAAGGAGTTTAGACCCAGCTGGGGTTGATCCAGCTGAAGGGCACTGACTGGGTCATCTCAAGGGCTGTCAGGAAGAGGGCCTGTCCACATAGGTCATCATAAGCTCAGACCACACAATAGATCTCTATCTGAGCAACAGAGCACTTAACCTGCCTGTAATTCTGCCTACCTTAACACATGCCTAGGTTTTACTTACACTCTGCCTACCCTGTACCTCTACCTCACTCCTGCCTGGATCCCTGTCAGGCCATGATCTTGAACCCAGGGCCTTAGCCTGCCTGCTACAGTGCCTCACACTGGTCTGCCATCTCTCAAGCAGAGGGGTAGGGTAAATGCAGGTAGCCAGAACCCTCCATCTGGGCTTAGGCTTATGCTCATTCCCTACCACCAGAGTGGCCAGCCTCTTAACCCTTCCTGTATAAGCCTCTAACCTAGAAGAGGAAGTGTCTGGGCAACAAGGTTTAACTCTCTGCTCAGACTGCTGCATTTTTTGCTTGTGCTGTGTGATGGATTCCTCGGATACCTGATCTAGGACCTTGTTCTCTGCCTGACCTTCTGGATACCTGACCTGGCAGTGGCCAGACTTCCAAGATACCTGACCCAGCTCAGCCTCTGACTTTGCATTCTGCCTGACCCTCTAGACCCCCAACTCAATTCCATGGACAGATCTTTTGGGTTCTGAGTTCCTGGCTTCTCCTAACCCTGAGGTGACCCATGGTCTGGCGTGACAATCCTTGTCCAGCATCAACCTGTCTTTGCTCCCACGCCTATGCCTGCCTATTCCCATCATGGATTTCCTGTCTCTGCCATATGTCCCTAAGTGCTCCTTGGTTTGGACTTCCTGGTATGACTTATAGCCTGCTTTGAGCCTGACTTCATCAAAATCCCTGGCTTGAGACCCCAGACCTGGATGAATACCTGGCTAAACCTCTTCAATTTTTTATGGTAATTCATGTTCTAACACTCCCTTGTGACTGACCATCCATGCCCTAGTCTGCCCTAGCAGGAACTAGTGGGACAAAGTATTGACTTACGAAGTGATCACATAAATGCCCTTGGCCTTCCCTTTCCCCAATTAACATTTTGATATTTGTCTATGGGCTTCATGTTCATCATGTCTGAGTTTAGCTTATAAATCATGCAGCCTATGGATCCTGTCAGTAGTCTTTGAGAGCTCTGGCAAACTAGTAAAGAGAAGGGTATATTTTACCATAATAGATTGTAATGGAGATAAATGCCCTGTTACAGAGTGTAACAAGTATACTCACCAGGAGTCAGAGATGCTGCCTGCAGGCAATGATGTCATCAAACAGCATCCCATGGTGGGAGATTCAACAGCTGTAAAAAGAAATGTTGATCATTTACCAGAAAGGAACAGAGAAAAGCCATTGAAAAGTGTACTGCTTATACAGCTCTAGGGGAATAGAGTGTAAGACAGAGCAACCAGGAAGGTTGAGGCAACCCATGCGGAGGCACAGGAACATGCCAGTGACTTGCTGGAACTGACAACATACTCTAGAAAAGGAGGCAACTTAGCTGTGAGAGTGAGAGGTGAGACTGCCTTGGTAGACGGGAGGACATGGCTCTCAGGGACTGCGAGCTGGATTCTGGAAAACCAAAATTGGGGAGGAGGCAATAGTAGGGTGAGAGCAGTTGTTGGCATCTCACCAGGCTAAAAGACTGTGCATGGGACTCCTTTGATTATTGCTTCAGGCAGGCCCACAGTGGGTCACTTCTGCAAGGAATTAACTAGCATTATATAAAATCAGCTGTATGATCAGCAATTATCTTCTGTTTGTTTATTAATTAATTTATATGTAACCCATGTAGTACCTGGTTATGTACTCTCCTCTCAAATCAAAGGGAAAGATTAGCAGGGCAGGTGCACTGGGGGGTAAAATTGCTAGCTGCATGCGGTTTCCCTCCTTCCCCAATAGAGCCAAGCCGGGACATAAAGTGAACTTGACTATACATAACTTTATTAATATAATAAACCATAGGGAGGAATAGATATAAATTATAGACACACACACACACACACACACAAAACATAGAACTACATGCAATGTATATATACAGTCCTTTACCACCACTCAGAATACAGGTAAGTAATATAAAAGAGCCAGTATAAGGGTTTCAGTAAAGATCATACAATCTTAAGCTCTATTAAAATACAAACCACAAAACATAATTCACAAAATATAAGGCACATAAACATCAAAATACAATCTAATGCTGTAACTGACCCCAAGGAACAGCCCAGCCCGTCCTGGAGCAGTGGCTGCACTCCAGTGATCAGGAGAAAGGAGAAAGATCCCTAGTGCCCTTCAGGCTTTCCATAGCCCACAAAGGTAACCTCCAAACCCAAGGAGCCCTTTCCTTCTGGGCTTCCCCTCTAGTGGTCAGTTTCATTGACTGGGGAAGATTCCCCGTCCCCTGTGGGAATACCCTTCCCCAGTAACTCATGACTCTGGAGGTCCAGGGGGTCTTCCTCTCCCCAGGCAAGTTGCCTTCACCCTTGCCGAGGCCCCAGCTACCTTGGGCTCTCTCTGGGCTGCCAGCCCACTCGGGGCCTGTGCACCATCGCATGCACTGAGGGCTCTGCCTTTTTCTTGGAGTTGGAGACCTGAGCTGTTTTGTATGGCTCCAGGGTCTCAGTCTGTTCCTGGACTCTCTGTGCTTTTGCCTGGCCTCATGCCAGGGGTTGAAGGCCTAAGCTGCCTGGAGCGGTTCCAGGGTCTCAGTCCACTCCCAGACTTGGTGTGCACTGTCTGTATAACGAGTTCCTGGCCTTGTGCCAGGGGTTGGAGACCCAAGCACCTCCCAGGCTCTCAGTCCCTCTTGGCCCTGGAGTGCACTGGCCTGTGTACCACTCACCGTGCTCCTTTGCAGCGGGGCTAGGGGACACAGCTGCTTGCCACTTCCTCTCCAATGAGGAGTCTTTGGGCTCTTCAGGGCAACAGCTCCACCCTGCTGGACAACTCTGCCAGCTTTTCTTCACCCAGCCTCTTCGCCGTCCCTCAACACAGCCGCCCATGTGCTAGGCACACTGCTTTTTTATCCCCTCGAGAGGCTCTGCCCTCAGATTGCAAATGGACCAATCAGGAAGGGTGGGGGGTGTAGTCCTCAACCAGGTCCAGGTCTTTGCCTTACCCCAGGGTAGGGGCAGGGCAAGCCTTTCCCCTGCCTTCACCTGATTTGTAGGAGCGCCCCACCAATTGCTCAGAGCCCTTCTGATCCGGCAAGCTGGGCTGTTACCAGCAAGCCTGCCACACATATTCTCCCATCAAAGGCATGGCCGGAAAGTGAATGGCTGAAGATAACCATTAGGTCCCCGGGTTCACAAGGGGAACCCTTCTGACCTTACAAACCTGTAACATGGATCTAAAATTCAGTGTCATACGAACTCTGTGCTGAAATTACAAATGACTATCTAATGGCTCATTATATTACTATAGTTCTAATTCCCAAGTTGCAGAGTTTCCTATAACATAGACTTTACTAGGATGGAGACATAAATTTGGATTGGGAAGCCAGGGGGTTCTGCTACTAACTCAGTCAGCTTGGTCAAATTACTTTCTCTCTCAGCCTCTTTTTTCTTGTTGGTTGTGAGTGGGCTAGTACTTCGAATCCTCACAGAGGAACAAATACATGTGAATGGAAAGCAGGGGTGGCCAGCCTTATTGGTATGGGTGACACAACTTAAGCTTCAGCCCTCCCTGAGTGCTGCTTTGATTCCCCCTGAAAAGGCATAGCTGATATGGGGCACCAGAACAGATGCAGGGAAGCTCAAGCCTCTGGCTGTGCAGAGCAGGGCCAGGACATTGCTGCATGGGGACGTGTTACTGCCAAGAGCCAGGTCAACTGACTGTAGTCCCACATGTTTATGTAGCAAACAAGAATCCAAAGCCCTGAATTTGGCAGGTGCAGCTGGGCCAAGGAAGGGTCCTATGATACCTGGCATCTCCTTTCTCAGCACCATTGTGCCTCCTTTCCACTCTACTCCACAGAGTCCTCTGGTCGCTGCCTCCATTCTGAGTGCCTGGAGTTTATGTACCATACCACTTGTGGCACCCATATTGTGGGTGGACATCTATGTACAAAGTTCATTATTATTGCTTCTTCAGGAAAATGAAGAACTTCAAACAAAGAGTTGTGTGTGTGTGTCTATGCCTACACAAATGTACATGTACAGTATGTATGGATATACAGAACTCTAATTCTAGAGGGTTTATGTGTACTTAGGGTTGCTAGCACTGGTACTACATGGTAGATGTTTTGGGATAGATTCACAAGGGCATTGCAGTACTCAGAGTTGCAGCATCAGCTGTTAGTTACCCTGCTATCTAGTCTCATTTATTATCTTTAACTAGGCACCAGACTCACTTTACAACACCTGGATGATAGACTAAAGTACCTAAGAATAGGATTCACAGAAGCAGAAACCTGTGCTGGGAATCACTTAAACTAACCAGTAGGAAATATTGAGAAATAGTTGTGGCTTACATATATATCACTTCTCTTATGGAGTCACTCATTTCAGTCTGGATTGCAATGATGTGCCCAAGATCCAATTCATAGCTTGGTTTTGGGTTTAGGTACGTAAGTGTTCTTTATAAAGTTAAGGGTGGGAGTCACTTCTTTTTCAAAAGACAGCTGGGAAACAGCATGGTACTGCCATTTCCCTTTGACTCAGCTTGATGTTTAAAACAGGGGTCAGCAACCTGTGGCTCATAGAGATATTGGACCCAGCCTGTAGACGTGAGGCTTCAGTGGCATTCAGCAATAGGGAAAAGTGCTAGCTCTGGGTAGGTCTTAACACCCACACATCCTCCCACCTCTGAGTTGGGTCATTCTGGGCCCCGGCATGAAAAGGTTAGTTATAGCTGGTTTAAAGCATTCAACTGGGGTACGGGAGTCTTGAATCCAAATATACTTGGGTTGTTCTAAATCCCTCAGTTTAAGCTCTTCCCCTGCTCATAAAATACCTTCGAACAGGGAATGCATCCTACCATATCCTCTCCCAGCTGTGTGCTTTAAGTAGAAGGCTGCAGAAATGCTGGCTTCAATGCCTCCTATTTATGTTGTGTGGTGTTAGATGTACACTAGGTGCATTGAAACTTCGCCAGTGCCATTGTGGTGATGGGTCCAAGTATAGAGTGGCTTGAGTATATCCTGCATATATAAGTATGTAGGCATGCTCCAAACCTGGAAGTGCCTTAGTAAGTCCACTCTGTACTCATCCCTCTGCACCTGCTCTCCAGCTCTTAGCCTCTGGCCACTGAAGGTAAGCCCTCAGCATACTTACTGGTTTGGAGTATACCTATAAACTTGGGTGGTAAGACTGCAGCCGCTCCACCACAGTCAGGATCTGCTGCTGAAGGGGTACAGATGAGCCCTAAGTGGTACCTGAGTATTACAATTAGGTGCTTAACATAGCAGTTAGATGCCATTGGCATTCAAACACACCCCTCATAAAACTGTAGGTACCTGGATTCTTCTTGCATGTAACCCTTTGTTTCTTTCAGTTCTCAATCTGCAATGATTATTTGAATTACATTATCCAAATTTTTAGTCTGTGCAGCTTCCCTATTATCAGAGCAAACTCTGCCCTGTGGTGTTCATTTTTCTTTTCTCATTTTCTTCACTGTCCTTTCAGTCTGTAAAGAAACTGGGACCACATTGGCCACAGAAATGACCCTGTTCCCAGGCCCAACTTCTAGAGTGATTGATTGGGTTCTACTAACCCTTGTTATGGTAGGGTTACTTTTTATAATCTAACCATTTCCAGTCTGCCTTTCTGGTACCGGCCCTTTAAATTTGACAGATCCAAGCAGCTGCAGCCCTAGAAGAGTCATTTAGCCGCTGGCTGCTGTTTTCTGTATCCTTTTCTCTTGCTGGCAACTATTCTTGAGTTGTTCTGTTTTCCCCTTTGTTTTGTCTGTCTAATTTCTGAAGAGGTGGCACATTCTCACAGCTAAGAGTGAGAAGGTGCTGTGTAGCTGTTCTAAACTGAAACAGAAGAGCACAGAAACACATGCACAAAGGAGATAAATAAATAACAATACAGGGCTGTTTTCTTCAGAAGTGTGCAATGCAGAAAAGAGATGTTTGGAAACGGGTGGAGCTGCTGGTCCATTAAACCCTGTGGTATCATGCTGCTGCTGAGGAATAAACTCAGTATTTGCTTTCAAGGGTTGCACTCCTACGAAAAATAAATAGGGTTGCTAAATACAGCACCTGAGGTGGAACCCACAGCAACAAAGCTGTCAATAGTTGGAATTCATGTCCATCTGTTTGAGTGGGATTCAGGAGAGTGCGCAGGCCTCTCAAATATCAGCTTATTTATTGTCTTAAATGTGACATCCACAGCTGAGATGTTTCCACCACATAGCACAGGCCATTAAAGATAGATATTTGCTAGCCACTGCTACACAGTTATTGAATTTATTTCCTCTCCTAAATGCAGATGGGGAATTGGTAATCCCTGAAAGACTGTATGGTCAAGTCCTGGGAAACGGTGGCTTTTTAATGGTGATGTGAAACAGTGCAACCTCCCCTCATACACGTACACACTCTACCCAATGTGAAGGCCATCCCTCTGTGATTTGGCAGAGTTTAGACTTTTGATCCCTGGTTCTGCATGGAAGCCTAGATTGGTGTTTTCTTTTAAAAAAAAAGTAAAAAAAACTTGCAATGAGGATAGGTATTTGCCATGCTTGTCACAGTATCTCATCTGTTAGAGTTTTCTTACATACAGTTTTTGTGAAACTGGTTTTGAATTAGCTGGCTTTGACTCAAGATGCTTATAAGACACACTTACGTCAATATTGTTGTCTTCAAATCTACATCCACCAACCCTCAGTGGCAGTCCATCTCAACCCTAGACGCTCTATTGCATATTATGGTTAGGGGTTGATCCTGCTGTTTCTTATCTCTACTTTCCTTCCCTGCAGTGTGTCTGGAACTCACTGGGGTACTGTAAGCTATAAACCCAGCAGCAGAAATCCCACAACTCCCTATTCCTGACGTGTCATTCTTCACCCCAGTTCCTATTTCTATTGTCCATAAGTAGAGACAAACACAGACAAGTAGTAATAGAACTGGTTCCTACTCTGCATGACGGACAGGAAGTACAATATTTATGGGCCACGAGGTAAAACATACTAAGAGTTGACTCATGATGGAGGTATAATTGGTTAAGGTTGATCTTCAGGATTCTGTGTAGATATATCCTAAAGTTTTTACCACTGATGCCTAGGGGGATTCTTTACCAGTGTGAACTATGGATCTTGTGAACTTGCTGAGGCTTATAGAGCATCTGTATACATTTGCACTGCAGCACTGGGCACTTTTAAAAGTGCCCAGCACTATGGCACATGCATTTGTATGAACAGCAAAGTGAGCATCAGTGCTTAGAAAATGGTAGCAGTGTGCTTTTGAACTAAAACGTATTGAAGGTGTTTTAGTTCAAAAGCACACTGCCACCATTTTTTCAGCACTGACTTGTATTTTGCCATTTATACAAATGCATGTGACACAGCTCTGGGAGCATCAGCTTACATGCAGAGTAGACTTGACTAATCAAGTCTGCTCCAACACGTTGGATCTCCGGTGTGTTGGAGGAGACAGATGTATGTATATAAATGCCCTTTAAAATCAAGTTATTTGCTTTATGTAGGTTACTAGAAAAGTCCATCTCTTAAGGGACCCAGGGAAGGGCTTGATGCTGTTTGCTTGGACTGAGATGGTGGCACACATCACATCATAGACAGCTGCAATTCAGTTGTGGATGCACTGATTAATGAGTATAGTTTATCTGGCTATAAAAAGTGTACAGGACTCAAGACTCTATGAAAAGACCTGTACCGGGTAAGAAAATGTAATGTCAAAAATGTCCAAAAAAATCTAATGCAGCCAGAGGTCTTGTATAGAACCACTTGCTTCCTTGGAAATGAAAACAGACAAAATGCCAGAACACTTTTTTTTTCAATTTCTATTCCCATTCTATCAACTTCCTTACAACCCAGCAAATGGGTTGTGATGCTGTGATACAGTATTGCTAGACCAAATTCTCAAGTCCTTGCTTAGACAATCTCCAAAAGTGATTGAGTTTGGCTCTATATTATAATTGCACTGAGGAGCTGGTCCATACCAGACCTGACTACAGTTTGTGCTGTTGACCTCTCATTTTTTACAAGGGGTTCAATGAATCATCAAGATTCCACACAGGGTAGAAATGTACAATTAGCCTGTGAAATATACTGCTACAGCATGTTACTGTGGTGATTCATTTGGAAAAATACTAATATTAGAGTACTAAGGTCCAACTCCAGCTTCAGTGGGATTTTCATTTGTGAAAATGAGAACAAAATGCATACTATAAACACTATAAATGTATCTTCATGCTACTTTTATGAGAAGGAAGTATCAAAAATCACAAATCATAATTTTTGCTGAAGAAAAATGGGGAAGCCTTCCCCTGATGGGGAAGCCTTAAGTGACATGGCTGAGTTACACTAGAAATCTGTAGCTGAGCCAGGAAGTACACATAGACATTTTTCCCAACTGTATGCTGAATTAGGTACATCATAGGCATGTTTTGCTTCCTTCTAAAGAAGATGACATTCAGTGTTGGGGATAAGGATATTCAAAAGTATATAGTGACTTTGTATGTTTCTCCTAATGGTGGCCATCTTGAGACATCTTGATTTCATAGCTAAAACCCCTTTAAAGTTTCCAAATTCAAGTTTCAATAATGGAGGTAAGGAAAATCACTAGCCACTTCTGAAGCGTTAGGGCAGAATACCCATTGGATAAACCTTTGCTTTGTTCTAATAGTTCCCAGATATCAAACACTGGCTCCCTTGTGATGTGCTAGTGGCCCAAAATGCAGAATTTGGATCCAAACATTAAGTCTCCAAAGGCTGGGGATTCTTTGTGTGGGATTACAGATATGGAACCATCTCTGTCTGGGAACAGCAGCTACATTAACTTGCAATATTTATTAACCAATATAAAAGTATGAAAGTTAACAATTGAATATAATCTGGTAGGAAAAATTTAACTCTTTCAAGAAAAGAACAATAGAAATTTATTATCTAAAGCATAAAAGCTCCCTTTCTAGTTATCACTGCCTCAGTAAAAATATGTAGGAATATAAAAATATCAGTCAATGCAGTCAATTAGGGTTTTTTTTGTTCATTTGTTTATCTCTCTTCAAAGTAGTTTGTAGTTTTAAAATAAAATGTGTAAATATTTAACAAGGTTTCAGGGGGCAAAAATGAGTCTAGCATATTGCTACCAGGAGATGGCACCATTAACAAAATAATTTGAGAGCCACACACAAGTTCTTTGCAACCATCTGTATGTCTGAATACATTGGCAGTCAACCCCAGGTGTTCAATCTGGGACCAATCATTTGGGCAATGAGAGATGACAGGATGACTTGTGTGACTAGTGACTGCAATGTTGGGGTCTTAGGATCAAATCCTACATCACATGTCAAATGCAGAAAGAAAACAAACGATCATCAAGTTTTGATGTGGAAAACACAACTGAAAATATATTTCCTAGTTTCTCTACCTTTCTGTTCCAAGTGAACCTGGGTTTTTTCAAAATTCTCCTTAAACTGGACAATGTGAAATTATTAAATTCAATTAAAGGTAAAAGAATAAAATGTAAGTATTAAAACATTTGAACATTTCAAAAAAAAGCTTTTGGTTTCATTGTCTTCATTTGATACTATTAAATAAAATATATTTTGATAAATCTAGCTAGGGGGATTTTTTAACTTTATTTTAAATGACAATAGTTTAAATGTTCTGGGTCTGAGAAAGTTCTGGGCCATCCACCTCAATGAGCAGAAGATCCATTGGGTAAAATTGGCCCTGTTGCAATGAATGTTACAATTTCTATAGACTAGAGTTGGGTAAAGATTTCAGCCAGTGACTTTAGGTCAATGGGAATTTTATGCACAGAAAGCTCAAAGGGTCAGGCCTCAGTTGTGAGAGGAAATGAAATATTTTCCATGTGTTTCATCTCAGTTCCAGAGCCATTCAGTTTTGAATCCCTCTAGTTAAGTAATTGATGTTTGAATGCCCTGTCCCTTGCTTGATATTTTAAAATAAACCTTCCTATAGTGCAGCTCATGAATCAAACCAGCTGCTGAGGCCAAGAATATGCATAGATATTTCTTTGAGTATCACATGGTAGCTGATCTCTCATATTTTGCTTTAACCCCCATGGAGCTAAATTCAGGTATTTTGGATTAAAGGATCCATTAAATAGATTAAGTGTTAACAGATTTATCTATCTCTCCCCCTCCACCCCTTCCTGCCAGAAAACAAATGAACAAACAAAACCTGTTAGTGATATCTGTTGTTAAACTCACATTTCTCACCTGCCACAGCCTTACAAATAAACCTTTCATCATCTGCAAGTGCAACTAGATATCAGTTAAAAATAGTTTTTTTACAAGAGCTGCAGTAAGCTGTTCGCAAGATAGTCAAACACTAGCAAACAAGACATTGTAGGCATGCCCAAAATATCTAGGATCTAGGCCCAGGTTTCCAATGCCAGTTGATTGTTAGATCAACTGATTAAAAGGCTGGTAAAATAGACTAAAACTCTGGCTTTGCTGTAAGCAGCAGAGATGGATACAGCCTAAAGGTGAGCATTACTGTAGTGAAGCCAGGAAGTGACAAATGAAGATGACAGTGACATATCAGAGACCTTGTGATATAATATTATTATGGTGGAATTTGGGTGCAACCATGTTGAGGCAGCTGGATATCCTAAAGCCCATGTAGAGGTTCTGCAACCAGCACCCATCCCGTGCCTGCTCTCCCAGCCCCATCAATGACTGCCCTGCCCAGCCCCAGCATCCCAGCACTTTAAAAAAAAAAAGGCCTGCACTCACCGGCTGCTGCAACGGCCATCAGAGCCTCCGGGAGCTCATGGTAGAGCCCCCCCATGCAGCACAGGGCAGTGGGGATTGCACCTCTGCCTGGCAGGAGCTGGCTTTAAAAAATTTTTTTTAAAGTGCCAGGACGCTGGGGCTGGGCAGGGCAGCCATTTACAGGGCTGGGAGAGTGGGCAGGGGTTGGGGCCTGTTTGATTCAGAGATTTGGCTGATTCAGATTTTGCCAAATAGATTTGGGACAGTCATTCGAATCACCAAATCAAATCACTGTCCCCCAAATCGGCGAAATCCGAATCTGAAGCGAATACTCGCCACTTCACACAGGCCTAATATTTAGGGTAATAGTTTTTCAGGGACCAGCTCAGAGGATTTACTTAGCTGATAGTAACAATGAAACTGAAAGGGAATTCAGGATCAATTTCCAGTCAGGCCCAATAGCAACAAGGGAATGGAAAGGGAAGTATTATAGAACAGGGTCATGCATTTTAAGGCCAGAAAAGGCACACTCTCAGGAATCAGATTTAAGACCTCTGTTTGATCTCTTTTTATTCAAGAAAGGACTGTTTTCTCCATGACATTTCCTGGACCATCACAGCTCCAACAACAGTCCAACTGAGCTCTTTTTAGCAAGGGATCAAATCTTTCAAACTTTCAAGTGAGGGAGAATCCACCTCATCCTTTGGTAGGATTTTCTGATGTAAAAATCCACACCAGATTTGTAGCCTGAATTTCTGCTTTCTGAATCGTCTTATGGTAGATTAAATACAAAGATAATTTCCATATCCTTGAAGGTATATGTAAACTGATAAAGTCACTCAGAACCAGGGTAATTTCCCAGTAAAGATGGGACGCATGCCATTGCAAGAAGGAGCCATAGAGGAATGGACATTGTTACCTTCTGATTTTGTCCCACAAATTTCAAATAACTTCTCTCTGACAGTTCTGCTTGTGTCTGTGTATCAGAACAGCTGCAGGGGTGGGAGACGTCTCATCACCAGCTTAAAAAATCTAGGCAGAGTCTTTGTGTTCCCAGCTTCTGTTCCCTGGCACCCACAGATTCTGCAGCCTGAGACATGGCAGTTTGTCAGGGGGTGACTTAAACTCTATATGAGTCTAGAAATGCTTATTTTTGTTCAGCATTTGACATTTTCTGTTGTTTCATGTTCCTGTGACTATCCTGCCTAACTGAGCTTAATACATCATTGCAGCACCTGACAGAAACTTGCTTTAATGGCCAATCTAAAGGCCAAGAAAAGTGGAACAAACATCAACTGGAAGCCATGGAAATACTTTAAAATTGTCACTTATGATGACCCCATTGGTGTGGGGCCTCAGTGTGGGTTTCACTTACTCTAGATATTTAACAGAAAGCCTCTCAGTAAATCAGGTTTAATCCCTATCTTGATGTATCAATTAAGATGTATCAGTTATGTGTTAAGTCAATATATGGAACATCTGCCCCCCTCGCCCTCCTCCCTGGCTTGATGTTTTCTCCCTGTGTCACATCACTTCTAGTCAAGACTGCAAACATGTAGCTCCAGGGTCTTATTCTGCCTGTAAAATATCACAGTTGTGTTGTAGCTATTGTGGTTCATGGAATATTTGAGAAACAAAATTTGGTAATATGTTTTCCTGGACCCTCTTTATAGTTGGGAGAGATGTTAGATAAGCTTTTGGGTACAAAATGCCTTTCTCTGGGTCTGGGAAAGAAGCAGGCAAGACAAGTCTTGTAAAATGTCTTCTGGTGCAATCTTCTGACACCTACAAATATCACATATAACAACCTGTAAACAACAGAATCACTGCTAGCTTTGGATGACTGTCCTTTTTCTTTTCCTATCCCTTTACTAGCTGATCCATGTCAGAAAGTTTGAGATTCATGAAATCTAGAGTTTCTGCAACCAGAGTTCACTCCTCCAGCAGAATTCAGTCAACACTTCAGTCTCCTGAGCTACATAAACTAAGTAGTATGGTGTTACTCGCTATGGATCTTTGAGACTAGCTCTTGAGAGCCAACAGTCTGTCAGCACTGCAGTAAAGATCTGATAGTAATTTTAACAAGCAGTAGGGATTTGAGCTCATTTCCTTGAGTAAAATTGCCCCTCTCCCAATCTTATTGTTAGTTACTGCCCTTTACCCTAAGGAAGGTTATATTTCAGTAGTGCTGTGAGTAGCTGCGATGCAGAGTTGGACAACAATGTCCATCAAAATAGTTTTGATGAAAAATTATGTTATCAACTAATCCTCTCAGATATTTTTTTAACAGGAACAAGTGATCCATCAGCATTACAAGGACAATGTTGATCTTTTATCCAAAAAACAAACAAATAAACACCACCCCGCCAAAACCTCTGAATTTTCGACCAAAAATTTGGGAGCATTGGCAACCCGTAGGAGGTACACACGGGTGCACGTGCAACCCCAAGCTTGGTGGTGCTTCCCCTGCAAAAAGCACCGCTGATACGCTGATACTGCTGGTGGTGCCTGTGGACAGTCACCACTCGCCACCCGCTGGCAGCATCTGTGGGCAGTCCCTGATCGTTGCTGGCTGCCACCAATGCTGCCGGCAGCATCTGTGGGTGGTTGCCGATCAAGGCCCGCCCCCACCAACACTGCTGTGGCTGCCTGAGGGAGTTTCCCACTCACTACCACCATGCTGCCATTGCTGACACCACTGCAGCTGCCTGCGGGGGCTCCCTGCTCACTGCCACCATGTCCCTGCCACTACCACAGCTGCCACCACCTGTGCAGTTCCCATGCCTCCCCAGCCTCTGGGGTCATGTGGTGTTCATGTTTGGGAGCCATGGTTTTTTGAGGGGGAGTTAAAAGTCTTCATTGTGGGGAGAAAAAAGCAATTTTTTCTGTACTTAAACGTGCCTCTGAATCTGCTCATAGAGCACCTGTTTTCATGATGATTTTAGAGTGATACCGAGGTTTCCTTGGGATGGGTTTGAGATGGTTTTCATTATTCCTTACTAGTGAAACCACAGGTAGATCCTCTGAATTGAGAAGTACATGATTTGACAAGGAAATGCTCTTTTGTAACAGGGAAAAATAACCATGTTTGCAGGATTCACATTTCTTAGCCTTTGTTTCAGAAGGTATAAATGAAGCCCTTATGCTTTTTCTTGGAATAGAATCTCCAGATGGGAGAGAATACCTCCCGAGTCATCCAGTAGATGCTTCCAGAAATGTAGAAATATCAGGGAGATTGAAGTCTGGATATTTTTTCAAAAAAGTTATACAAACTTGTTTTTGCAGTGCCCTACTACTGGTTTTTTAGTTTTCTAGTGAAGTACAAAGCAGAGACTTGAAAATAGAACTAGATCATAAGGAAAATGTCCTTCATATACCAGATTTACTTTGCATAGAACAGGGAAACAACTATAGCAGGACAATGGAGTTGAAGAGTTCTAGCTATGATGGTCTAGGAAATGTACAAGAACCAAAGGGGTTTTTTGTTTGTTTTTTCTTTTATTTGACAAACTGTATAGTTTGGAGAGATTTTGGGTACACCTTCAGACACAAAGTGTCCTTCTGGTCTGAAGAACAGACAATTTGTGCCCCAAAGTTTTCCTCTCCCCCAACTATACAATGGATCCAGAAAAAGATATCTTAAAAAACAAAACAAAGCCAAACAAAACCCTTGCCTCTGTAACTGGATAAACATTTGTTAGCAATCAAGAGAAAATACACTCTGGATGTGAAAGCACCTAAATCGAACATACTTTCCCCCCATCTCTTCTCTCTTTTAATTTTTGTAATTGCAGCGGTAGTGCTCTAACCTCCTTGTAACCAACAAGAGATCAAACTGAATCAACTTCGTATTATTTATCTGCCAAAAAGAGGAAAAGATCTGTCTGATTTTCTCATTACATTGTACATCTATCACTGTCTTAGAAAGAAAGTACTCATTAGTGAAAAGGTGTTGACTACAAAGGAGAAAACAGATATGAAGTAGTGGTGGCCACCTAGCTGGGGGGGGGGAGGTAGGGGGGTTGCTATAGATAATAATGCCAGGGATTATGAAGAGATCAATAGGACACAACAGTGGAGCAATTAAGAAGATGCTAATTAAGAGGTGAGGTAGGAAGGGATGCCGGAAGGAAGACATAATAGGAAGGAAGGAAATGAAAAAGGACCTTGTAAGTGAAGGAATGGAAAGAAAAGAAAAATGGGAGACTGAATTAAAGAATATCTAGACCCTTCCCTCTTTTTCAAGAAGGTTAAAAGTTCATTTTGTACTCTACCTACGTATCTTGCAAAGCATTGTGTACTTTAAATCATGTACATATCTCCTTTAGAAGGTAGAGGCCGATTAAATTTGCCCTTTATTAATACATCCCTTAACAGGTTGATCTCATATCTGCTTCTATTTTATTGTGCACATGAAAACTTGCATTTACTCCTTGTTTGGACTTCTAGCTAAATCCTGCATGGCCTGCTTTCTTTTCTTTTTCATAAAGATTAGTATATGACATTTTTTTTATTTGCATGTTGTGAAAGCCCCTAAAAGCTGCTGATTAAAGATTAAGTTCCCAGTCTTACAGTGCCTCAAGAGTTTGCAAACTATGTGCCCATAAACTCAGAATGTTTCATGCTTTTGGCCTGTATTTGAAACACAAGGTATTTATGTAGCTTTATAAAAGGGGCTAAGGCTTGTTTCTCTGTATATGAGTGTGTGGTTTTCCCATTATTCCACAAAGAAAACGTCTTATTATAGAAATTGGAGATAATCATGCACTGCCTAACAAGCAACAAACTTTCACACTCCCTTGCTATCAGCACAATTTGTTTTCACCACTTTATCCTAAGAACTAAAAGTGAAGTAAGCTAATAAAACTCATTAAAGACATAAGTTTGGTAACTACGGTCATTAGCATATTTGAAGTTTTTTCTTCTGTGTATTAGCACCACCAATGCTAGGTTGATGTTTAGCAAAGAGCACCTGTCAAAACAAAAGAAGAGCTTCACACCTCACAATTTTAAGCCCCAGGTAAGAAACTCAGCCTAGTGGATCGGCAAAGAGGAAGACATTGCAACCTGAAACTAGAAGACTTGGAGGCGAGTAAATGAGATCCCTCTGGGTACCAATAGGCTTTTGTTTGACACGATTAAGTCCTCTTTGTTTCATTACATACGTCAGTGCAAAAACAAACAGTGAGATCAAGATAAAGAGCTTGCAGCACTTCTCTCTTTCTCTTTCTCCCTCTCTCTTTTTCCCCCAACCACAATTGCTGCCTCTTTAGTGGACAAGCTTAAAAGAACTTACTTCACTCAGATAAAATTGATGAGACCTGCAGAGCAGGTGTAGGAGAGAGCTTTTGGCTTAAAAAGTGTGAAGCACTTATGTCAATGACCTGATCAAATGATAAGCATGCCAGCTTCCTTTGCTTGCTAATTATTTTTTCTCTTTCGAAAGGAGAATTCTGCCATTGCATGAAGGCCAGAAAATATTTAAGCCTTAGGACCCGTAGAAATACCCACCAATACTGCTTCTTCAAGGAAAGCAAACATTGCTGTGGGGGCTTCTGGGATTGTACCAGTGTTGAAACTTACTCACAATTTTAAGCCAAACATTTACTTAAGCTATATTTAAGTGTGGCGCGATCCCAAGCTCCTTTCCCTAGATAAAGGAAGGTATGGATGGCATGCCAACAAAATAAAGCTGGCAAGAATTAGGGTCAGCTGGGGACACATTTTAATTATCTCTCTTGAGTCAGGTAAGCCATTTGGAGTTTATTACCATCTACTGCTTTGAATGTGATTAAAAATCACTGTATTGTAATTTCTTTACAAACCTGGATCTGTCCCTGCACAAATCCACTATAGTCCAGTGGGACAATGACCAAATCAAGTAACCTTTTACTATGACATTGTGTGCATCCAGATAATAGATGTCATGTTGCATTTTACTTGTACTGAAAGGGCAGGGTTTGGCAACCTGAGCTTCACTGGAATGGCATTTCAGTAGGTTCTAGCTATTGAATGGTGAGGGATCAAAACTTGTGCTTCTGTAGCAGAAGACTGACCCTGAAAGACCAGTGATATGCAATTTATGCTTAGGACAAAGAATGATTGTCTTTATATATCATACAATTAAAGGAATTGGCACTCCTTAATGTCTGCAAACCCAGCATTTTTCGTTTAGGCTCTGCAGCTCAAATAAATGTAACTTGTAAACTAAAAGTTTTGCATACAGGAAGTTTTACTACCTCTAGTTAGAAAAACAACACAAAACAGAATTACTTCTTGTGATAGTTTGCACTATTGCAGTTGAATTGATATGTATGAAACATCCCTTTAGAGAGTCAACACGTGTTAGCTAGGGCAGGTAAGACTTCACCCGTGCAGCTATACAATAAAGTTGGACAAACAGAAGCTGGGCTATTTGGATAATTACACATTTTTGTTAGTGGCTTCCTTTCAATGAAAGAATAGGATTCCACAAATGAAGTATGCCTTACTGTGTTTGTTTACTTTTGCATGTGTGCACGCAGACACACCTGAGTGAAGTCAGGTCTGGCTTTTTGACTTGGGGGTCCTCTGCTGCAAACACCTTCAATGGATTTTTCATTCTACCCAACAACCTATCATCTTGTAAATTGTAGATCCTTGTAATTGGTTAAAAGCCTCATTTTCTAAGGCTTTAACAATCAGTAATTGAATCAACATATTTTCATATTGTGACCTCATCGTGGACAGCATCATTATTGGTAGTGTTCATGCAGCCTTGAAGTCATTGTGATATGAAATAAAGAAATGTGTAAGCATTTGGGATGTATCACAACACTAGAGATTATATTTGTCCAATTTTGGAATGGCTTTTACAATTAAATAACACTCTATACTTCTTTTGTAGAGGAATACAACTAATACAAATGTTCCTCCAATTTAAAGTTTCTTGAATTCAGATTGTATTGCTTCTTAAACACTGCCAAATTCCCTTCTTTGAGCAAACAGTACATAACCTATCAAAATCCCTTTTTAAAGTATATTGCCAATAAACGGCTGCTATCCTCTTACACATACCAATAAGTCATTAGTAATGAGAATTGTTTTAAAGAGACAGGTAACATATTTCATTAGGCAAAATTTCAAATGGTCATCATTTTCCAGGTAGAAAGATTTCAGTTGTATGATAAAAGCTGATATCAAATAAGTCTTTATTTAGAAACATAATATTCTTTCAGCAGGTGATGACATAACCACTTGGTTTCTCCACTTCATTTACTGTTTGATGTGTATTAAAAGGTCATCCTTAGCTAATGAAAATGCCTGGTTAATTTTTACATTCCTGTTTGGTCCAGCGTGTTTATCTGAGGGATAGAGATGTGTTTAGAATGTCTAATTCAATTACAAATGCCAGTCAAAATTAAACAGCAGAAAAATACTTTTATATCAATGCTTGTATTTGTAAGAAGAGTTATGAGTTTTTTATTATTTATTTCGGAGATGAAAAATACAGGAAAAGGCACTGTATTAACTAAATATTGTACCTTAGAATATCAGTCATTTCATTCTCAATAGTACTGAAAGGGTCTAATTTATAAGTTTTTCCATTTCCCTGTTATGCTGGTTTGTAAGTTCTGACATTGCTACTGGTATGTTAATGAGAAGCTAGTGTTCCATTAAGAGTAAACCATATGCTCTACCGCATACTGTGAAAGAGAAAGCATATAATGTGACTGTTGCCTTAGTAACACATTAATTCATTTTGTCAGTGTTGGCACAGATCATTTCATTTATAAGAAAACAAGTATAATAGTTTACCACATCTATAATATTTACAGTGTTTCTGTTACAAAACAGTGACAAAATGAGTTTAAAAAATAGAGTTTGGATAATATAATTAAAAGATGATATTTGTGGTAAAAAAAAAAAAAATCCCCGTACAAATTAAAAACAAGATTGGTGTAAAATTTCTTTTCACATTTTAACACCAAACTGTTTGCTTTTTTGCATATTTGTATTCTACTAATAATATGCGTAAAAAAATTTAGTCCATGAAAAACACAAGTGCATTAGCAGTTTTTAATGAATGCTAAACAAAATATTTCATACAACAGTTTTGTTAAATTACAACCATTATAAACCTAATCGTATGCTAGTGTGTTACTCATAACAAGGCTAAACATTTATCTAGTTTTATCTGTTCTTCCAGATGTTTCTTAGTAATCTAACACTCCTAAAATATTTAAACTACTCTATCCTCTCATGTGAGAGTATTTTGTGTTTTATTTGCTGAAGAGCTAGTCACATGTATATCTAAATAAATATAGTACACTACATGCTTGCAAAACAAGTGATACTTAATGGGAATTGAGATAATTCAAAGACATGATAAGGAAAAGTAGTGAGAAGAGAGAAAAGACAAGTTCCTGTTATTAAAGCCTGCACCTGTGGGAGGGTATCATCTCTTCTCATCCTCAGGGCATCCCACACCTGTAAACACATGTTCCTAACAAAAGTATTTTACATTTGTAATGCCCACCTACCATTTTATCCCCAAATAAAGAGCATTGCATGCCAGGTATCTCTACAAGAACAAAAAATTCTAGTAAAAATGGCTCCACTCTCTCTCTCTCTCTCATTCTGTCTCATGTGCACACACACACACACCAAACCACACTTACTTTATAGGGACTAAACAGCATTTACAGTTTTTAATTTTTTGAACAACTGCAGACATTTTCCAAAAGATGTGATTCAATGCCAGTTGTTCAAGTATTGTGATACTGGGCCAAATTATGCAGCAGAAGCAATCTCGAAACGCTGAGCTGAGACCATCCTTAAAGGATCTGAAACATTCTTGCTTTTAGGAGCATTTAGTTAAGTGGCATTTATGATCTCTCTGATATTACTCAAGAGTATTTTTTTTTTAGTCTGAATAAATCCTATAAATAAAAATGTCTTGAAGATAAAAATTAAAACGAAATATGACTACGTGATATATGAGAGAAAATGGACTTTCCTACTTAAAATTGTTGAAGTATTTTATCTGATTTATATATTTCAGCTAGTTTTTTAATGAATTAATAGGGACAAATAAGAAACTTTGCAGAAAGCCCTCTTTTAACTACAAACATTCTTCTCACTAAGATTTATCTATCGACTATAAATATGAGTTCAGATTTTACCACTTAGAAGTGTATTAATATTATCCTTTATTTGTGTGTAATTCAAAATGTAAAGAATATTGTCAATAGTATTGGGGAAATCCTAAATTCTGTAGGTTAAAAATGTGATAATCTCTCTTGTATCACTTAAGAAGGGTAATTCTCAAGTTTCTGTCCGGGATGTATGCAAAGTTATGCGAGATTTTTTTGATTAAAAAGCATTGCAACATTTTGGCTAACTCCTGAAGCTTCATTTAAAAACACTAGCTAAAATTTAAGTCATGTTGAGGCTACTAACATTGAAATCTCATTTTTTTAACTTGTTAGATAAAAATCACAAATTGGAAGCCTGAAGTCCTACTGGTTAAAATCATGTACTGATTTTGAACACTTGATTTTTAAAAACCCATATTTATTAAGGAAATATAAAAAGGTAAATAAATAGAAAAAGAAAATCTTGTAATATCTAGATGTATATAACATTATGGTGCATATCCATCTACATTTGACCCATATACTACAATGCAGAACATGATATTTCCTCTTATGTTAATGCAAATGAAAAGTAACACTGCTGAAGTCAATGGGGTTACCTCACCAGTGAGTGACAGAACAATCGGTCCATAATATGTGTATGTATACAAACAACAATGAGAGATAGTATGTGAGTGAGTGAAAGAGAGGAGCATTATTTCTAGGCTGATCAAAGCTTCTGATGGCATTCTTTGCCAACCATGTGATCAAACCTCAGTTCGTCTGTGATGTCATTAAAAACCCTGTGATGTTTTCATAGATTTGGTCACACAGTTTGTTATGTATTTATTCATTTTGAAATGTATTACAGAAATTACTTAAAAACAACCTGATCTTTATACAAAATAATTCTCCCATTTTTATGCATAAGAACCTAAAACAATTTAATATTAAAAAAATAATCCCACCTGTGTGTGTGTTTAACACTTACAATTTGATATCAAGACAATTGTGGACTATTTAAGTAGTGAGACTGTGAAAAACAAGCCGAATTTAGCTATTAGAAAGCTTCTTTTAATCAAAGTATTTTGTCTATTGTTTTCTTTATAAAAATACATATATTTTATGTACTAGGTGTATATATGACTTGCCAAAGCTGTAATATAATAATAAGCATCTAAGTAATAGAAAGAGGGATCTATTGAATGAAGCCATGTAATATAAATCACATGAGTGGTGCTTTATTAATGACATCACAATAATTCTGATGTAACTTGTTATATATTGACTCCTGCTTCAAACCAAGCTAGAGATTTAGAGATTTTCTTTATTGCTTATAACTCCATCGCATTATATATTTGTAAGAAAAGTCATGCAGAATTGAAGACTTAATATTAATATTTATGAAGATAAAGGCATATAGATTCAAAAGGGATGTATGTATCTTTGGGTACTCCAATTTTTAAGTGCCTAGCTGACTACCCATTTAAAACGGACATGATTTGCAGAAAATATTGAACAGCTACTGCCTGAAAATTAAGCAGTATTATAATAGGTAGAGAAAAATTACTAGGTAATTCTGAAAATATAGGTCAATGGGTATGCATTTGAAATCCCTAATTTAGTCAGAAGTCCCATTAGCATCAATAGTTTTGATGCGGTATGGTTTTTTCAGATGTTTGAATTTGAAACTGTTTTGCATGCTTCTGCTGCCACTTGAGTCCTACATATAGCTCATTCTCTAACTCAACTTTTGTTCATTCTTGAAATGTACATTCCTGTTTTGTATGTAGAACATGAACAAAAAAGAATCAACTTTCTTGTAAGATGCTTGGAAAAAATAACTAAATCTTAGTTCATCTGTACTAATTGACCTGATTTTCTTTGGGTACCAACACAGTAGTGAAATATAAACAATTCTTTTATGACTTGAGAAATAGAGGTGTATCACATAACAGCCATATTATCTACTCTTAGGAGATTATTAACACACACACAAAGAGTTGCCATATCAGGGCTAGCCATTCCAGCATGACCACTGCCTACTATTCCATTTTTCACATATATCAAGGTACCAGCATATAGGGAGATATTATACTGATTTACTTGCTCATTCATCTTAGGTCAGGTGGAAGCACTAGTATAGAGGTACTAGCATGGAGTCAGCCCCTTAAAAGTGTATGATTCAATTCAGTTGTTTGAAGAAATAGCTTCTTTGAGTTATGACTAGGTTTGGCTTTATATTTATTACACAATACTCTAGGATGGTGAAAGACACTTGAAAGAAAAGAACAAGTGTTGAAAAAGGAAAAAAGTCTAAAAATATGATCTAGAATTTTTTTTTTTTAATGTTCATTGCCCTCCAGCCTTGGATAAAACATGTGGCTTCTTACATGTCTTGCAGTTATCTCCACAGTGCTGTGCAAACACAGTACAGCTACTCATACCTGACACAGGCTTGCATGTAACAGCCAGCAAGCCAGAAGCTTAGCTAGATTTTAGGGAGTGGAGGTGATAAGCTTCAGCAGTTGGAGAAATAGTAGCCTAACAACTTGTAAGACATGCAATTATTCTCCCTATCCCCTGGTCATCTTTATCTTCTGATATGTAAATTAGATGGAGCATACAGAGGTACAACCTAGGAAGCATTCCAGGTTCCTCTTTATAATATTTTGGTGCTCACACAAAATATGGTTCTTTTATCTATAAAATGCTGCCAGCATCACTGAAAATATATTGTAGGTGAAAATATAGCTAGTGACCACTTCCAGAGGCAAAAACCTAATCTGCATAGACTACCTGCGGCCCCTGGGCTAAATACAACAAATGATGCTATCTTGTTGCATTGCCCATTGGACACAGAAGCCTCAAGCGGGATCAGGGCCCTAGTTACATATGTAGTCTGTGAAAACATAGAACAGATTATGCTGCAACACTCTTATACTCTAGTTTTAAGATAAAATGCAACTAGTGGGTGTAACAAAATTAGGAATGCCCAAGCGGAAAGAAATGTGGGTGACAATGTGGATACTTGTAGATACTTAGGCCAAATATGTGCATAATTAACACTTAGAATGAGTAATTTAATAATATAAGTATATAAATATTGGTAAACACTAGATGGTGTAGAAATTCCTGAAGAGAACATATTTTTTTTTCACAGTGATGTACAAATATCTTCACACTTCTCTGTGTAAGAAATAGTTGGGCAATAGTGTATTTACCGTGACAATTTTTTTTTCAATCAATATAAATGCACATTGAGCCTTTTTGTGGAATTCTACTGGCATCTAAACTGGTGCTATAGCACACAAACTATCTGGGTGATCAACTGAACTCCAAATTATCCAGTCACAATAGCTATTTTTATTATGTGTGTTAATGAGGCCCTATTGTTTCATCAGCCTCCTGTGTACTCACACTTCAGTGCTTAAATCTGGCCAGGAAAAAGTAATTCCTTTCTATAGGTTCTTAAATAAGCATGGCAAGTATTGTATGAAAAAATATGTAATACAGCATTTTGGGCAGAAAGCAGAACAAACCAAACTTTTTAAAAAATATAAGTTGTTGAGATAGTTTGCTTGTTAAGATTTTTAACCAGATACAGTGTCATATGATTCTTTGTTTAACAATTTACTTGGAATATTATAATAAACTAAATGCCTGATACCACTTTACTATCTTTGGATAAATACATTCTGTATTTGATGCACAAAATGGGAATTCATTGTCAGAGAGAAGAAAAATATGAAGACCTTTTTTTCCTTTCAGCTAGATTTCCAAAACAGAATTTGGAAAGTGGAGGGTTGTTTCCCCCCCTGCCGCCAACATAGTAGTTTGGGTTGTTATAGTGCAATGAAGGTTATCCTAAATACTATTACCAAATTAAGAAATATTGGACTTATCCAATGTGCTCAGGCAGAAATATGTGGGTGAAAACAGGGCTCTCCAATTTTTCATTCTTTTGTTTTCTTGTCTTCTGTTAAAACTTGTGCAATATTTGGTTATAGAGCAATATTTGTGGAAAAAGTAGATTGTAGTCTATACTTAGAATACAATATTAATATGTAATAGCATTTTACTTCTAAATTGTGCTTCCATTTAAATCAACCAGGGTAAGGAAAAATGCAAATAAATATGTGCTCCTTAGTAGACGATTGAGGAGGTATGTAACACTTGTTTCCAATGTTGACCCAGCTTCTGCTGAAGTTTCCTATTGCCTTCAGTGGGAGTTGAAATAGGAGCCTATGCAGTTAGCCAGTAAGTGATCAAATTCAGTTCAGTGTATTAATGATGATTTACTGTACAGAGCCCTTAATTTTCTAGAGTCTAGGTACTTTTGAGATATTGTCTCATCCCAGGCTTCTTCAAGGCTTTTAAAGGACACTGGATTATCTTGATCTCTGTTCTGACATCTCACTTCTTTAGGTTTGGGCTGGAAGTTTTACTCTCAATCACAGTGCCACAGCATCCTGGGTGCCTTGAGATCCTTTCAGGGTTGCTCCAGGATGCCATACAATGTTAGTACTGTTCGTTTTACAAACATGATTCATTGGATAAGCCTAGAGATTTCAAATGCAAATCCATAGCTGTGACTTTTTTGAGTTCTTTGCAACAGAAAAACAGCTTTATTATTTTTTTGTAGCCAAAACAAGAGTAAAAACTAAGAGTTGGTCTTTTCCTAGGGGTGCCTTAAGTCTGTCTGCGGGTGTCTTGAATCTAGAAAAACTGAGCAGCACTGTTCTAGTTTAAGGAACCTCCTCTCTCTGTCTTCATCCCCAAATGTGTCCACCAGAGGGACTATTCTAAGAAAAATTCCCAGCTATGCAAACAAATTGAAGGAGTAGAAATATATGTTCCTGAGGTGGTTATTTTTCCTTATTCTATACTCTTATAGAATGGTTTTATTAGCCACAAATTTTAATTTCAACCTTTAGGAATTAGGGAGCAAATCTGTTGGAGGATGGAAAGAGTGGAGGGGGGGAAGATATGTATAATTTGCTGTAGTGTGGTAATGTTACTAAGTTTATAACATCTAGCAGCTTATTTTAGAATATTGCTAAATTGATAAAGTACAAGTAGACAACTATAGCCCATATAAAGATAGTGAAATGATAACAAATTCAACCACTTGATTAAAACCTCAAGAATTGCCCACAGCTTTCAGTTCTGTCCTCAGTTGTCTCAGCTACAGAAAACATGTTAAAATAGGTCTATCAGAATCATGCGTGAGTTATTCTGAAGCTTCAGTGTAAGGCTAGTTTCAGACAAAATCTGACCATTTTGGGCATTTAAAAAACACACACACAAAACCCACCCCCAAAGTCTAAGATGGGGGAAGAAAACAGGAACAGGGGGAGAAAAAGAGGCAAATTTGTATATCAATAGTTGTTGCTTCTTTTTATGTAGTTTGCCTCAACTCTATTTCATTCAATTGTTTCCTATCTTTTGGTCAGTGAAAGGATATACTTTGATGAGCTTGATGTAAATCATGTTTTAAAAATACCTAACATATATGACTTATTAGCAGGCTTTTAGGGCAGCTGGATAATGCCAGAAACTGCATCAAACCACTGTTTAGAAGTGTTCTGTTTAAAATTAATTTTTTTTCTTTGATAATTTTCAACACTTTTTGGCTAAAATATTCTGCAGATTATAGAGCAAATATATACTTAAAAGGAAAAGCACTTGTATTTCTGGAGACAGTCACCAGAGGGCATTTATGGACTAATTCAAGACATCTTTCTTCACACACTGAAGGAACACAGAGAAGCAATCTAAATTGCATTATACTGATATGAAAACTTAAATCATTGCTATATATAAAAAGGCAGAAAAGAGAAAAGATGCCAGCATGTTTTGACTTAAATTAATGCTAAATTTGAAAAGAGAGATGCTGACCAAACTTTCACTAGTTACTTTAGAAATGATTGACTCCTCTTTATTCTATATTTTAGGTATTGTTGCCTTTGTCACAAAACAATTGAAAAAAGGTAATGAAGAGAGAAAATAACTTAAGAGAAAACAAACATTTTATCCACAGCATTCATTACCTGTAAAGTTTGAGGAAACACTGTACTATTTTTTTTAACTCTTGCCATTAAAAAGAAAGCAATTTTTTTGAAAGATGAGTTCATCTTCTGTCCTGGGAGGCAGGCTAATTAGTATTCTTAAATAGTTGCCTTTCAAAGAATATAATAATAAATGTTCTAATAAAATGATTAGTTTGGAGAAGTTAACAGAGATCAGGTGGTATATCCTGACATGACACACCAAATGTAGGGCTAAGTTCATGAAAAAATATTTACGTAGGTGCTGAACAATTCTGGTGGGTGTTTCAATTTCAAGATGAGTGCCATCTTTGGAAATGTCTTATTAAACAAGTGAATTTCCTTTGAAGTTGCACAGAACAGTTGTGCAAAACACAGAAAATATATTGATATGATATTTAGGAAGTGGTCCTTGAGCCAAAAGCTGTGATAAAATATGGTGCTAAATTCTATAATAACCCCCTCAAAACTGTTGCAACAGGGTTGTACCCTGCATAATTATATATATAGTTATCTTTTAAATAAAGGAATTAGGCATAAAGTCAGTGCAAATGAGTGAGAAAATCTAAATAATAGGTAAAGTGTGAACTTCTTGAGTAGATGCTTGCACTCAAATGGAGCACAACTGCAGTTAATGAGACCCTATGCAGATATTGGCTTCTGTCAATGAGGAGCAGCTTGAAGGATGAGGGCAAGAACATTATCTCAGCAGATGTGCATACTCATGTACATATTGCCAGCTGCAGCTTTGACATATATGTTACAACTTTCATCTGACAAAAATGTGCATACAATGGTAATAATGCATTTAAGGCTGAATCCTTCTCGACGGATGTGATCTATATGCTGTCTCACATTCTAGACACACGTACCCAATCCCCTCTTAATCATTAATATTAGCCTCTATCACACATATGTCCTAAAACAAGTCCTAAATGAATGCGTGCAGTATGCTCTGACATCAGCAGAGTCAATGTTGTCAGAGTTGTACATGGAACAAGTTCCAGGACTAAGAACCTTTAATTGAAAATGAATGTCTTGCTTCTCCCACTTGGCACTGGAGGTTCAGGTAATCTCAACTAAAGTTTCATGATATAACAAAAAGAAACAAAAAAATCTGCGCTTTGTCCATGGCAGATAGAAATAAATCTATCATCGCTGTAAACTGAACCGGAAGTTTAAAATATATGCACAAATAAAATACATGTACTGTGTATATTAACATGATTTATTGAAAGTAAAATTGCACTGATAATTCCTAATGCTGGATGACACCATGTGCTTATATATTCAGTATATCCACTGGTAGGAGGTAGAGATGTGAGGAAGTATAATCCTACAGAATTCAGCTTAAACATACACAGCATTTTAAAGCACAACAATAATCACTGAGGTCTTTACAACAACAGGGAGATAAAATATTAGTTTTTAAACATATGTTCTACATGCCAAATTGCAGCAGCATTTATAGTTGAGTTGAGCTCAGTGATAGAACAAAGGTAAAGTTTCCAAAATACTGACGTGAGTTAGGGAACAACTACACTGTGGTGACAGTGAGTGCATCTACATGTGCAATAAAGGTGGAGCAATAAACTTTGGTGCAGTTCGTGCCAGAGTCAACAGCTCCTGGGCAGAGTGTCTGTACATGTGCCCAGGACTGCAGCACTTTGAGCTGGGGCAGAGCAAAGCAGCCCCAGACTCTGGGAGGTGGCATCAGGTGGCGGAGAGGCTGGCTGAGACACAAGGATGCTATGGTGCAGGCTAAGCCCCTGCACTTTAGCACCCTTGTGCCCCAGCAAGCCTCTGTCACTGTCTGTGTATGCATTTCAGCACATGTAAGTATTCTGCTGTAAGATAGCACTGTCCCTGACAGTGGAGTTAATTAAGTTATTGCACCCTAATACTGGCGCATGTGTAGATAGTGATGATTTACTGAAGAGCAAATTAGTCAACACCACAGTAAAATACATGTGTAGATACACCCAGTGACCATGTCCAGACAAGTATGGCCATGTGGTATGTGGCACCACGGACAAGTCTGGGGTGCTACATACATATAATCAGCTGTTCTCTGTGCTGCAAGAGAGCAGTGCAGGGGTGTGTGTGTGTGTGGGGGGAGGGTTAACCCCTGGATATCCAAGGGTAAAAAAAAGAACCACAAAAAAAAAAAAAAGGCAGACGTGGGCAGCGTGCGCTGCTCAAAACCAGAGCCTGGCCAGCCAGAGCCATACTCTGGCTGTCAGCCAGGCTCTGAGCAGCAGGACTGTTGCTGTGGCAGCTCCAGGAGGTACTCAGGACCAAAGCTCAGTGCTTCAGAAGCCAACTGGTCCAACCCCCTACACAGATGTAGGACTCTTAGTTTCAGAGCTTACTGTCCCAGATAGATGTCTATCAAACCTCTTTTTGAAAACCTCCAATGAAGACTATTTTATAATTTATCTAGGAAAATTATTCTACAATTTGAGATTTAAAAAATCTCATTTTAAAGTTTGAGAGGACATAATTTCTGCCTACAAATACACAAGGGGATTATAACTAGGAAGAGAAAGAAAGAAAAGTAATATTTAAACTAAAGTCAATGTTGGCACAAGAACATATGGGTATAAACTCTCTGTGAATAAATGTATGCTAAAAATTATAAGAAAGTTTATACTCATGAAAGCAGTGAAA
This sequence comes from Crocodylus siamensis, assembly GCF_052110815.1. Lineage (NCBI taxonomy): Eukaryota > Metazoa > Chordata > Crocodylia > Crocodylidae > Crocodylus > Crocodylus siamensis. The sequence goes on along the minus strand of NC_143396.1, from coordinate 243,940,019 downwards.
ATCTGGATTATTTAGGAATAGAGAGGTAAAACAATCTAAATAGTTTTAGGAGCTTGACACATTTATGATTATATGACTTGGCTGCCAGTGATAGGAGGAGACTCAACTTGATGACTTGAGAGGTTTCTTCCAGGTTTATATCCTTTGTTCTAATAATGACAGTACTAACAGAACGCTAACTCTGACAACACCAATGGTAGGAATATTAGAGTGGGCTTTTAGTACTGGTTAATATCATTTGTACTTTGGTCTTTAGATATAAAATTACATTGAATTGCACAGTATGAGTAAAATGCCCTTCAAAAATATGGAATAACCATTCTTGTCTTCTCAACTGTTTTCCTAGAGGAAATAGTAACTCATAAATGACAGTATTATGTAATTTGTTTTTTTAGTAAAATGCAGTCTAATCCAGTTAGTCATAGTGCTTGTGCCATTCCTTTGCCAGTATTACAGACTGATGTAGTAAGAGGCCAACTTTTACATAGAAAAATCTAAACTTTGATTTATATCTCTATAAATTCCTCAGAAACAGAAAAATTATTGTAAATACACACTCACAATATATATATATACATATATATATATATATATATATATATATATATTTCCCTTAACACTTTTTCATTGTTAAAATAAATTTATATATTTTAACAATGAAAAAGTGTTAAGAGAAAATCTTGGAGATTATCCTTTATGGCTCCATAGCTGGCTTACTTGTTGACAGAGACAGGCAATCTTTTAGATAAAAGAATTGGTCCCTAATGTGTGTGGGTTGGGAGGAAATACTTTGAATGTGTATTTTGGAATTTCTGTGTTGGGCAAATATAGAGTATTGTTCATTTGTTTGAAGCAGTTTTGGCTGAAGAGGGTGGGAAGAAAAGAAATGCTGGTGGGGCTTTGGAAAGGCAGTTCCTTTGTTTAGGAAAACAGCAGCATTATTTATCTTTATCTACAGGTGAAAAAGAAACATAAATACTATTTTAAATAGCTCAACTTTGAGTCACCTATTTTATTTTGATGGGGTAGTTGCATCCTGGGTCAGTAAAAAAATAGATATATTCTTAAGTGATACATGTAACTCCTGAAATATCTCTGTATTACCTTCTTGTAGCCATCTCCTGCTATTTGCTTGGCAAAAGGAACCTCTGCATTTGAAAGAAATATAAAAAAAGAAATGGAAGTCAAGAAAAACTGGGTGATTATAAGCTTTACTTTATTTAGATGAGTTTAAGTGGGTATGCTTAAATCACTGTTATAGAAAAGTAAACGTTTAATTCCTATTGTCATGTTATAATATAAAGCCATCATTATACTTTAGTTTTTACATCTGTAGTATAATATCATTACTTCAAACAGATATGAAGTGATGGACAGCATAAATCTTGTATATTTCTATATTTTATTTACAGTAAATATCATAATGCAATTTTACAAATGGAGAAGCTGTGCAGAGTGGTTGCATGAATTGGCTGAGGTATACTGTGTACATTCGAGACAAAATTTGCTAAAGTAGAAGTTGGAAGCCAAGCTCTTAAAGACCAGATTTTACCTTGCAAATCAGTGGCTCAATTTTTCAAGCAGGGTTGGAGTGTGGTTGTAGCCATGGTCCAGGAGCTGTCCAAGAAGGAAGTATTTTTGTGACATCTTTTATTGGACTAACTGTATAGTTAGGAGAGCTGTTGGAGAAGCTTTCAGGCATCTACTATCCTTTCTAAGTTTTGAGAGAGAGGCAGACCAAGATATCATAAAAAAATCTTGTTTCTTGACTTTCAAAAACACCCCACATCAAAATCAATATCTGCTTGGTTTTGAGAATATTCGAAATCAAACCCCTTTCTCCTGAACCTACATATGGAATCAAGGTTCTCCCTTTCAGCATCCTACATCTTAACCTTTGGTTCTGTTATTCACTGTTTGTGTTGTACTGTTTGTGAGTCCTTCACTTCTCTGAGGTGTAGTATCCCTATGAATAAAATGTAGATAATGGTATTTGCCTGATAATAAGTGACATTTCTTAAATGCTACATGAAAATATAAAATCAGTGGCAGAGGTATCTATAAAACTTCAGCCTGCTAAAACTTCTAGACCAGGGATAAGCACCCCCAGTATGGATGCCAGAGCATGCCATATGAAGGCATTTTGCTTGGCACATGCACCTTGGGGTGGATGGTCGGGAAGGGACCTGGGCTACACTGCCACAATAGGCATAAGGCCCTTCCATGCAGCTCCCACTGAGGGTACTAACAGACATGGAAAGCTCTCCCCTGCCCCCAAAATGATTTTAACTGGAAGCAGCAGTGCGCTACTTGGACCCAGCTTTGCAACATCTGTATAGATTCGGTGCTTTAGTGGGGCTTTTTGGTGCTTTTAGCTAAAGCTGATTCAATCATTTATTAGATAAAAGCAGCAAAAAAGGCCCACTAAAGCACCCATTCTACACAGACATTGGGAAAGCACTGCCTCTTCTGGGCATGTGTTGGGCTCAGTGTGGGAGTGTATCGAGTTTAAAGTGCCGTGTTCTTTTCTCCACGTCTGCAAGTAACCAAATGTTTTAAGAATCACAAGTGGGAAGGTGGATGTGAAAGTACCTATTTTTTCATTTCTACAAGCATCCATAATATGGTAAGTGAAATTTCTACTAACCACTTCGAAATTTCACGATCTTGTTCCAAACCAACAGTGAAATTTCACAATCTTATTCCAAACTGACAGAAGTTTTAAAAATTGGAAAACAGGCATTTTTGGTTGAAAACAAATAAATTACACCTTCATGATAAATAATTTGCTTGGTTGTACCACAAATTAGTAGTCCAGCTAGTGTTAGATACTCAAAGTAATTTCATGATACTGAAAATACTGCCAAAGCTTTTTACAACTACAATACTAATAATTCTGTAAATTCTACAGGATTTTATAGTACCTGTAAGGAGTAGCAGTATTAGTGATAATGTTTAGTGATCCTAATCTGGATTCTTCAGAGTTGCCTGATGCTAAATTGGAGTCGTGTATTTAGAGTCTACTTTCACTCACTTGATTATTCAAAATATTTTATTCCTCTTTCCCCCTCCAGTAATGCAGGTCTAAGTTTAGGGGCCTAAAATACCCAACGGATAATGCTGTACAAAATTAGAAAGATGGTCAATCATGTTTTGGGTAAAAATATTACAACCATGCTTGTTCTATACAAATATGATACCACAAGAAGGCTTGTTCTGTATTGAAAAGTCAGAACAAAGCACATCCTAGGAAAAAGACCTACAAATGCAAAAGAGCACAAAAATATGGATTAAAAATTATCATACTTGATCTGGGTAGCAAAATGTAGCAAGAAAAAACCCCCCACGCATAGCCAGAGCTGCCAATTCTGTATCTTCCAAAAAAGCAAGGGCAGGATACCAAGTACATTAGTCTGCCTTGTGCCAAGCAAATATCTATGAAAATGTCACCTTTATGCAAGTGAAACACAAAGCGGGTAGAATTTGCCCTTAAATGTGAGGGGGAAAATGTTCTGAAAATAAACAAAATGTTTTTTTCTGCTAATTAAAACATGAATCAATAAATATTTTCAAAGTTTAAAAAAAATACTGTTCCTCTCAAGCTGAGCACCAATCTGCTGGGCTCCAGCCAGGAGAGAATCTTTCTAGCATAGTTACAAACAACTGATGCGAGGGTAGAAAACAGAAACATGAATACATCCCTCATAATCATTCAGACACAACTGTGTGATATTTAACACGTTAGTTAAAGGGTTTCCTATCCTCCACCCCACACCTCTTCTATTGGTCAGTGCATTACTGGTGAGATGATAATGTGCAATAGAGAGACTACTGAAATTACAATGTCAATTTTATAATGAATAATGCTTGACTCAACAAAGCCTAAACCCAGAATTATGTCAAGATCACTAAGAAATCTGAATCTAAATCTGAGATGAGTTGCTGTTTCTAAACATATGCTAAGGAAACACATTTTAGTAGAGGCTGATCAATTTATTACATTTCAGAAACAAGTGCTGATTATCAGAAGCTGTTTGCTAGGACTGGATTAAGGTTATACCTAATCTGTTCTTTCATCAATTCAGATATTTAATCTGATCAATTCCCCATTTTTTGTCCTATCTTCTTCTTATCTCCTCTACTCTTTCTGAAAAATATCTTTTCTGTAAGCAAGTCTCTGATTAGGGGAAACTGGTTACCAATTGCTATCTTTTGCTGCTGTTGTTCTGTGTTTTAATCATGAGATAATTATAGTATGAAGCAACAAGGATGATTTGAATTGTACACAGAAATTGCCATTAGACCAGTGTATACCTAGCACATATTGGTTGTAAACACTGGGTGTACCCTCCTAGTACATCCTGCCATTTGTTAAATCTGTTTACTCAGATCTCCTACTTCCCAGTATGCCTTAAAATATTTAGACACTAGAATCAAGATAAAATAATATATTGAAAGTATCCTAAGAATCCATGAATCACAGGTGAGTTCTCTGCAACCCCCCTGCCTCACCACTTTCAGTACATCAGCCCAGCAGTGGCACAAAATTACTCTCCTTGTATACTCTGAATAATACAAATGGTGCATCTTGATCCACAGTGTGTATGTAGGTTTGCTGGTCCTGCACTTTGATTACCATACTGGGCAAACTACATTAGGGGTGCATGCTACCTGTTACTACTAGGATCTGTAAAGTAACACAGGGGGCATCTAAATGAGATGCTTAATGTGCAATAGCCTAATAACACTGCACAGTAGCATGCCAGAAAAATACTGTGCTAATATGCTACTGTGCAGTAGTATTAGGCTACTGCACAGTAAGAGTCACTAAAAAACTGTGGGCAAGCTTTACTGCACAGTAACTGTAGTTACTATGTGTTTAGTTAGTACTTCATTAAGCAAGTACTAAACTAAATGTGCAGTAACTACTGTACATTAATGAACACATAGACGTGCCCACAGTGTATCTTCTTGGGTTTGGATTAAGATAAGAAAAATATATGTTCATGCTTAAAGCCTTGGCTGCTGCTATATTGCAGTTCCATCACACTGGGCATGTCTAAACATGTATTTACTCAGGTGTAAATTTAATCTGGTGTAAAATACTGTGGAGTAAATGCTTTCGGGCAGGCAACTTCACATGCAGGGATTAGTGAGCTTATTTGCACCAAGTTTCCTGCAGCTCTGCAATGAGCCCCTGCTGCCACTGGGTGGAGCTCCAGGCTCCAGCTGTAGCTGCCAGCACTCAGCAACTATCTTTAAAAGCTAATCCTGCTGTCTGCTTTCTGGCCAGCCCCTTCCCTGCCTAGGACAAGCATGCCCAGCACAGGGGCAGCACATGGTAGCTCCCTCCTTGCTCACTTTACCTCCCTGTGCCATTGTTGCTTCAGCACTTGCCAGTGACAACCAGTGCTCCACCCTCCTGCTGGCCATGGTACTGGCCCTGCTGGGCCTAGCAGTTCTCCCCGCCTCTGCAGGTCCCAGGAGAGCCATGTAGCCACCAATGGGGGCCAAGGCAACAGGTGCAGGAGGTCCTGGCCAACCACCTTCTCCAGTACTCCCTGCTCTAACTCCCCTACACTGCTTCCCACAGGCCCCCAACCCCACCTGCCCACCCCCTGCACCACACTCACTGCAGATATGTCAGAAGAACAAGTATTTATTTCCCTCATATTAAACAGATGTTTCCCTCACCCCCTTCCCTCCCAAACAAACAGAGCAACCCTCCATCCCCAACAGAGCCCCTCCACCACCCACCCCACCCACCAATAATAAAAAACCCTCTTCTTGTGCAAACTATGTACAAAATGATTTTTGTGGTGTCCTGAACTAGGGGGCTGTAGGGTGGGGGTGGCTAGGGGGCAGGCATCCAGCACCCTGGCCTCTGGCATATCCCTCAGCCCATGGAAACAGCTCCTCACACACTACCCAGGGCATGAACAACAGGGGCACACTTGGAGCTCAGTGACTGACAGTGACACTGTGGTTTTGATGCCACAGTGAATGCAGTGAGTGGGGGAGGCTCACCCAGGGGTGATGGCGGTTGTGCTTCCCCAGCGCAGACACCTCCCCCTCTAGCAGGTAGAGTCATGGCCCAGCAGGACTGGTGTGCAGCTCTGTGGCCACAAGGAGCCAGGGCAAGCAGTGGGGGCGGGGCACCTAGGGTAGGGCTAGGTCAGCAATTCCTGGTGGCTGGAGGTGGTGAATAACCTCCTCCCAGGCCCAGGCAGCTGTTGTGGGATGGCGGGCAGCTGCCAGGGTGGTATGTGGAACTAGGATTGGGGGCCAGGCAGCAGGCAGCACAGATGCAACTGCCAGGGCCAGAATGGTGTCCAGCATCCCGTGGTCACTGTCTGTGGCCTGCACTGTTTGGACCAGGATGACATTCTGCTCCTGCGGTCCTTAAAGCCACTCACACTCCAGGGCCAGGAACTTGGCCCAGAACTCACAGTCTGCCTAGTCCCATACCTCCTCATACTGGTCCCTTGCCTCGTTCTGCTTGTCTTGCATGTTCTCCTGGGTGATGTCCTCCACCTGCCAGACCTATGTGTCCTCCAGCTGGTGCTGGCATGTTGCCACCAGTTGTTGCAGAAGGAGCGTCCTGTCCTGGGCACTCCTCTATGGACTTGATGCATCCACAGGGACCTGGCTGTGGGTAGTGGTGACTCTGAGGCTGCATCTTGGCTGCCAGAGATGGCCTCTCCCTGCATGCAGCTGTGGGGCCTGTAGAGCCATGAGACAGAAGCTGTTTGTGAGAGTTTGCAACATTTCTCAGATAAGATGCTCTGTACCATGCCTGTGTCCTCTCTGGCCTCAGATAGGGGATCAGGATGTATGGGTGCCCAGGGACCATTGTAAGTCTGCTGGGCAGGCCCAGGGACAGGCCTAGGCAGCTGCTGGCTGAGGCTCCCATTCACACATGCTCCCCTGGGTTTAGCAGGCCATCTGGGTGCTAGCTACAGGTAGTCTGTCTCCATGGTCCCATTCCCAGGGTGGGACAGGCCAGGCTTCTAGTAGCACCTGCTTCCACAGCTCCAGATCCCAGTGCATTCCCTTTCCTTCTGTAGGCCAGCTGCTGTCCTGTGCTGCTGCGCAGCCCACAGCAGCTGGACGTGGGGGCATGCAGCTTCCAGATGTCTGGGATAAGGAGATGCCCTTGCCCCATCCCTCCCCACAGAAGGCCTCTCTGGGGAGGTGGTCCAGGGCAATCCCCCCCTGCACTGTCACTGAGCTCCAAGTGTGCCCCTGCTGCTCATGCCCTGGGTAGTGTGCAAGGAGCTGTTTGCATGGGCTGAGAGGTATGCCCTGATGATGATGATTGGTGCCCTGGGTGCATCTGCACATCTAATTTTCATAGATTTCATAGACATTAGGAAGGAACCTTGGAACATCGTTGAGTCCAGTCCCCTGCCCCAGGGGCAGGAAGACAGCAGGGATCATAGGATCCCAGCAAGATAAACATCCAGATGTCTTTTGACGGCGTTCAGAGTAGGTGCTTGAACCACCTCTGGTGGCAATCTATTCCAAAGCTTGGGGGCTTAGACAGTAAAGGAGTTCTTCCTTATGTCCAGCCTGAAATGGTCATACAGGAGTTTGTGACCATTCGACTTTGTCATCCCTTGGGGTGCTCTGGTGAACAGATGTTCCTCCAGATTCTGGTTAGCACCCCTGATAAACTTAAAGGTGGCCACCAGATCACCTGAGCTTTTCCAGGCTGAAGAGTCCCATGGCTCTCAGCCTCTACTCATAAGGTCTGTTTTCCTGACCTCTAATCATGCACGTGGCTCTCCTCTGCAACCTCTCAAGTTTCTCCACATCCTTTTTTGAATTGTGGAGCCCAAAACTGGATGCAGTACTCCAACTGCGGCCTCACCAAGGCTGAGTACAATGGGAGAATAAGCTATGATCATGCAAGGGGAAGGCCTGGGGTGCCCTGCAACTTCTGCTGCTGCCTGAAGTGCTATCTGAGGCTAAACTACACATCCCTCCCCTGCAGATGAGGAAGACATTGCTGTCAGCATTGACACATTCCTTAGCATGTGAGAGGCCTGTGCCCACCTAAAGTTCTGCACTGTTTCCCACCTCCCTGTGTGCTGTGGGGGGAACCCAGGTCCAGGGCAGTGTGAGCAGGGTGGGCAGTGGGAAGGGGCTGGGTCAAGCAATCTCCTAGCAACTGCATGGCACTGTAGTGCTGGGGTGCTAACTAGTAGGCACAGCTATGCCGTGGCCTGCCCAGGGGGACACAGGAGCTTACAGTGCCCTCAGGCTCCTTGTCTGTATGCCCCAGGGCTCAAAATGTCTGCAAGGCTTTTAAAGCCTACAGACAGGGGCTGCCATAGAGGCAGCCCAGCCCATGGCCAAGAGAGGCTCCTAGCCCAAAGCCCAGATGCTGGCTTCAGGCCAGCCCCCTAGTGGATGGGCTGACCCAGGAGTAAACTTGCTCCCAGATCATGCCTACACATGTGTTACCGTGCATTAACTAATCCTGCTTAAATTTGCTACTTGAAAATTTAAGTGGGAGTACACGTTTTTACTGTGCAGTAAGCCCACACACATATAGAAGTGCGTGGTTACTATGCAGTAAACTATGCTAATGTGCAGTAATGCATTCGTCATCTTCCATTAAAACATTTCTAGCCCTGCCTGAAAAACTAAACTTAATGGAAACATTGTAGTGAGGTTCACCCGAGTGTCCAAGCAGTCTGAAAAAATACATCTGAGTGGGTGAACTTCTACATTCATCTAAATGTCATATTAATGCCAGGAACCACTGGTCTGGGATCCTTGTCAATATCATTAAAAAGTCACTCTTTAAGGGGGCATCTACATGTGGAATTTATTGCAGAGTTTATTAGTTGGCTCCACAGAAAAGCATAACTGTCTACATGTGCAATGCTAGTAGAATAAAATATTAACTCTGCCATGGGATAGTACTCTCCAACACAAGAACTATCCTACAGCGAATTTTTACTTTTCTGCAACATATGTGTAGACAGTAACTGAGGCTGGCTGGGGCTTGAGGATGCTGCAGTGTGGGGCCTGCTTGCTCACTAGCCCAGCACTGGAGCATCCTTGTGCTCCAGTCAGCTCCTCCACAGCACATTGAACCAGGGCAGAGCAGCTCCAGGCTGGAGGGCTGATGCTCTGGGCCCTCTGCCAGCTGGGGCTGCACTGCCCTGGCTCAACAAGCTGTGGTCCTAGGTGCATGTGAAAACATTGCACCTGAGAGCAATAAACTCCAGTGTGAAGTGCACCAGAATATATTGCATTGCATTAATAGCACATGTAGATGCACGTTATGAAGAAAATCAGAACTCGTGGTAGAGGTGATATCTTTTTAGACCAACTAGATTAAAAAAAAAGTCTTTAATTGCAAGTAGGCCTGTGCAAAGTGGCTATTATTCACTTTGGATTCAGATTTGGTCCATTCGGGGGACAGTGATTTGATTTGGTGATTTGAATCACTGTCTTGATTTGGCCAAATCTGATTTGGAGATTTGGCTGCTGCCAAATCCATGAATCACACAGGCCCCATCCCCCACCCACTCTCAATGGCTGCCTCACCTGCCCCAGCTCCCAGCTCTTTGGGAAAAAAAAAACCCAACTCACCAGGTGGTGCCAGGTGGGGGAGGGGGCAATTCCCACTGCCCCACACCATGTGGGGAGCTCTGCCATGAGCCCTTTGATCCCTGCCCACTGTCCCAGCTTCTCCCATGTCTACCTAGCCCACCCCAGCTCCCGACTCTTTAAAAAAAAAAAGACCAAAAAAGCCCCAGACTCACAGGATAATCCCCACTGTCTCCCACTGCCCCACACCACATTTGGGGCTCTGTATGAGCCTCCAGAAGTCCCAAGACCACTGCAGGAGCTGGTGAGTCCAGGGGATTTGGGGGGAGGAGTTTAAAGGGCCAGAGCTGGGGTGGGCAGGGCAGCAATGTGGGTGCTGGGGGAGCAGGCAGAGGTTGGGGAGCTCATGGCAGAGCCCCCCATGCAACATGGGGCAGTGGGGGGGGCAGCAGGGATCGTCCCCCTGCCTGGCAGTATCTGGTGACTGGGGGCTTTTTTTTAAAGGGCTGGGAGCTGGGGTGGGTGGAGCAGCCATGGGGTGGAGCTGGGAGAATGTAGGAGCAGGTAGGAGATGGGGCCTGACAGGGGTCCCCCCCATATTCCCCTCCCCCTCCTCCAGCCTCCCCTCTCCTGCCCCCTGCTTACCAGCTTACTCAGACTCTGAGTCCAGCTGCCTGCTGCAGCAAGCAGAGACTGCCCAAATCACTGAAGCTCTCTGAGTCTTTTCCAAATCAGTTCAGAGAGCTTCAATTCGATTGGACCTTTTAATTGGTCCCCTGATTTGATTCAGATTTGGTAAAATCTCCTGTTTGTAGCATTTTATTTTATTTTATTTTATTTGGAAAAATCTAGTCTAATAAGATATCACCTCTACCGCAAGTTCTGATTCCTTTTTCCTCTAGACCAATATGGCTACAACCTGGATACCTGACCCTATGAAGAGAAGAATTCAGCAGGGAAAAGAAAAAAGCATTTCTGATTTTGATATCCCCACCTTTCAAGCAGTAACACCATCATTGTGACTGGTTACACTCCACTTTGTGTCATGGTCAGTGATGAGTTTAATCTCTGGTGAGAAAAAAGTTCATTTTGAGCTCTTATTCTTAAGTAGATAATCATGCTGAAACATAGCTACTTTTCAACAGGAGCTCTGGATCAGCTCAAAGCCTTATGCAGTTGCACAGTTGACACTGCACTAATGCCATGCATTGGCATACAGGTAAGACTGAGTTGTCTTAGTCTTAGTCTGACTGTGCATCATCCCTGCTACTAACCTTGTTCATCTTGCTTTTTTACAGTAAAAGTAATCTGCACAGACAGCACAACTGTTTCTCCTCTTTTGTGTATATTTCAACAGGTACAGGTGTGTTTTTGTCCAGGATATTCAAAAGATATCTTTATCCACACCTCTCAGCTTTTTAATGCTCTGTAGTCTCAGTCTATAAGTGTATCAACCTGAACACGGATCATCACTAATGTCTTTAATGATATCAAGTTGCTATTGAACAAAGGGTCTAGCCGCTAATTCAACATGGAAAGATACTCTCAAGTGAGAGGCTGATATCAGCAAAACAAGTGGGGTAAACCCTACAGAGAAGGAAATCTGCTAAAAATATGCAGAATTTTAATACACATTCATGTACAAAATAATTTTGTCAATGAAATATAGAAATGTATGAGGCTTGGCTTCTAAACATGCACACCCCTCTCTGTGTACATTTAACTGTGGTTGGGAACTACCAGAGATGTAGTGCTCAAACCCAAGGTCTGCTTTTGATCACTCAAAAGCCAGGTTCATAGCTAGGGATACATTCAGTGTTGTCACTTTCCCCTATTTTATCATGGGTCTTGCTATATTTAAGTATTTTTCTTAAAGCTCTAGTTTTTGGGATCATATTTTTTGTGAAAACCTCAGGTTCTATTTTTAAAAATAGTTTCTAACTCTAATAGTTCTGGAGAAAATGTGACCCAGTTGCATCCATTTGACTCAGAACAAGATGATAAAAAAAAAAAAGAAACAACCCCCCACCACCAGGTGTGTGAGTCTTCAAGAGGAGATTGGATAGTCATCTTGCTGGGGTCACCTGGCCCCACCTGTCTTTCCTGCCTGGTGCAGGGGGCTGGAATGGATGATCTGCTAAGTTCTCTTCCAGCCTTACAGCCTATGAATCTATGAGTCTTTTTCATATTTTCTTGGGGTCTGACTCAGATTCAAGCAAGTGTTTGCGATACAATGGCACTTAGAATAATAGAAAAGTATGACTAGATACTCAGGAGGACTTCAGGAGGTGATCTAGTTCAGTACCTTTTTTCAAGATGATATTATCCATGATTAAACTATCCTAGACAAGTTCGTGTCTAACCAAACCAAGGATGGAAATTCCACAACACTTATTCACGCTCACACTGAGAAAGTTCATCCTAGGCTGGATACACACATTCAAATGACCTGACAGAATTCTTCAGCGTTTGTTCTCTTGGTAGACAAACTGGAAATGCCTGAACATACGTTTGAATGCTGAGCCCTTTGAAGAGCAGCAAGCTGGCAATTCTGATACAGCACAGCCAGGGTGTTTCTCTTGGGAGAGCAGTGACTGGTGATTTTCATCTTTTACCCTCCAACTATCTATGCTAGGGACACCTGATATCAGGACCCAGCATTAGTCTAGCATGCATGCCAAAACACTGTTGAATTTCAGTATATAAGGGAGGCTTATGTGTGCTTGACACTTACTGTATGGCAGCAGGCCACCAGCAATAGTCACAGAATTACCTGTACCTACCTTCCAGCCTTTCTCAATCTACTTCCTGTGTCTATTTCCCACAATTAGTAACAAGGGCAGGAGGGGGATAGAGAGTGATTTTAGAAGGAATCCTTTAAGGAGCGTGTGACAGGGCAGTAAGGTACCTGCTTCTCTAAGAGCAGAAACTGCCTGGGGAGAGAGCCCAAAGAGCCAGACAGAAGCCCACAGGTGCAGGCTTCCATGGCAACAGGCTAACAAGTAAATTAGCCTGCACCTGCACCTGGTCAGGTGACTGGACTAGAGGGAGCACTTCCCTGCCAGCAGCCAAAGGGGAAGGAGCCTCCAGGGAGGAATGGCCCAGAGATACTGCAACTACCTGATATGCTGCACTTAGGGCTAATGGGGCTCCAGGAGCTACCTCTGCCTACTGGACACTTAGTGCCAGGGAAAAAGTTGGATTCTTTTGAAAGGGGCAGAGCACACCCTGAACTTTTGTGTTATGTTATAGCCCAGGGGCTCATCTCTTGTTTGCTGTTTTATGATACCGGAGGATCGGGCTGAGGCTGTTGGGGAAGCAGGGGGCCTCATTGGGGACCCACTACAGTGTGGGAAACCCCAATGCCATTGTGGGTGCAGTGTTTGGGGGAGGGGGAGCAGACCCTAGTGCCAGGGGACACAGTGACAAGGGGGAGAGCAGACCCCAGCTCCAGAGGGCACAGTTGCAGAAGCTGGACTAAGCTGAGGCCACAACTCAAGAAGACAACATTGGTATGACATCTGCAAGGCTTGGGGCATGGTAAAGGGGCGGTTTTGGAGCCATGCATGTAGCCCATAAGGCTGAGGGTATCCCGGGAGGCACCCATTTTGAGCAGGATCCAAAATGGGATCCAAGAACTCATGAGGTTCAGTGGGGTCCAGCAGGACTGTGTCCAGACACTAAGATCAAGGGTATCCTCCCTATATTATAATAACAAGCAAGACATGGCAGGAGAGAAAGAGTGGCTATTGGGCTGAATTGGCATGGTTATAGGGGACCTAAGGATGTCACGGCCGTCCCTGAGGACCCCATCTCATGACAGAGTTATTCTGAGAAACTTGAATCAAAGAAGAAGCAGCAGAATGTAAATAGCTTTGGCTTAGGCACAAGGCAAGATACGGGTGCAGAGTACTGGCCCATGTGACTTTGACTAGTCAAGTGTGACCAGGATCAGTCGTCGATATCAGATAGCCCTTTAGATAGTTAATTATCTAGTTACACAGTAATTGTATGTGTGTCTACATGTTCATTAATGTGCTGTAATTATGATGCATCAAGTTTACTACCTGTAATAAGAAGTACTAACTTAATGTACTGTAATAGGTACTACTGCGCATTAGCACAGATGAATGCTTTTTGTGTGAAGCTTAATGGTCATTGGACTAAATCTACTATGCATTAGCACAGTAATTGCCAGTCATGCTGAAGTGCAATAGAATTATTCCAAAGCACATTAAGTGTCTCATGTATATGTGCCCAGTGTATGTAAATGCAGCCTCTGTGTGGGATTGGCAGGTCTAGGTTGCTTTTTTTTTTTTTAACACTGTATATGTATTAGGTTGTATATACAATGACCTATCCATCTATCCTTTACATTTGAAAAGACTACTGCATATCTGTTATTCTGCATATATTCATTTACATTAATATTAATGTCCAACAACAATACAGCATTCAAACATACCACTTTTTCCTGAAACTTACCCTTTTAAAGGAGATCACTTTATTTGGATTGATACAGCATAACAAAATTATATGGTATGTGGAAATCTCCTATAGGCCAAGATTTCTGTGTTTCTAGCCAAGGTATAGAGACAACTTAGAGTCTCGAGTCTAGGGATTGTATTATAGCTTGGTTGTGTCCTTTAAAGGTATAGTTTTCAGTATGCTTTAAAAGTTATAGGGATAGGTTTGTTTAGATAAAGGACAGCATTTCTAAATCTCATTGTAGAATGAAATAAAAGGAAGTCTGTTTCTTCACTCAAGAAAGCCATGTGCATGGCAATCTTTAAGTAAGCAGGTGCAGTTTCTGAAGACATCCAAGCCAAAGGCTTGCACCTTCATTCAAATGAGCAGTCACAGTGAAGGCATAAGGAAGATTCAGACGATTATGGACTGAGTGTTAAACGCAAACTCTAAACCTAAATACCAGCTGGTTAGTAAACTGTTTGCTTTACATTTCAATCATTAAAATTCCCTTCATGCTGCATTGTTAGCTATATTTTGTAAAGCACAAGGACTGTGTGTTGTATAGATAAGCACAAAGGAAAAAACAATCACGAGCAAAGGCACTTCAAGCGAAGACAGTCTTATGTTAGTGAAAACAACCCTCAAATGTGACTGATAATAGGTGATTGGTCAAAGAATGAAATGCCTAACTACACATGCCATTAGAAAGAGCAGGCCAAGTTACTTCCGACATGCTTCATTCTGCATCCTTCCTTTCCTCTACCTTACGTACTAAGGCTGTGAGCATACACATGAATGTCTGACACTACCTTAAGCCTTAGGAGCTTGAACACTACATACTTCATAACCTGCTTACAGTATGGATTGCAGAAGGACTTGCTTGATTATCCATTATTTTTATATTATTAATAGGACACAGCACTTGACTTTTACCTTTCAACGGTGATTTTTTTTTCTTTTTTTTCCAAAATGCAATCCCCACTTCAGTCCTATGACACAGAAAAAAATATTATTTCTTTCATACAGACAAAAGTTGAAGGGTGGCCTCAAAAGTTATGATGCTGCCAGGAAGTTGGGAGATGCAGGTTCAATTTTGTGTTCTGCTGAAAACTTTATGCATGGCTTTGGGTAAATGGTTCAGTTTCTATCTCCTAGTTATGGCACTGTAATATTAGAATAATAGCACTTTCCTACCTTGCAGACGTGCTATGAAAATAAATACATTAAGAAGTGTGAGACGCAGATACTTTAGTAATGAGGGATGTAATATAAAATATAGATACAGAATAATAAAAACTGTACTAAAAAGAAGTCATTCACACCCGTTGCATGCATGCATTATAATAAAGTCTTTAATTACATGATCGCATAATTTTGCTAAATGAAACCAACCTCATTCACTGAGAAAGTAGCTTTTCAATATATTCTTTAATCCTCTTCCACCAATGTGTGGTCCTAGTCCTTGGTTACTGCAGAGCATCAAAGCCCTAAACTGAATATAAAATTTGATATTTTTCCTGGCCTTTTTAGAGTGGTCTCACCACAGCAACGGAATGCTACACCAATATTAAAGAACATATCTACATAACAGCCCTGTGAGACTAGGCAGTATTATCATCTCCATTCTACAGCTGAGGAAATGAGGCGCAAACTTTTTATGGTCAAATTTTCAAAAGAGTCCAGTAATGTTGGTTTCCAGCTTGAGACACTTCTGGCCTGATTTTTATAGTTACTTTTTAAAATTCCATTTCATATCTTTAAAGCAGAGCACCAGCTGACTTTAGTTGCAGTTACAAGTGTTTGGTGCTTCTGCAAATCTAGCCCCAGACATCTCATTTTTTTGCATTCCAGAAAATGAGGATGTGCAAATAAAGATCACTTGTGAACAGTCTGGTTTAAGTGAATTCTTTGACTTCTGTATTTCTTTAAAGAAACCCTACAGGCAGCAACCTAATAGCCTTGATTCACTCCCAGAGCATCATCCCTCCTGTTTACTGAATAAGGCAGGTGTCTTCAGGAAGAAATAGTGTGTAATCATCTAATTAAAGTCTGTATCGTAATGCATATGCACAAGGGGGTCAAATTAAGGCATTTTAAAATATACATCCTTAATTTTTTTTGAGCCGAAAAAAATCATCATGTAGAACCAGCCATTTCTAACCCAACTTGGCAGTTGAGTTTGGACCATTAGATCTATAACAGACTTCTTGCAACTGAGCTAATAGGATAGCTGGTTACAGCAGTAAAATGTTGTCCTCCATCTGAGCTAATCACTAGAGAAGGATGAGACACATACTTTACTACTGGGTTTTATGGCTATTTGCTAAGAGCAGAGGACCGCAGAGATTCGGATTTCAATTCTAGGTGCCGGAGTGGAGTGTTACTTAGCTGTTATGCTACACTGCTTTCTGACCCTAGCCTGTCTTTGACTATTTGCTCTTACCTGCTTCCCATGTGCTGGTTTCTGTGTCAACTTTTCTGCTATCCAACTCTCCAACCTCATGTTTCTGCACCTTTCCTACTTTTCCACTGTCCAGTACTCCAGGATGTCCACCTTGGGCTTTGCCTATTCATGATTCATCTTCCTCTGCTCCCAACCTCTTCCCAGCCTCCCTCCCTTCATCTTCTTATTCATCTTTCATTCCCTGACTCCTGTCCCTTTTCTCTGTAAATATTCACCCCTAGACCTCAGTTTCCGATGCTTTCTATCTCATCTCCAGTTTCTTCACTTCTGCTCTGCTCCTGTCTGCTGTTGAATTAAGCCACCTTCCTCTCCAGCTTCTACTCCATAGTTACTGGGGCCAGAAAGAGGAAAGCATTGAAAGAATGGGAGACACAGTCTCTGTGCTCTCTCTTTCAGGGTCCAGTGTGACAGTAATCAGGAGGAGCAACTGAAGGAAAGATCCTGATCAATCCTTATATTGCCAGGATAGAGTAAACTCATTGTAGAGGGAATCTGCAGAGAATGTATCTGCTCTACCAAGTTCCTTTTCAGCATGTGTGAATTGACATTCTTCAGTCTTATAACTTGATCAAATTTAGATAAATTTTCATGGGCAGTGCAAAAGGCACTTCCTTTACATTCCTGACACATGCAGGATTCTCACAGCTGAATTTCAAGATAGCCTTCCAAATACAGGATTTGCTAGAGTTTCTCAAAAAATCTGTTATAAGTTTTTAAAGACTTTTTTTTAACATTGATTCCATTTCCCCCTCTAATCTTGCTTATAGAAACACCCGAATGTTTCTATCTGAAACTTTAAAAATAATTAGCTGGAGGTGGACCTCTAGTATGGTAAATGCAGGGCTGAATGGCTTAAGTTGGTAAAATTATAAGCACAAAAAAAAAAAGAATCATAAAAACATCAGGCAATCTTAGCTTTGACTCTACTAGATATAATAAAGGTTAGTGTTTAAACCAAAGAAATCAGACCTCGAACACAGGAAGGACAATGTACTTGTATTCTACAATACAGTCCCAGCTAATTACTTGATCAGAACACATGTCTATTTATCTTATATAAATCTCTTCAGAACAAGATGCTGCTCAATGTACATTTACAACCTTCCATTTAGTAATTTCTTTTCTTTTTATTGGATTATTAGAGACACTGGCAATTTATAATATTGGAAACCAATCTGCTTAAATATGTCCAAACAAGCCTACAAGTATTAATGGAACCACTTAATATAAGAACTATGCAAAAACTACTTCATTCACACAAGTTCTTTCTTTCTTTTTTTTTTTTACATTTATATAGAACAATATTTTTAATGCTCATCTCAGACATGTTAGTAACCTATCTTGCTACATGCTTGTAAGGAAGATTATTTTATTAGCTGTTTATTGTCCTCAAGGTTATTGCTGCATTTGATGAACAGGCTTTATTATTTAAATTGTCAATCTTGTCAACCCAAGCATGCCCAAGACATTTTCTCACTAGTTGTTGTTATGAGATTTCAACATACTTGAAAGGACAAAGAAAATACTTAAAGAATGTTACTAATAGATTGGTTAATCAACAAATGTCCCTATCAGATTTTACAAAGAAAAATTAGCAGGCTACTGGGTCCTCAAAAAATTTTCTGTTTAAAAAAACCCCTACATTAGTACTAAAAAATAAAGTCCTTTTGTGATTGATTTTTCTATCCAGCTGCACCCAGCTATAAAAGAGTTTAAGGAAAACTACCCATTAGCTGTTAATTTAAAATGACTTATGAAATTAATCCTTTAACCTTTCTTGATATCTTTCTGACAAACTCCTAATCTCTTTAAATTGTTGGTTAAAAAGTGCACCATTAAATCAGCCTGTCATCAATTTTGGCTCTCGTCACAGTGACTCAAAGGGTTGCATTAACTATGATCACTTAAAGAAACTGCAACTTTTTATAAGATTTACAATGTACAATATAATCTCACATCCAGAGTTGACAGACCTGGGTAATGTCTTCTACAAATAAGCTGTGAGAGATTCTGTCTTGGGATGTTGCAACCAAAGCAGGCTATTAAATAGTCTGTTTTAGGTACTGTAGAGATATGCTTTTCAGTGTAAAGCAAAAACAGACAGATAACAAATATCTAATTTAAATACTGAAAAAATGATGCAATGCAGATTGTTTTTCAAACTGGCTGTTTCAATTTTAAATATGCGCTCGTTTCTCAGGACATAATTTCCTGAGATTAGTGAATATGAATGCAAGTGCTAAGTGCTGACAATTTGAATTCTCACTTCCCTTAACACTCAAGTGCTAAATATTGCCCAAATTCTTGCTAAAATGTTAAGTAGTTATCTTTTTTACTAGTAAATTACCATTGATTTGGAGATCTGGCAGTCACGGTCACAATATAGTAGGAAGAGTAAGTAGGGTACAGGAGAAGCCAATTCCAAATCGTGATGAGAAAAAACATCCAATTTTCATGACAGCAGGAAATTGCTCTCACCGTGAGAGAAAATGTGAAAACAAGTCAAGTAAGTTAGCATTGGATAGTAGCCAATCAGGAGAGTTGAAATCAGGTGGTTAGTTAGTTGAGTTAAGCTTTAACACTGAGAGTACCTGATGATATTTTGGAAACTAACTTTTGAGGAGAAACATCAGCATGGAGGAGTATTTCAACCAAAAATATCTATGGTTTTGCACTGTCTTGACTCAAAGATGCATGAACTATTCATTTGTCATGACTAAATATTTATCATATAGATTTCACTCACATATTTGTGTGTTTGTATATATGTGTTAGCCATAGTGAGACAGGCAAATGAGGACAGAAAAGCTACAAGGTGAGATGGAGAGACAGGATGCTTGAGATAAAGACTCAGTCTTTGTTTATGATAACTGTTGGTACTAATAATAGACAACCAATATTTGTGCTACCATTCTGTAGTTGCACTAGGATTTGTGTACATTTTTGCCAGATTCCTGTAATTGGTACGGCATTGAAACTCACTTTTGATACTCATGAAAAATGGTGGAAGTCAGGTTGACTTTTTTTTTATCGAAAAGTTATCCACTCAGCCACAAAGGTTGTGAAGTTCCCAGTTTGAAAGTACTTTACAATCAGAGACCTCATCAAGAGAGTCATTTTCAAAAAAGCACCACACTCCCTCATTGCAAATGAATAAAAAGCTGAGAAAACAAGCAGAGAATAAAGCTACTCTCAGCCTGGGGTTGGCTCCGTAGTGTGGCCTAAATCAATCTCCATCCTTTTTTATGCAGAGTGCACTTACATGCTGATGTGATGGCACAGTTTTGTATAAGAGGTCCCAGGTTTGGTAACTTAAAAGTGGCTTATACAGTTCTTAAAATGCTATAAAAGAGAAGGCATGTTGTTTGTAATAAATAAAATTGTATACTGTAATTATAAAACAGCATCCTCTTCCATTATAAATTGAATATTATTTATATTCTTATAGTGTATTGATTCCCATGGAACTGCACCCACCAATGCTGAGTTTGGATTGGACCAGCTTATGTAGTCATTATTGTTACTTCTATTTACTGTTGTGGCATCAACATAATATGACAATAAAATGAAATTCACAGATATTAATTTTCAGGCACTCAGAAAATAAAGATATATTTTGTGAGCATCAGTGCACTTCCCAAATAAATGAAATTTACAATAAAATTATTATATTTAATAATAATGTTTCCTTTCATGCATGTTATTATGGTTGAACCTTTATGATACATTTGCAAAATTTGATCTACAGCCATGAAGACTATAAACTTCTTTTTTTAAAAAAATGAAAGCAGATATTCCTTCATATGCATGGGACTTACGAGCTGTGGCTTGAAGAAAAAAATGTTGTGAGGCTTGTGATAAAACTATGACAGTTGGCAACACTACACTATAGATACATTTTTATTGTGCTATGTAACTCCCATTAAAAGGAAGGGATTGCCTAAAAATACACTTGTCACATTTGAAAAATTCATGTGTAGTAAATTCCTGAATGGATGCTTTAAAGCTTGTAACCATGAGAAAAGTTCTAATACTAGATTCATCATCCACTTCTTTGTTGGAAGCAGGGACTGGGTACCAATCTGAAAAAGATTCCCAGCTACTAAGACTTTATTTGTAAGTGAAATATCTTCTGCCCCATCCAGGAATCACAATATGAAGGTGGAATAGGTTAAGGTGTGCACAGTTTGATGCCTTCAAAAAGTGCATCAGGATTCCTTTGGGCCCGATACATTGTGCTGTAAAATGACACATTGAAAAATTGCACCACCTACCTGTGACAACATTGTGCCACAGCATTATTTGATGATGCATATGCAAAAGCATCATACCACAATGCTTGCTATTCATGTGTAGCTTAGGGTATGTACAAGTGTTACATTTAGATTGCCCTAAATGATCTTAGGGTGATCTAAGGGGCAGTGTGTGCAAGGTTCACAAGGCATAGATCATCCTTAAAATGGTGCATCCATTCTAAATTTAGTTTACCTCAAAGGGCAACTGAAATGGTTTAACCAGGCTTAACAGATACCTATATATGTTCATAGCACAGCCTTGGGCCGGGAAAAGTCTAACCACTCACTGCAGCTGCAGGGTTGTGCTGTTTTAACCTTCCTAACTACCCTTGCCTGGATTGGGTAGACATGGCCTTATGGAACCACCAGCCCCACCCAACTCATTAGCCCCCTTGTGGATTTGCCAGCTCCTCCCTCCAACTGATTTACCTCTGGCTGCCTACTTGAATGCTTACATGCTCAAAAAAAGCTGCCTAACAGGAGCTGGGTAATTTAAATGCTTGTTTGCACCCTTAGTTGAGCAACTAGACTCAAGAATGAGACCAAATTTAGAGTGTCTGCAAAGTTTCTACTGGCAACCAATGCTTACGTTGTCACTGAGGGGGCTAACTTGTTTATCTGCTCTTACATTTCTGAGATAACCAGAAGTTTTTTGTCTGTCTCAGTGCTTAATTCTCAGCATGGTACTGAGGTCAAGATGGCTATTGGAACTGGCTGGAACTGTATTCAGAACAAGGACATCCTTGTCTTTGGAGTAGGCGTCCATACTTTTTCCCCCAAATATGACACACATACAAGGGGGCATGTCTTTCTGCAGTGCAGCTGGATACTGCCTTGAATGTTTGCATACCACACAGGGTTGGGGGGCAGGGAGAGAGTCTCAGACACCCCTTATTTCAGAGCACAAAATCTCCAAGAGCACCTCAGGTTGCTCTGCAGTGCTTCCTACCATGGAAGAACCAGCAGTATTTATGGGCCTGCTCTGATGCAGTATTACAGCACGTCAAAACAGACTCAATTAATCATGTGGTAATTACTACACTCCAGCAGACTCCAGTGTTTCATGTACCAGTGACCCCATGCTTAAAAATGGTAGTTGGGTTGTTTTAATTAAAGCTTGTTCAATGAACTTCAGTTAAAGCACCCCCATTGTCATCTTAAGCACACATGAGATGCTCCATACACTTTAATTAGATGAGCTCTCAGAACCACTCTGATTAAAGCACCCCCCGCCTTTTCCCCCTCCCCACTTCTGGAGCATGTGTATAAACACTCTATGTGAGTACTGTAGTTTGCAGCATTTAAACTGCAATGTTTCCTTTATTTATAAGTAATGTGATTTCTTGCCTGGAGAGGGCATGGTAAGGGCAAAAGCAAGGGGGTGGAAGTATAGCCAGATCTTGTCAGCAGATATTTGCCAGAAAAAAGACTTAAAACTTCCTTGATGTTCCTAGGCAAACCTCCTAAAGTAACAAAAATATCAACAGACAATTTACCAATATTAGATGTAGTGAAAGGAAACAGGATTCTTGAAACATATTTTTTGTTGCTAGTATCCCCATTCTACCTCCATAACTATATTTGCACATCTAGGAACAAAATAACTAAGTTGCCAATGCAACCAGGGGATTGTCAGTCTTCAGGTGACATTAAGAAACTCCAGATCTTGTGTTATTTCCAGCCTAGTACAAAAAAGAACTACTGTCTTCAACATTTACCCACCTCCTAGGAAAGAGCAGCCTATCAGAGCTGCTCCAGAGTTAGACAGAACTCCCTTTTTTTTTTTAGGAGTCCCATGGAAATTTAACAAAGAAAGAAGAGGTGATGGAGTAATGATCTTCTCCACTACCAGCTCAACCAATCAACTCTTCCTGCCTGTAACACCATGTTAAAAAGCTGGAAAGAATTCCTGGTGCTTCTAAACCTCCATAAACCTGAAAAGAAGAAGAAAGGGACCTTGTTGTAGCTTCTCTTCTCTTTGGATTCAGCATCTGGATGAAGGGCTCAAGATTCATTGGAGCTGTGAGGCCGGGTAGAAGTGCCTTAAGAGGAGCAAGGGGCAGGCATGAGGGTAAGGGAACAGAACTTACATTCTCAGCTAGGAAAATATGGGGAGAGATGTTAGGCAAGCTTTAGGGCAAAAAGTGATCAGAGCTCTAAACTGTGGAAGAGAACTTTGAGTCTGAAAGTTTCTCTGACATCCCTCCTAACTCCACTTTCCTAACTAACAGTTGATACAGTAAAAGATATAATCAAAAGAAGCTTTGCTTCTCACATATTTCCTGGACAATCACAGCACTCTGACACTACTATAAGTATTGCAAGTCTGTCTTTGATTTAGCTAACATTGTAGCTGCATTTCTGTAAGTATAATGAATCAAATATTAAGGAGTTTAAGTAGCATGATCTGTTAGGTGGATGATATACTCATTACAAATGCAAATGAGGAAGCTCATTTGAGAAATGAAATTTAACTCAGTTTAATGTGTTTGTTTCAGACTATTTTTCTTTCTTTTAATTATTGTTAGAGCACCTAGGTGCAACAATATAGTTATAAGTGACTTATTTGGATCGTATGATTGATAGAAAGGGCATAGGGCCTTGTTCAAGGAAAACTTTGTACATCTACTATGTTTACAGAACTTGTGTAATTGAGGTTTAGTTACATATTATGGAAAAATTATGCTTAACTTGTCTATGATATTTGTGACAGGAAGGTGAAACTCTATTTTGAATGGAGAAAAGATGCTGGAAATGGGGCCTGGCCCCTTTAAGACCAGGACATTTTGGGCCAGCCAGGGACAGGTATGGCTGAGTAGGTAACATGACTGGAAGGGAGGAGTGGCCCAGCAGAGGGAGAGGGGTCCATAGGGCTAGATTGCCCACATCTGAAAAACAATGGTCTTGCTGGACCCTGTAAGTAGCCCCAACAGGGGAGGAAGTTTAGTTGAGGTTTTTCCTTTTGTTCCTGGGTTGTTTGACAAGCCCATGAGATGAACCCTAGGGACAGAATTGTGTCCATCACCCCGTGGTGGGGAAAGAATTTTAAGTTGAGAAATCTTTTTTTCTCTTTGTTTGATGGACACTCAGAAGACCAAAAGAAGTTGTAAGGAGAGATGTGGAAGCCGCATACCAGGGTATCCCAACACACAGCTCTTGATGGGGGAAGCCACAGACAACATAGCCTAAGGGCCTGCTGCAGTGAACCAAGATGTTGAACAGTGTGGCTACAAAGCCCAAGTTCCAGGGGTATAGTCCCAGAGAGGTAGAAGCCTGAGGATAGGCCAGAACCTGAGGCAGCTGAACTGAAAGAGACAAAAAAAGACAGTGTTTAGGAAGCATACCTTTAGAGGGAGTGTAACTATAGAGGGCTACACCCTGCATAGAAGGGACCAGGTGGGGAAGAAAGGTGGATGCATTGCTCTCTATGTGCAAAAGCAATACACTTCCTTGGAGGCTGACATCAGCTCCAGAAATGGACAGCTTGAAACTCTCTGGGTCAAGTTGGGGGTGGGGGGCGAGGGCAGTTAGAGAGATATAACTGTAGGTGTATACTACAAACCACCAAACGAGGGGAACTGGCTGAGGCTGCATGTGCATGTGACATGGTCATCATGGTTGATTTAAATGATCCAGATATCAGCCAAGTTGGATTGATTATGATCCTTCCTGACCTGTGTCGAGTTGCTTTTCCTGACTCAGGAGGTCATGGGCCAACCAGAGGTGACGCTCTGCTAGACTTAGTCCTGGTCAAAGGAGACAACCTCGTGACTGACTTAAATATAGAGGGAAGTCTGGGCAACAGTGACCATGAAACCATCATGTTCACTGTCTGACGTAAGGCAGAAAAATCAGATAGTAGGATTAAAGTCTTGAAATTCAAACATGGACATTTCAACAAGTCTAGGTCACTAGTAGGGCAAGTGCTGTGGGACCAGGGACCAAAGTTGAAAGATGTGCACAAAGAGTGGTTGTTGCCTAAGGACGTGATCCTTGAAGCACCAAAGAAGTCCATTCCAATGCAGAGAAAAGGTAACAGAAGGGCTGGGAAGCCCTCTTGACTAAACAAGGAAATCATGGTTCTCTTAAGAAAAAAAAAAGAGGCTTATAAATAATGGAAGCTCAGGGTGGGCCCCAAGGAGGACTATTCCATGATAACTACATTTGCAGGGAACAGATAAGATAGGCTAAAGAAGTGACCAAACTTAGATTATCAATGGGAATCAAGGAAACAATGAGTCCTTCTTTAGATGCATAGGGAACAGGAGGAAAACAAATGGGAGTGTGGAGCCATTACTCAGCAATTCAGGAGAGCTGGTTACCAGTACCCAGGAGAAAGCTGATCTCCTGCATGACTACTTTGCCTTGGTCTTTCACTGGACCAATGGGAAAACCAATTAATAAAATTGGACATATACAAGTCAGTGGGACCAGATGATCTTCATCTGAGAGTGCTGAAAGAGCGGGCCAAAGTCATTGCGGAACCCCTGGCAAAACTCTTCCACAACTCATGATGCTCTGGAGAAGTCCCTGAGGACTGGAAGAGGGTCCATCCACAAAAAGGGCAAGAGGGAGGACGTGGGTAACAATAGGCCAATCAAAAATAGGCCATCCTAGGGAAAATCCTAGAAAAGTTCATCAAGAAATCTATCTGCGATAAGCTTGCAAAAGGTAAGATTCTTAATGACAGCCTGCGTGGCTTCATCACAGGCAGATCTTGCCTTACCAACCTCCTCTCCTTCTATGAATTGCCATCTGGACAGGAGAGAGCAGGTTGACATTGTATACCTAGACTTCCAAAAGGTCTTTGATCTAGTATCCCATGATGTCCTTGTGAGAAAAATTGTGGAGGACTGTGGGTTTAACTCCAAGATAGTCAGGGGGGGTGAGAAACTCGTTGCAAGATAGGATCCAGAGACTCATAGTGAACGGATCTGTGTCATCCTGGCAAGAAGTAGGCAGCAGCATCCTATAGTAATTGATGCTTGGTCCTGTCCTTTTCAACATCTTTATTAATCATTTGGATGTGGGGGTGAAGAGCACACTAGCCAAGTTTGCAGATGACACCAAGTTACGGAGGAGCATGGTCACGCTTGAAGATAGGCAACAGATGCAGGTGGACCTAGACAGGCTAGCAAGTTGGGCAGATTGTAACATGATGAAATTCAATGTCAAGAAATATAAAGTGCTCCACCTCGGGATGAGCAACCTCCAACACACCTACAGGCTTGGCAGCACCAAAATGACTAGCACGATGAATTAAAGGGATAGGGGTAATAACAGACCATAGTATGAATATGAGCTGGCAGTGCAATGCTGTAGCTAGTAGGGCAAATAATACTCTGTCATGCATCAATCGATGCATCTCCAGCAAAACCAAGGAGTTGATTCTTCTGCTTTACTCAGCACTGGTGAGACTGCAGCTGGAGTACTACATCCAGTTCTGGGAACCACACTCCTGGAAGATTGATTCAGGTTTGACATTAGGAAAAAATTCCTTACAGTCAGGGTGTCCAGACTGTGGAATAAGCTCCCTCTAGATGTGGTGCAATCACCTAGCCTGGAAATCTTCAAGAGGAGACTAGACAGTCATCTTGCTGGGGTCACCTGACCCCCAGCTAGCTTTCCTGCTTGGTGCAGGGGACTGGACCTGATGCTCTTCTGAGGTCCCTTCCAACCTTAAAATCTATGAATCTAAGCCCTTGAACTAAGGCTTGGAGCCACTGGGGCCCAGAAAGAGGCCAGGATCCAAAGGGGAGTTGATAAAATAACAACAGGACAGGAAGCTTGGGGAGGCAACTGACATTGAAAGCTCTGCCAGGGGGTGAGACCTCATCCTAAGGTTTCTCCCACCCTTTGCTTTGGGGTGAGACACCTGCCAAACTAAAACTTTTTTTTTTCAATAATGCATGGCAGGTGAATTTGATTGGGAGGTGCAGGGCAACAGGACTGTAAAAGGTGGAGGGACCCCCCCCCCTTTCCTTCACATCCTACTATATTTGGTACAGTGGCCAGGAGGTGAAGGATGACTAACAGGGAGCTCAATTCTCTAGCTCCAGAACACAAGGGCTGGAGAGATGGATACAGACCAAAGGCCCTACAGCCTAATGCCCCACAAGAAGAGACCTCAGCATGTCTAGGTGCATGGGATCAGATGGTGTAAGAACAGTAAAAAAGATGGAAAACATGGCTTGTCATCATATCCAGCAGGCAGAGATCTAGATAGGCAACATGACATACTATAACAACTGGTCTTGGCTATTCAAGAACAGATAGACAAGGGGAGGGGCCCACAAGAAAATCTCAGGTATTTTTCTCTTCAGAAAATGATGAAAGATGATTATCTGGAGGCAACCCTTGAAATCTTCGAGAGAACTGCTGAAACAGCTGTGTGGGAAGTGATCATCTGGGGCATGAGACTGGGGCCACTGCTAAGTGAAGAGGCCCAAGGTGCTTTCCAGGCCCTGGTCTGAGGAGAAGTCTGGGATTATGAGACAATGAAAAGCCCATCCTAAGACATTCAGATATCCATAGTGATGGTATTGCCAAAAGCTGAGGAGCAGGGAGGCTAAGATAGCCCTACAACCAAGACAGTTGGTTCAGTCCCTTAAAGACCTGGATTATAAATAACTGATTCCCTCCAAAGAACTAAAGAAGAGGTCTAGCATGAGTAAGCCATGGGTTGCTCTTGTTGCCAGGGTGTGGACTCTGAGTGGGTGGGGGACAATTCCAGTGTCCCTCCTAACTTGGTACTTGGGACAGGTGCCCTTCTTGTCCACCCTCAGTTATACTACTAGGAATTCTCCCTCTCCTCCCCCTCCTCCCCCCAGAGAAACAGTGGGAGCACTGAGCTCAGCTGGGCAGGGGCAGGAAAGCAGGGGAGGTGGGGCTTCCTCCAGTCCCAGCAGAGTGCGAGTGTGGGACTGCACAGCAGGGCGTGGAGGAAGCACCCTGCTCCAGTGCTGGAGCTGCAAGCTCAGGTTCAGGCTCAGAGCTCCAGTGGGGGATAAGGCAGGCTCCACTCTCTCCCCAGCACAGCACTGACTGGGACCATGCCTGTACCAGACGTGAGTGCCCTAACCTTCCCGCTTGCTGCTGCTGCCAGGCAATGAGGGCTGCAGCCATGGGGGAGTGTGTGTAGCCATTGGGGGAGTCCCTTACACCCCCCACCCCTGCCCAGATGAGCTCCCTGCTTGGGGCTACAGCCATGAAGGGAGTGTGTGCAGCCATGGTGGGACTCTCCTACCCCCATCCTGCCCAGTTGAGCTCCATGCCCCTGCTGCCCCTCTGGGAAGAGTTTCCCCATGCATGGAATAAAGCCTCCCCCTGTTGTACCTGCCTCCTCCAGGTCTGGGCAGCAATACATGGAATCCCCCCTCCCAGCCCCATGGCAGTGGTGGGGGGAAGGGGAGGAGGAAGAAGAGTCCCCATCCAGTGCCTCACAGAGTCCCCCTCCCCACCCTGGGAGGAGGAGGGGGAAGAGTTCCCTCAGCATGAAACAGAGCCCTCAGCATGGCCCTGTTAAGGTGAAGGGGGCAGAGAGAAGGATAAATTCCTCCCTCCTCCCTTCCTGGAAGCCTGGGTCTGCCAGCTCCAGAGGCTACCACTGCAGCCCCCTCCCCTCTGCTCCAGGGCAGACAGGGTGACCCCAGCTGCAGTGGAGTAGAGGGAAAAGGGTGAAGAAGTAACCCCTTCCCTGCCCACTTTGCCTTAACAGAGCCATGGCAGCTGGTGTTTCTTCTAGGGCTGGTCCCTGCTCTGGCTAGGGAGCAGAGGGGCGGGGTCAGCCCTGTGGCTGGATCAGAGAGCCCCGCCCAGCCCAGAGGGCATGCCAGGATGCTGGGGGGTCTCTGGTTTATCCTACACCGGCAAGGAGTCTGCAGTTTATGGGTAATGTCTGGCCCTAGTAAGTCATTCTTTTCTTCCCAGCTTGGCAACACATGTTGCACAATTTAATAAGAGGGTTGTAATTGTTGAAAAATTGACCACAATACAAGGGCCTTATTAATGTGTGCTGTGAGTAGTATTGAACCTGGGGACCAAAGTTGCAATGTTTTCTTCAGGGAACACACCCTCTTGCACTGATTGTGTTTGTTAAATCTCATATTTGCATATCCAGTATGGCACTTGTGCAAAAAGAGGTGGTGGTGGGGTTGGTGGCAATTATTACTTTGCTATATGTGCCAAACAATAAAAACACAGGACATCTATAAGCAAATGCCAGTTTTTGAAGAGGCACCTGTTCACTCTCACATTGTACGTTGCCTGTTGTAATTGCCTGTGTGTTAGACTAAAAGTAACTCTGGTAGTTTCTCCACCCCCATCCCCACCCCTCCTTCCTAAAGAGTAAACTGATAAGCTACACATTTTAGGAAGATGTCATGGTGAACCTAATTTCTTCAGAGTTATTTACATAAGATTGTGGTCTTGTTTATTGAGTAGTGATTGCCATACTTTGGGGCTGATAATGGCTGTTTAAAACTCATTCATGTTAACCTACAAAAAAAAAGACCATTAATGACATGTTGAATGGATCAAACTGTTTTTGTGTTAGCTAGTCCCCTGGGACAATTTTCTATTAATTTTGCTTTCTGCAAGTGATAGAAGATTTAACCTTGGTTTACCAGATAAGCCATTGATCTGTCTTCAGACTTTCTCCTACCTCCCACATTATTGCTCTTCAAAAGTTTGTTTGGAAATGAAACCAAATTCTATGTTTCCTCTACAGATGGTTGACCTCTTTCAGTTAGTGGCTGCATTACTCATTCAAACAATTATACAGGTCAGAATGGTATAATCTAAATTATTTAGTCTCTTGGCGTTTTTCAGACACCACTAGCAGTTAGAGAAGACCCAGCTGCTGGTTCTACCTGGATTTGAACTCCACGAGATAACAGAGCTTTAGTTAAAGTTTCAGGCACCATACATTGGTTTAATCTGCAAACGTGCATGCCACAACATTACAAACCAGTCCTAAGGGAACTGAAACGTAATAAGTATCAAAATGTTGACCCAGCAAAACTAATTATATTGAAAAAGAAATGTTCAAAATAGTTCTCACTTTTTGAAAAACTAAAACTACCTGGGTGCTCCTTCATCATGCAACATATCTTTAAAAATACCATTTTTGTTTGTCCCCCACAGGGAGCAATTCAAGTCTACCAAACAGACTAGCAAAATATTATGATAACCTTTTCCATCCTAATTTGTACTGGAGGCTGAGTGTGTGCTAGGATCAACATTAATTACTGTATAACATTTCAGCTGTATAGTTCATAGAAATGTCAGGGAGTTAGCTAAAGGGGATGTAGGGTCCTGATAACAGCAGGGGGTAAGTGGCCTTGGCCATTGTGCTGCATAGGGGTGAAGAGAATTTACAAAAATAGAATCCATAACTAAGGTGTTAAAGCTAGCTCACCCCAATAAAAGTTATGTTTCTCTAGGAAAACCATCGCATATATAAGGTGTTCACCAGAAATTACTTGCATTTTCTAATAATTTTTAAGTTAATAAAGTCTGAGTTCCAACAGTTAGCAAAACAGACTGTAATAATGATTCTACATAATAAGAGATCTAGTTTGTTAAAGTTAATATATCAGTTTGAATTAATGCATTTAAAATTCAGATTCCTTTTGCAGCTTGAATCCAAACTAATTACAGGTTTTAAATTGTCACTAGTAGGAGCTCAGCCAAGGCATATTTCCTCTCTTCTTTAGTTGCACCCTGAGAATTCATGAATCAATTTTTTTCTGGGTCATGACTTTGCCCCACCAGGAGCAGAGAAAAAACCCTTCAGTGTAAAGAAAATCTAATGGCAGGGATCCCAGTACAGGCAGAATTTGCACGCAAATGGTAAGAAAGTAAACGACAGGGGAAGTTTCCAGTGCATGAGAAAGAAACCTTAAAATCATTTATAGTAATCAAAACAGCAATGAATTTAGCAAATAGTTTTAAGCACAGCAGTATCCATGTCTGTCCTAGTAATTTGGGATTGTTGAAGGATTTAGGAAGGGGCTGCTTTTGCAAGCCTTTTTTTTAAACAGCAGAGGTCACCTTAGTACAGTCGTCTTCAGGGGAAAAAATTGCTGTTCCTCTCAGTATTGATAGTTTAAGCACTTTTAAACTGCCCACAACTCTTCTCTGATATTTCACTTGAAAATTAGTCTAAAATAAATGCATTGGTGGTTAGATTGCAATGTATTTAGCCAGCATGTAAATCAGATTTCTTAAACATATTCATTTCATGTTAATTTGTGAAATACACATATCAAGAAGACTCATTTAGATACCTGAAAAAATGGTGATTTGTTTTTAAGCTTTGCTATTATATGAGGACCTCTTAGACATTTACCTTTTGCCCTCTGCCTCCCCCTTTTGCATATTTATCCTGAAGAAAAAAATGACAATGTAATTCATTTCCTATGAGGAGATTTTCCAGGACAAATTTGTTCCAATCAAAATTTACTCTTGCTCATTAAGAAAAATATATTCAGGAGCCTAACAAAGCAACACAAAGATTTGGTAAATTAGCATAAAGGAGATCCAGGTTAATATGACATACCTTAGTCTACATTATTTACTTTCAAGACATGGCTTCCTTTTATCAGCCTTATACCTAACATCACCTTGGAAACCGTTTTCTGAAAAAGCTCTACCAGGCAAGAGTGGAAGTAAATTATTTTATTAGTTTAATAAATATTGTATTACTTAGAAAGTCCAGTACATAGCAGAGGATTTCTTTTCTAAATAACATGGGCCATATCAGAACAGAACGTTTTGCTAAATCTGGATGTTTTAAAGTATTTTGCTTACTTTGAAAGAAACTATGAATTATGCAATAGTATCACTTGCTTTGCATGCAAATATATTATTACATATTACAAGAATTTTGCACTTCTATTTCTAGCATTTCCAGATTTCAGGTTTAGATGGTGTAAAATGTATAATTTTTGGCAAATGTTTTCTCCAATATAAAGTCATTTAAAGGACACAAATTAAAAATATTAGCTAGAATCAAATAATGACTTTTTAAAACCATCCAGATTTTCAGAAATAAAAGTGCCCAGGATATTCCTGAATGCTATTTTGATTTTTAATCACTTTATTAGATTTTGTGCTTGAGTGATCTGCACAGAAAACATTATATCTACATTGTTTTCCTCTGATTACAAAACTGTTAGACACAAAAGTCTACTTGAAACTAGTTTACAGTTTAAAAACAGGTTTAATAACAGGTGAACGCTGAAAAATATGCAAACAAAATGGCAGACATGAATGACTTCATTTAAGGCATAATTGCTCCTCATCAACCCAAGAAATCATGCAGAAACAGTCCCTGTTTCACCCAGCCGGGAAGAGACTAGAGAAATCACTCAGGCAGAGACTCTAAATGGAAGGTCCACTCCTGGATCTCAGCCAGACAACTGCTCCATACACAGCTCCAGGCCCAAAACAATAGTCCTTAGAATCATAGTTCATCATAAGAGATAATTATACAGCAAGTAAAACAATAAGGTATTTTGGCCTTTGAATATATAGACTAATTGTAGACTATGGAGTTCTGCCTGGGAGGCATAAAACACACCCCTCCATGAGTCATTTTATAGTGGTGGGGAGTGGTATAATTTTTGTGGAAAGAGGTTTTAAGATCTGGTGAGTTCCTTATGTTGTTTTTTGCTGTACGTCTTTGGCACGTATCCAAAGAGTTCCATGCACACAGTTAGAAGCTTTCGAAAAACATACTTCCCAGTTGCCTGTTTAAATGTTTTAAGGAGCAATTTTTTTCAACAAAGTCAATAACCATAGTTATTTGATTCTATTAGCCATAATAACATTTTGACCAGGTTAATGCTGAAAGAAATATAAAATACAACTTTGCCCTCCTTTGCAAAAGGGAGCCATTAAAATGACCCTTCTATAAAGAAGGGAAAAATGAAATGACACTGTATGCCATAGTACTAGTCAAAAACAGCACCCTAGCACCACTGTACTCTATTTTGTCCAGTATTTTTGTAAAGAAGAAAAAATACTGAGGTGATACACATAATCCAACCCTGAGCAAATCTGAAATAATTTTAAACTCATCTTTCTGTTCAATGCTCTGCCAGAATTTCCAATTCCTTTTCTTTTATTTAAAGAGATAATAATTGAACAAGTATTTTCCTAACAAATACAAGTGTCAGTTCCTGGATACCAAGCAAGGGGGCAAATGCACAGAAAGGCTGACCTCCCCCCTCCTCACCAAGCTAGGAAACAAATACCGTATCTCTGCAATTTGTGCAACACCACTGCCAGCCAATTAACTTGAAGTTGAGTTTTGACTCAAACTCATGACCCTTCAATCCACAGAACTGTGAGTTGCATCTGGTATCATTGAATTGGTTCTCCAGTTTTTTGTTGTTGTTTTTTTTTTAAATCCTTCCATTTTTCATTTTATTGCCAATTTTGGGGCTGATTATTTTAGCCAACTACTAATGACTGATCAAGGAGCTTTATACACTATCTGCATTGTTTGTTTGTTTTTTTCACTAGGGGTAACTTGGAATAATTCTGGTACACATTTTTCTTTTTTAAGAATAGCATTTAATTCTGCATTTCATGATACCCTTTTATCTTCTTTTGTACCATAATGGTGACCATTACATCATATACCCTGAGGGGTGTGCTAGCAAAGAAAAAGGATGGTGAAATTAGCAAAAATAAAAGGATTTCCCTGACATGAATTCACAAACTGTGCTTGTTTTTGTTAAACAAAACAAATCTGCAGTGATGATAGCGAGTTCAATAACGTGTAGCGCATACGTTTTCTCTAGGATACAAAGCACCTTCTTAAAGAAATGTTCTTAAAATATTGAATCCAAGCCCCTGAAGATGCTTACAATAAACAGTACTCCCCAAGCTGTAGATATATTTTCTTATTTTTGGTGTTATTCAACAGAGTGCAGCTTCTCATAGAGACATCTTTTTTTTCCTAAATTATTCATACTGTTCTGTATTAAAAAGCCCTGATGGAATGAGTAAATTTAGCTAATTCCTTTAACCTTTTTCAGCATTCATAGTCAAGAAGACATAAAGGAATGAAAATAGAGTATGTTAGACTTTTTTCTGTATTATTTTTATCTTCTTCCTGTTTCTGCTACAGGAGTAGAGTATTCAGCAAATGATAGGTACTGTTGATATAGAAAGATAATTCCAGCCGTGAACATGTAATCAGTCTTTCTGTCCTTAAAACGTGCTTTTTCTTCACCATGCCTGCACTGGATCTTTGCACGCAGCTATTGTATGAGCTTAACTTCATCCTCATGTTAGCATATTTTCATGTAAGTCTCCTATTTTACTTCAGGAGCAAGCTGAATCTGTCATAGCCAATCTTGTACGCTCATGAAATATTTTAAATAGGAAATTCTGATTCCTACTGAAAATGTCCACAGGTGGGAAGGAAATCATATACCATAATTTTTTCTAGTGCTTATAAAAATGTTTTCATCTACACAATGTACAGGTAAAATAATCTTGTGTGTCATAAATAGCACATTTTTAAGCTCTAGGGAAAATAAATGGTAAACAGTATAGAATGACACGATATTTAAATTTTAAAATTATGTATAAATGCCCTAGCAGTTTCCTGCTAAGATTTTGCTCATATGAATGTTTTTATGACTTCCAAATCACACATTTGCTAAAATGAGCTCTGTTAGATATCAGTTTGAACACAGGCACAATGTGTCTCAGTCAGATTCATAAAACAGATAGCTGAACTAGAGTTTGACTTTTGACATCAACAATCTGACTTCAATATTTCTCCACAAAAAGAGACTTCTGACTCTCATCGCTGTTTCACTGTGATGGATAGCTTTTCAGCTGCTGACAGCAGCGAACATAATAAATGTAATCATCTGCACTGGGGGCTGCATATCTCTATTTTTTAAGTTTCCCAGCTTGTGCATTCCAAATGACAAAGTAACACCTGCAGTATTACAGACATTCCTATCCTACAAAACTGAGACGCAAAAATATTATTATAAGTTGTCTATGTATTAATACTTCAGTGCTAAATAAGCTTTTAATTACCTATATTTTTTCCTAGAAACACTTGCAGAAACAGGGCTTAATTTGAGCTCTGTTTGACTTCTCTGATCATCTGGGTTTTCATTGTCATTGCTTCATAATAATTTAATGTCATATATAATGACATAAAACCAGGGAAAACCAAAGAAGCTGCCAATCTGAACTGATCTAAGCGTTCATGAGTACAAGCCTAGAAAAGCCTGATTTGTTTGTGCCAACAACATTCATCATGGTTTGTATCTAACTGGGCTAGTGTTCTCTTGCTCTTTCATTTTCAAATACTCTTTCAGCATACAGTGTAGCTGCTTAATCAGTGTGTTTTATCTACTACAATTAACAAAATGAGTGAATGTATATATTGGCAATACATAAAAAAGTATTAAAATGATGTTTACCATTCTGTTAGCTAAACATTTTACCATCCTGTTTTTTCACTTGGTTCATGTTTAAGCAGCTATTATAATGTTTGCTGCTAAAAGTACATAGTTGGACCACATGCACAATTCAGCATTTGTTCCAAACTTTCATTAAACAGCATCATAGAGAAATATCTGCCTTTAATGAAAAACTTACTTGGAAGCATATATGCTACAGCTCATATTTATATTCTTTTCTGAAAGCAGTGACTTCTCTTATTTTACATCTAATTAAAAGTTTGTGGAGATGTGGTGGATTTTTGTGCAAATTAAAATTAATTAGAGTTATTAAGAAGCCATGAAAAGAAGGATTTGAGAAATAGTGAGAAATATTATTTAAACCCTAATGGAATTCAGTGAAACCCACAGGTCTATTACAGGCCCCTGATTTGCCAGGATCACTGCAGGGAATCTAACATTAATAAGCACACTGGTAATTAAATCATTTGTTACTTTGTCTGTAATGTTGTAATGTTTCACTGATACTCTGTCAGAGCTCTTTGTGCAGATCAGAGCTAATCAAAGGTAATCAATTTTCAGCATTTGAGAAATCTGTAAATGATTATACATTCATCAGATCATTTAGTGGAGTGCAAGGAAAGTGCAATGCAATTAATCTTCCTGCATGAGGAGGAATTACCACCACAGAATTCAACAGTTATAATTAATTTCATTGTCTTGCTGTGAATTTTGATTGCTTTTCTTTGGACTGTATAGTACAAATGATGATTCATTGCAAAGTATTTGCAAAGCAAACACACCAGTGTGCTATGCAAATTAAAGTAGCTGTATAACAGATAGGTTTCAAACTTCCTATTTACTTGGGGTTGTTGAGTACTAATTTGCCAAATAATTGCTTGTTAACTTTATACACTCTTCCTCTGAATATCCAGATTGGTAATCAATATAAATAGAAAGCACATGCTGTTTCATATATCATGGTATGTATCCAAAATACTAGTTAGCATTTAAACCTGCATTCTTAACTAAATAACATAATTTGCAATATTTTTAAAAATATTCATGTTATCATCTTTGCTATTGAAATAAGTTGGTATTCATTTTACAGGGGAAAATTTACTGAAACACCAAATATTTAAGAATGATTTCTAATGGATTTCCCATAAGTAATTATATGAACGTCAATGACAACAACAAAATCCAAAGAAACAAGCAACAACAACACAACCTGTTTCCCATTCACTCACTATTTACTGTTAAGCAGCTTCTACGGGATTTGGGCCCATTTGTGATGGGCATTATACAAAACTCTAGGAAAACAGTCCATGCTCCAAAGAACTTGCAATCAAAGACCCTGATCCTACACTTTATTCTGAATATGTGAATTCTTCTGCCTGTGCAAAAGCACCACTGATATCACTGTACTTACCCATTCTCACAAAAGTTTACCCCTATATAAAAGTTGCCAAAGTAAGCCTAATTTAAGCCAAGATATGTGATAAATGCATAAGTCAAAAGAGAATTATGATTTAGAACACTGAAGATATTGCAAAGACTCCCATTAATTTCACTGAGCCTAGAAATGGGTCCTGCACAGAGACTGAGGAAGTAAATACGTGTAACAATGATGAGAATCTGTGGTTACAAGGCAGGTATACAGGGTAGAATCAACTTGATGTTTGATTC
This sequence comes from Crocodylus siamensis, assembly GCF_052110815.1. NCBI lineage: Eukaryota > Metazoa > Chordata > Crocodylia > Crocodylidae > Crocodylus > Crocodylus siamensis. The sequence continues at coordinate 243,903,093 of NC_143396.1, read as the reverse complement.
ACTACACTGTTTCTAATCATAGGAGGTAAAATAAATATTATCAGGTATTGCTGGATATATGCTTAGCCATTAGTCACAACAAAATAATAGAAGAATCTTAATTAAATGTATAATATATTGAAGTTCTCTTTTAAAGAACTCACTATAATGCTGCATTATTCTTCTTACTGCAGTATAAGAGGTGGAGAATATGAATAGAATAATAATTTTTTAGGGCTGCCGTCAATGGCTTTACATCAAAACTATTTGAAAGGTAGCACTGCTGTTTTGATGTGCAATCCTTGAAATGTCCAAAGTGTAAAAAAGATATGTGTCTTTCAGGTACAATTTTGACTTCAGTGAGAATAATGCCCAGATAAAGATCGCAAGATGAAGTTTCCATTTTCAATATTTAATCCTAAAGTGTTAATGTGATTGAGTGAAATGATACAAAATAGTAATAGGTAGGAGAGTGTCATTCAAACTAAGTTAATATCAAAACCTGGAGCTTGAAAGTTTGTCAATATAAAATGTTTCCTAGAACTCTGTGTCTTCCGAATAATGGAATTTTATAAGTGCCTAAGATATTTAAATTTAATTCCCCATGATTTCAATGACTTGAATGTGAAAACATTGGGTCCATGACCTGTGATACAGATATGTACATATAGAGGAAACTTCACTGAAATAAATGGAGTTTTCCAGATTCAGACTAGTGGGACTGAATGCAGATTTTAATCACAATAGTAATCTACTTTACCAGCTCCTTAAAGTTTTATTACATTTTACATCAAAATTATATTTTTTCTTATAAAATTCAAATTAAAACTGAAATTAATGCAAATTTCCAGATTTAGGCCTGAACAGTTCTACCTACATGGTATGGTATGGGAGACCAACTGCATTCCTTGGCATGTTTTATATACATTGACCTATCTTCCATGTTAAAGATGATCAAAGGGTAAAATTTAACACAAAAAAAGGCAACGTTGCATGAAAAGCAGTGATGGGTGACTATTAAAAGTTGCAAGAATTCTAGTTTGATTTTTAAAATAATCCACAGTGTAGGATGGGAGTAGATTGCATGGGGTAAGCTTTGCTCCCAGCATATTATATGGGAAGAAATTATACCTTTCATATTTTCCTAGGGTTTCTCAGACAAGAGGCACTGTCACTCTGGAAATCTGCTACCTTTCTCCCTACCACAGTCTCTCTACCAGGAACTTCCCCTGGCCACAGGTGCCTCAAAATCTTTCTTAAAAGAATTCCCAGGCAGGGTTATATGAAAAAGATCATATAGAGAGATTTCTATAGACTCTTTTAATCCCATCTATGCTTATATCTTGCCACTCTGGCATGGAAGAAAGCTGCTGAATGTTATCCTTTAAGTTTGTGGAGGCTACTTGCAGAGTTAGGACCCATATGTGCTGAGAGACAGGAGAGATTTTAACATTGAGTGGGGGCAAGTTCCAGGAACATGTGTTGTTCTTTGACCCCATACAGTTTATGAGGGAAAGAAGTAATCTCTCCTTGACTTATGTAAATAAGTTGCATTACCTATGGAAGTAATCTCTGTGTGTTTGGTGGGGGCCCGTAGCTGGAGAGGGTGCCTCAGCCCCCACCCAATTACCACATCTGTCCAGACTGTGTGACTGTATGTGTATTCACTTGTTTTTAAAACAGGTTTCATATTTAACTTCCTTATTATTGTTGTTTTTGCTTTATGGTAATATTTTATTATCTTAAAAGTAGAGAGAAGGTAGTTAGCTGTGTTACTCTGAGTCAGGCAGAAGGCAGGGCAGATTTCTGCAAGTGCTGTGCTCTTCAGTGGTAAGAGTATTGCCCACAACTCTGGGATTCTTTGTTGAAGCTGTAGAAATAAAATGAATAGTATAAAAGCTTGATGGCATCTGTGGATAGGAAACTCATTAAAAGCCCCAGCCCTCTGTTTTATTTCTAACCACATTTCCCTGTGGGATTTCAATGTCTTGCAGGATGAAACCAGCAGGACTCATTACTTTTAAAACAATGTTTAGAGTCCTGTTGGTGCTGGAATGCTTCTGCCAGTCAGGTAAAGAACCTAGGCCTTTATCCTTCCTGGGACAATACCCGGCAGCTCAGAAACTGTTTGGAAAAGTCATGCTTTTCAATATAACTGCAGGTGTTACTCCTCAAAGACTGTTGGTACCCTCCTATGCACCCTACAAAGGAATAATAGAAAATTCACTTTGGAATTCAAACAAAGTCTAAGAAAAATTGAAATAATAGGAACACAATTTTGAGACTTCCTAAGATTTTTCCCACGAACCATGGACCATGACTAATACCCTGAGGGCAAAAAACATCCCTTTCCCTTTAAGACAGGCATAGAATTCAATGTATCAGATAAATAAGCTTGATGACCTCACCTTGTTTTAAACCCACAATGCAATTACTAGTAAAGACTAGCTACCACAGTGAGAAAGGAATATAGGATTACTATTACTCACAATAATTAAAAATGGTTCATAATTTATACCATAAAAGAAGAGCAAAATACAATGGAATGTTTCCAGCAGGAATAGATTTATCCTGCTTTAGTGAAAACTAATTAGTATTAGTTTGAATAAATTGCAGAGCTCATTTTAAAAATATGGTTGGCGGCATTTTGGAAATATTCTTAGAAATCCCATAAATCATGTAAAAATAGTAAGGACCCCACTACTGTGGAATCAAAGTGATTCAATCTGTTAGAGTAGTACTATAGCCTTGTCAAGTGGAATTGCTTTCACAGATTTGCTGAATAACTCATCCATAATGGCTGAAAATTTCAGCCATTTTGTTAAAATATCCAAGGCAGGAAAGATTAGTGAGTTCCATAGAATAGCAGATATCTAATCATTAAAAAGTATAGACCTTGTCTGAACATTGAAGTACCATTTAAAAATCCCAGGCTGTAGTTATAGAAAACAATATGAACTATCTAAAATGTGAAGTATTACATGCATAGTACTTAGCTAATGGATGAGATTTCAGGACCTGTCTAGCCTGATAAAATATATTCCTAAACAAAGTAGCTTTTTGCTACAGACTTTCTTTACATATGATAAGGTCATATCAGTTTCACTCTGAGAATTCATAAAACTGCAAGATGTGATGAACCTACAGGAACAGACAGCTTTATAGTAGAAATACGTGTCTTCTTCATGAAATTATTACTATTAATTAGATTTCTGCTAAGAAGAACTAAAAGAGATGTCAACATCTGAATTACTAAAAACAAACTTAATATTTTCTCTTTTTAAACAAGGCTTTGCATGCTAGGCTTATCAACTAATTATTTAGTAGATTCTATGTCATAGCATTTACAGATGCTGACTTTGGGGTAAGGGGGAAATAAATGAGTCTTAAAAAGCCTGACAAGTAATAGGCCTTTTAAAGTTAGTCTCTTAGCTCACTGTGTACTAAGGTAGCAGCATGGTATTTTTGTCAGCTCCCGATTTTCTCCTACAACCTCTCACGAGCATAAACATTTTGGCTTAGTTGAACTTTCATCATTTTTATCTGAATTGAGCTTTAGCAAATATTATTCAGGTTTCCTCAAAATTACAGGGCAGGTAATGTATGCACCTTATCCCATCCAAATGTGGGATAAAGCATCATGAAATTTACTGCCCTAGGGACAGATTCAGTTTCCCCTGTTTGGCACCTAAGTGGATTTAGGTGTCTAAGTGAGATTCTATGCCATGCCACTCTCAAGTCCCTGAAAAACAGTTAAGGTAAAAGGCAGGTGAATCCTCCTTCTCGCTGCTTTTTTTTGTGACTTGCTCTTAAGGGTAAAATGATAGTATGTTACAAAAGTTGATATGTTAATAGATTTTAGGATTTGAACAGGGTGGAATAAAACAACATTTAGGTACTTGAGTTTGCATAGATGCCCAATATGCGATATAGAATTTGCTTCTGGCAGCAGTTTAATGATAGACAGTGTATTTAATGAGGTTACAAAGATGTAAACATGAGACAAGGAGCTTTTTCCTCCAAGCTGTTTGGGGGGAAAAATCTTGTCCTATATTCAAATAAATACGGTATTTTTCCTCTCTGTAGTCTTCACTTGTACTAATAAAAAAACCCCAAGGAATTGTTTTCAATTAGTAGTGAGAGGACATCAACATATTAGACACGTTTAACCTTAAATTTAACTGATTTAAATGGGACTATTCAGATAGTTAGGAATCTACTTAAGTGATTTGCTGAGCTAAGCACTTAGCATGTAACTTGTTAAATGGTGGCAGACATAATATAAAAATATATAATAATGTTTTTGATCATGGATATGTTCTTAAATAGATAGAGCTTTTAAGTAGGATTTTAATCTTGGATTATGTTCTGAATTTTTTTCTTTAGATTCAAAGGTTTCTAAGTACATTCGTTTTTTTCAAGAGGGTACTTGGACCTAGTATCTTCTATGAATATGATCATCATTTTTTGTTTCATTCTGGGCTAGGCAAGCATTTGAAACCTCTTGCTAGTCATAAATTCAGTAGCTTATCTGGCTTCAAAGCAAACTGTGAGCCATTACTAATGCCACTGCAAACAGAATTCAGCACAAAAGTTCTTACACTTTGCAACTACACATGCAATTAACACACAGCAATAAACTCCAGCACATATTGCATATTGCGCTGGAGTTTATTGCTTCCAGGCACCATGTTTGAACATATGCCCAGGACTGCAGCACATTGAGCTGGGTCAGAGCCGCCCCACTGGCAGGGGGCCCAGGGAGTCAGACTGCTAGCCCAGAGCTGCTCTGACCTGGCTCAATATACTGCAGAGGGGCTGGCTGGGGCACGAGGGTGCTCTAGCGTGAGGCTAGTCGGTAGGCAGCCCCCACACTGAAGCACCCTCATACTCTAGCCAGCTGGATCGGTGTCTACCCATGCGTTGCTCTGCATGAAAAAGCTCAGCAGCAGGATAGTGCTTGTATTTACACGTACTAACCTGACTCACGAGTTTATTAGTTTCTTGTGGCCTAATAGGGCTGCACATGTAGATGCTGAGAAATTTACTGCAGAGCTAATCAGGCAACTTCACAGTAAATGTCACAGTAAATATATAGTAAATATATTCTGCACAAAGATACTACACAAGCTTTCCATAGACCTCAAAAGGATGTTTATTCATGCAGTTTATATCTGATACAAAGGCTCCATGCATCTCAGAAGCTCCTGGTTGGCAAAGAGTCTAAAGTTATACGGTTTGCTGAAATCACTCTGGAGCTTAAGTTCAGAGAGCTTGTCAGTAATTTTTTTTTTAATGGCATTTAGACTTCTGAGCCACATCAGCACTCTTGAAATTTTATCCATCTAACTCACATTCATCAATTGTTTTACTCATATTTATTCTATCTCACCATGCAAAAAAGGAAGCTAGACTGTCACTGGCTAGAGGTAGTGTAAGCAACCTGCCCTGGTTTTCAGGAGGTTGGAAGAATGACCTAATGCTTCTTCTGTAGTGAAAACATGCCTACCTAACCCTGTCAGATTTCTCATCTTAAATTATCGGTGAAAACACTGTCAGAGAAATTAAAAAATGGGAGTAAACTGCCTACTGTCCATGTTTTTTAAAGGGAGAATTGAAATCTTGAAATTAACCTGGCCTGCATACTTATTGTCATTTATGTTCCTCCACAATAGCACCTCAAAAATTCTGAAGAAATAATGGCATGATCTCAGCGCCACACATTATTCTACCTTCATTTCTTTCTTCAAAATAAATCACTTCTGGAGTCCCTGGAACTATTTAAACAATAAGATAGGAAATATTATAATAAATAGATATCTATTAAATTTAATAAAGGATGGGTCCATGGAAATATTCCTCATAATAAATAAAGATTTGATATGTCACATGTTAGCTATTAATGTCAAACAGTCATCCATTCTGTACTTACATAGAGTATAGAATGAGTTACCATTTGTCCAATTTAATCTCAATAATTAGATCCTACCTTTATCACCAACCTACTAGTGTTCTTTGAGGGTGTCAACAAGTAGATAGATCAGAATGATCCAGTTGCCATGGTATATCTGAACTTCCAAAAAGCCTTTGGCAAGGTTGCCCATCAGAAACTGTTAATGAAGTTAGTAGCTATGTGAGTACAGGGAAAATCCATTTGTAAATTAGAAATTGACTTAAAGATAGGAAGCAAAGAGTATAATTGGTCAGTTTTTGGGATGGAAGCAAGGAAAGATCAAGGTCCGTTAGGGAGCTATATTGGGACCAATGCTGTTTAACATATTTATAAATGAATTTGTAAAGGGGGTGAGTAGCGAGGTGGTCAAATTTGCAAAGGACACAAATTTATTTAAAGTGGTAAAGGCCCAGGTAGACTGTGAGAAACTACAGAAAGAGGTGTTGTTTGAGAGACTGGGCAACTAAATATCAAATGACATTCAATGCAGATTAGTGTAAAGTAATACACGTGGGCAAAACTAGCCCAAACTATACTTACACTATGATGGGATCTACTTTAGCTGTTCCCACACAGGAAAGATCTGGGAGTCACTGGGTGCATCTACACAAGACACTTTACTGTGGAGTTGACTAATTAGCTTTGCAGTCTATATGTGCAGTGCTATTAGGCTGGAGTAAACTAAATAACTCCACCATAGGATAGTACTGTCCCAAACAAGTACTATCCTATGCTGGAATTGTTTACTTTGCTACAACATACATGTAGATGGTGACTGTGACTAGCTGTGGCATGAAGGTGCAACAGTGTAGGGGCTGCTATCTGGCTAGCTGCACACTGGAGCACCCTTGTGCCCAACCAGCCCCTCTGCAGCATGTGGAGCTAGGGCAGAGCAGCTCTGGGCTGACAGGCTGACCCCCTGGGCCTCCTGCCAGCTGGAGCTGTGCTGAGCTGCCCTGCTGTCCTGGCTCAGTTTACTGAGGTCCTGGGTACATGTGTAAATGCTGTGCCTGGGAGCAATAAACTCTTGTGCCAACTCCCACAGCACCCACACCCATTCCCATGGAATTGTACATATCCAGCTTTTCTAAATGGTCCCTAACCTGTTCTTTCACTGCTGTTGGCTGTTCATCTCTCTAAACTGTGCTGCCAGGTGCATTAGTGTGGGAGCTGACCTAGCCTATGATGACTAAGGTAAAAAAAGGCATTGAGTACTTCAGCTTTGCCCACATCATCTGTCACTGTGTTGTCACCCCCATTCAGTAAAGGTCCCACACTTCCTCTGATCTTCTTCTTGTTGCTAACATACTTGTAGAAAACCTTCTTGTTACCCTTCATGTCCCTTGCTAGCTGTCACCCCAGTTGCACTTTGGGCTTCCTGATTTCATCTCTGCATGCCCAAGCAATACTCTGTACTTCTCCCTAGTTGTTTGTCCAAGTTTCCACTTTTTGTAAGGTTTTTTGTGTTTTAGGTTTCTAAGTCTCAAGCTGGTCTTCTGCCATACTGGCTAGTGTTCCTGTGTATCAGATGAGGATGAGGATTCATTGTTTCAAATGTTGTACAAAGTTCCTGCCCTAAAGAGTTTACAATTAGATTGAAATGAAATGCAAGTGTCAAATAGGAAAGAATTCAGGAGTTGAGGAACTCTATAAATAATTACTTCAAACACTTGTGTGGCCTACCTAAAAAGATGTGCATATAGCTTGAGGGCTATGAATATTTTAGGCACATAAAGCATTTATATACCTTCTTCAGGAGTAGGGTGGGCATGCTTTAATAGAGCAGATCTGAGAACATCTCTAATTAAAGCACCCATGCACAGTACCTCATGTATCAGCATTCCTGTGCTTCCAAATGACAGTAGGGATGCTTGATCATGGAATGAGCTTTAGATCAAATGCCCCCTTTGCCCATTTGAAGTGTGGGGACACTGATACATGAGACATGGAAAGCTTCTGGAGTGTGGTAACTGACACACCCTAGCAGACTCTATTAATTGAGCGGCCTCCCTCCTTACATTACTCCATTGCATAGGCATGCATAGCGACTTTGAAGTAAAAGATCCTTACCTCTGGCTATTACATTGTGGCAGTGGACTGGTTGTGCCTGCCACTTTAAGACCATGAGGCAGGCTGTGGAGCAGCCGGCAGGTAAGTACAGGCCCACTTAGGTAGTCACCTGATGGTGGAAAGCTGCCTGATTAGAGGAAGCTGGGAAGACAGAGAATAAGCCAAGGCCCTGGGAGCAGGGCTGGCAGTTACATCTAGGGAGTTGGAGGAATAAACCTGGCCTGAGGACTACAGTTCCTATAACACGTGGATGTTGAGGTAGAAACTATGCGGATGGAGAAGGTTCCTTATGGCTCTGGGGAAGACCTGAAACTGCACCCTGCTGAGGTTGGTTGATGTGGTGGGACTGCCTATGGCAGGGTAGCCCCCAGGAAATGTCACACCTGTGCCTCCCCAATGAAAGGTGAGGATGGGGTGTCTGAAAGCCTCAGCCCCCCCCACAGAAGGGAAAGGCTTGGGGCCAAGGTCCAGTGGAAGAAACCTGAGACCTGAGGGGCCAAGGTTCCCTGGGAGGTACTTGAGGCCAATAAAGATAAAAGTATGGCCCAGAGAGGGGTCAGATTATAGGCTCAGTGAGGGTTTGGGGAATGTAGTTGAAGCAGTCAGAGTATAGGCCCAGAGAGAGGTTGGAGTGCAGCCCAGTTAGGGGTTAGGGGTCAGAGGAGTGATCTGGTGAAGGGCCAAGAGGCCAAGGCCCACCAAGTGGGGCCTGAAGCATGAGTGGGCCAGAAGCTGAATGCATTTGAGTAAGAGGCTGAGGGAGTAGTGGATTTGGATGCCATATGTGAGACATGGGATATGGCGTAGGGGCGGTTCAGAGCTGTGTATTTGGCCCAGGACCGCATATGGGGAAGGCTCCTGCATGACATGTATCCATTTTATATCAAAGGCAGGGCAGGTGAGAGCAGGGTAGACTGCCTTAAGCAGGTGTGTGTGTGTGTGGGGGGGGTGGCACTAATCTTTTTGAGTCGCTGGGAATGCTTCACCATTACCTCTAATTTACCCATGCTTCTCATTTTACCATCAACTAGCTGTGTCAAGTAGACTTGTCAGTTTTGAATACACTTCATTTTTTAGTCAAACAGGGACCTATGTTTCTATTAAGGGGTAATTTGATTCTTGGCTATATTAGTGGAAGATAATTAAGTATAAGGACAGAAGCTATGTATCTCTCTGTTGGTGATGATGCAATGATTTTTTGAATACTGTGTTCACTTCTGCTGCCCATATTCAAGAAGGAAGTTTACAAATTAGAGGATGTTCAGAGAAGACCCATAAGAGTGATTTAAAGAGAAACCCACTATATTGAGGAAAATCTGAGGTAGCTTAGTCTACTCAATTTAACAAATAGAAGGTTAAAGGGCATTTTAACATACAAGCACTTGTTTGATACTTACATTGAAGACAAATTATGTCTAGAAGACAAAATACAACAAAATCCAAAGGCTGGAAGTAAAACTAAATAAATTTAGTTTAGAAAAAAAGTGCAAAGTTTAAGAGTTAAGGCTTTTTATTGGAACTATTTACCAAGTACTGGAAAAGTTTAAATTAAGAATAGATGTTTTTCTAAAAGATGTACTGTAGCTCAAATGGGAATTAATTCCAGGTAGTATATGGCCTATATTACACAAGAATATAGATTATTCTTTATATAATCTATATAAAGGGGCAGATTAGATGATCCCATTGGTTTCCTAATCTATTAAACTATTCAATTTTTTTTTCAATTCAGTAGCAGTAATATAGCAAGCTATACATATATTGCCAAAGTGTAAAAAAAGAAGCACATCCCATCAGGTGTCTTTCACAGGTATGGACAATGTGTCCAAAATGAAGATTCACACTGTGGATTTTGCTCTTCTGTGTCTATTTGCCATTTGTGTCCATTACTGAATCAGTGGCACAATATCATTTTTGCTGTCTTGATCCTGTCTGTAAGTCAAAAGCAGGACTTTCCTTACTGTTTTTATGACAATTCTTTTATGATTATTAGTGATTCAAGAAAATATTTTCCATTAATATTTTTGTCATATAATTTTGGTTGAACATTATGAATAGATATATATTATTGTGGTTTAGATATAATACCCCAAGTTTCTAGGTGGTGGTACATAGGAAAGAGAAACACTCTAGAAATAAAGTTAGTTATGATAAAATTTCACTCAGCACCACTAGATACCATATTTTTACAGGATGAAATATAGATGGGAATGTGGCTTAGTGCAGAACAGACATCTTCATTGTCCAGTGTACACTTACTGTAAATAAAGACCTTAATAGATTTTAGGTCTCAGATTTTAGGCAGCTAGCCTCACAAAATCAGCAACTAGTCACAGATATAGCACATCTTATATAATTCTTTGGTTTTATCTCACTTTTTGAGATGAAAAAGTGTCCTATCCCCAGCTGCATGCTGTTACGGTCCCATGCTGTCATGGCCCCACAATCCTGGGGTCTTCATGAAGGCTGCTGCAAAATGGAGTCTGGCTGTCGGATGGGTCATGTGCCATTTTGCCCTCCCTGTTCTACTCCCTATTCTGACTTTTAATAGAATACTGAAGGAAGTTCAAAATCCCAATCCTTGTTTTCAAGGCACTCAATAGTGTAGCCCAGGTTATTTTAAAGATTGACTACAGCTCCAAAGAATGGGGCTGGCATTTCTAGTCCTCAGGAACAGTGGAACTTTTGATCAAAAAAGTAAAGTACATCTATGAAGAATACAGTTTTCTTTGGTACTGGTTCCAGGTTGTAGTATGGAACCTCTATGAGTATGAAGGGCCTTCAAAATCTTTCCTATCTTCAGATCTAAGTCTAAGACACACTTCTTTGAACTTCATTCTCCAATAAGTAGGAGATGGGAGGAATGGGATGTACGTACACATCTGTTGCCTAGCTGGCCACACCCACATGAGGCTTTGACTAGCCTTAGCCTAGTTAATGATTTCAACTGGCCACCGGTTGGGCCTCCTGATTGGTTGCTGAGAGAGCAGCCTTAGTTCTACCTGTGGTAGGGAGTTCTTTTGAAGGTTTGCCCTAGTAAGACTCTGATCCTGTCCTCCTGACTTACTTTGACCTCTGACTGTGCTGGAACTCTGGCTTTTTAGATATTCTACTTGGATCTGCTAGCTTCTCTTTGTTCTTGTTTCACTTTGATCCTAGTTTTCACTCCTCCTATACTCTGATTCTGGCTTTGAAACTTGGGTACCTGGGCTTGGGTTTAGCTCCTGATTCTAGTTCTGGCTCCTGGTGTACCATGACTTCAGTTCTGTCTCCTGGCTTGTTTTGACTTTGGCACTAACTTCTGACTCTTGAACCTTGACTTGTCCTATGATTTGCAGGCCAATCTGTCCCTGCACTTCCCTTTGGATTTGGTAACTTGGTCTCTGATTCCTGACCTCCCTGACCTGGCTTGTGGTTTGGCTGCTGCCCTTCTCCAGCAGCCTAACCATTTGGCAAGACTGCCCATGACTGGATACTTACAATCATAAGACTTTTATTTTTGCTGGTGGGGGAAAGGCCGGGGTGGGAGGGGGTGCTAAGATGATGGACATGTGGAAAGTGTTATGCATTTCAGGTGACAGCCCCCTTCCCAAGGGGACCCCCACATACTTGGCACCTTTGCTTACAGTGTCTCTTTTTCTCATTATTTCTCATACACTTCCCACACCAAACCAGTTGTTCTTCTTGTTTACTAGCTCACTGGGCATGTCTACATGTGCAATTAATGTGGCTGAATAAAATCCAGTGCAATTTGAACTGGAGTAAGCTAATCCAAATGTCACCATCTACACATGCGTTTAAGCACAGTAATTTACTCCACTGTCAGATACTACCCATGTCTGATAGGACTGTTCTACACCAGAGTAAATTAATCTACTGGACCGTAATTGTGGCTTATGTGTAAACAGTGATACTTTACTGTGTGCAATAAAGTAGTCTACTGTGCAGTAAAGTGTATGTATAGATGTGCCCATTCTTAGTTTCTCTGCTGTCAAATTTATTTGTTACCTTGAGTGGGATTGAAATAACCTTAACACCACTGATGTACGTGAGAGTTAAAGATGTGCAGCAGCTCATAGCTGACATTTGACAGATCTTGTTTTGGGGCCATATGGCACACCAGCTAAGCAGGTTTATACTCAGACATTTAACACATTAAGGCATAATGTAGTAATATCTGCTTATCAGCTTTATATGGACTCTTCTAAACTCACAACAGTAAATCTTTAAACCCTACTGTATCATGCACTCTATGCATATCAAGTATGTAGCAGCAAAAATCTTTTGAATATTTTAAACTGTTTTAAATGTTGTTGGGATTTTTTTTTGGATGTCTCCTATGCCTATAATGCCAGATAACTTAGGAACTATGGGTAACTTTTAAAGTAAAATGGGAGTTTTGCTATAAACATCAGTGCAATCCAGATTTCCCTGTGTGAGTTCAGCTATATAGTGTTGAGAAGAGAGGAAATTTTTGGCACATTTTACAAATAGAATTTCTAAAAATATCTCAGTTTTCAGCTTCACCATTTCTGGCCATTCCAATGTTCAAGGGAAAATTATGTCCAGTGAGGTGTACAACTCCAGAGGTACAAAGCAAAAACTAGATGCAAACAGATAAAATAAAAGCTTGTATATCCCTTTTTTTTAGGGTTGCAAGATACTGAGGTCTGAAATTTGACATTTATGTTTTGAAAAGATGTACCTTATCTTGAAGTAAAATCTTCACCTTGGGTGTGTCTACACTGTGATTAATGTGTACAGAAAAACACTGGAGCTTACTGCTTTGGAGATTTTTACTCATTGGCATGCCATTTGAATGTGCATCCTGGAGAAAAAACTCCAGAATATATTGCTCTGGAGTTTATTCATGTGCAGGACAGACAGCTCAGTTGGAGAAACCTGAGCTGGCAGGGAACCTGGGGGGGTCAGCCTGCCAGCCAAGGGCTGTTCCTACTGGTTTCCATGTGCTCTGACTGGCTAGCCCCGCAATGCAGCACCCTGTGACCCAGCCAACTGGGGAAGCATGTACACATGCACTGCTGTGCCCTAAGAAACTCTGCCGCGGGGTAGTACTTGTATTTACAAATACCACCCTACTGTAGAATTTGTGTCATGCAACCTAGTAAGGGTAGATGTGTAGATGCCAAGATGTTTACTGTGCAGTTAATTACTTGAGTGCACATTAAACATCTCATGTAGATGTGCCCCTTGAATCCTGGGTAGGGTGAGTTTTATGAAAACATAGAAAGATTTGAAGAAATTACATTTGTGGCAGGTTGTTTTTGGTTTGAATGGCAGCTGTTTGTACCTGTCCAGAGTTTTAGGATTTGAGAAGGTCCTGGAGCAGTTACATACCTTTTGTAGTCATTTTTTTCCCAGAGAAGAACTGAACTTTGAATATTTCAACTTCTTGATGACACATTTATTTATCATTAATGTATTTTACATGTTTTCTTATTACTGTTTAATACTGATGTCAGTACTAACCCATAATATAGGTGCAAACATCTGTTGTTTACTCTGAAATGACTAGCTTCTATATATAAAAATTCCACATTCAAAATAAATAATAAAACACCCTAATGCAACAATAATAATAAAAAAATTCTGACTTCAAAAAATCTGAAATGTATTGGTACCTTTAAAAAAGAAAAGAGAACATAGTTCCATACACTTAACATTGACTCACACAGGAATTAATTTTACTAAGTTTCAGAGGTTTCCTAGTTCTGCTTTTTGTAATGCAACAGTGAACTCAAGTTCAGCAAGTACATTTGCTGAATACTTGTTGCTGCTCCAGTAACACAGTTTTAGTCAGATATATCTAATACCTGATCTATTAAAATAATTGTATTATATCTCTCAGTAAGATATGAGGCTTCAGGGACAGATTCAAATTTATAATCCACTGATAAAACATTTTATTATTAATTGTCTTCTTATTGCATGTTTTATTTTACTGCCTTATTCAGTATTCTATTTGGACAACATTATGAGACTATTTAATTCTTAACAACCTATCACGATTTTCTTATCAACATCTTCAGATAGACACCTATCAACAAGTAGTTCCTATGGCCAATAAATGACTCTCACACTTGGCTATTTTGGTTTTTATATTCAAACAGCTAGTGGAGACTTTTTTGAAACAGCTAGTGGAAATTTTCCAATCACAGGCCCTGGTTTTCATGGGGGACTTCAATCACCCTGACATCTGCTGGAAGGGCAATTCCGCAGTGCACAGGCAATCCAGGAAGTTTTTAAAAGAGTGTTGGGGACAACTTTTCAGTGCAAGTGTTGGAGAGACAAACTAGGGGCCATGTTGTTCTTGACCTGCTGCTCACAAATGGGGAAGAACTTGTGGGGAACGTAAACATGAATGGCAACTTGGATAGCAGTTACCATGAGATGACTGAGTTCATGATCTTGAGGAAAGGAAGGAAAGAGAGCAGCAGAGTAAGGACCCTGGACTTCAGAAAAGCAGACTTTGACTCTCTCAGGGAACTGGTGGGCAGGATCCCCTGGGCAGCCAATCTAAGGAGGAAAGGAATCCAGGAAAGTTGGTTGTATTTTTAAAAACCTTATTGAGAGCACAGGAATGAACCATCCCAATGCACAGGAAGACTAGCAAGTGTGCCAGAAGACTAGCTTGGGAACAGCATGGGAACTTAGCAGGGAACTCTTCAGTGAGTAAAACACAAAAAGGAGGCTTACAAGAAGTGCAGACTTGGGCAGATGACTAGGGAAGAGTATAAGAGTATTGCTCAAGCATGCAGAGATGAAATCAGGAAGACAAAAGCACAGCTGGAGTTGCAGCTAACAAGCGATATGAAGGGCACCAAGAAGGGGTTCTACGAGTATGTCAGCAACAAGAGGAAGATCAGAGGAAATGTGGGTCTTTTACTGAATGGGGGAGGCAACCTAGTGACATGATGTCTCAAAGGCTAAAGTACTTAATGCCTTTTTTACCTCAGTCTTCACAGGCAAGGTCAGCTCCTAGAATAGTGCAGCTTGCAACACAGTTTGGGGAGAAGATGGGCAGCCAACAGTGGTGAAAGAGAAGGTTAGGGACTATTTAGAAAAGCTGGAGTCCATGGGGCCAGATGGGATGCACCTGATGGTGCTGAGAAAGTTGGCCAATGTGATTGCAGAGCTGCTGGCCATTATCTTAAAAAAACTTGTGATGTTTGGGAAAGGTCCCAGTTGATTGGAAAAGGGATATATAGTGCCCAATTTTAAGATAGGGAAGTGGGAAGAGGGGGAGATGTGAGGAACTACAGACCAGTCAGTCTCATCTAATTCCTGAAAAAAGCATGGAGTAGGTACTTAAGGAGTCCATTTTCAAGCACTTCACTGAGAATAAGGTAATTAGGAAAAGTCAGCATGGATTCACTAGGGGCAAGTCATGCTCAACCAACCTGATTGCCTTTTATGATGAAATGACTGTAGAGCAGCAGACAATGATATACCTTGACTTCAGCAAGGCTTTTGATACAGTCTCCCACAATATTTTTGCAAGCAAGCTTAGGAAATATGGGCTGGATGAAGGGACTGAAAGGTGGAAAGAAAACTGGCTGAATTATTGGGCTCAAAGGGTAGTGGCTCAATGGCTCAATGTCTACTTGGCACCTGGTATCAAGTCGAGTTCACCAGGTATTGGTTCTGGAGCTGGTTTGTTCAGTATTTTCATCAACATCCAGGAAGATAGGATGTAGTGCACCCTCAGTAAATTTTCAGGTGACACCAAGCTGTGCGTAATAGTTGATATACTGGAAGGTAGGGCTAGGATTCAGAAAGACCTAGACAAATTGAAGGAGTGGACCAAAGGGAATCTCATGAGGTTCAATAAGTATAAATGCAAAACTCTGCTCTTAGGATGGAACAATCCCATTTACTGGTACAGGCTGGGAACTAATTGGCTAAGCAGCTCTGTAGAAAAGGACCTGGGGGTTACAGTGGACAATAAGCCGAATATGAGCCAATAGCATGCCCTTGCTGCAAATAAGGATAATGTCATACTGGGCTACATTAGTAGGAGCATTTCCAGCAGATCACAGGAAGTGATTCTTCCTCTATTTGTCCCTTGTGAGGCGACATCTGGAGTGCTGTGTCCAGTTTTGGGCCCCCCACTACCAAAAGGATGAAGACAAATTGGAAAGAGTCCAGTGGAGGGCAACAAAAATGGTTAGGGAGCTGGGGCACATGAATTATGAGGAGAAGCTAAGGGCTGGGTTTATTTAGTGTGGGGAAGAGAAGATTGAGAGGGGATTTAATAGCAGCCTTCAACTACCTGGAGGGTGCTTATAAAGAGGATGGAGCTAGAATGGTGGCAGATGACAGAACAAGAATCAATGGTCTCAAATTGCAGCAAGGGAGTTTAGGTTAGATATTAGGAAAAACTTTCTTACTGGAAGGGTAGTAAAGCACTAGAACAGGCTACCCAGAGAGGTTGTGGAATCTCCATCCTTGGAAGCTTTTAAGACCCAGACAGATAAAGCCTTGGCTGGCATAATATAGCTGCAGATGGTTCCACTTGGAGTAGGGGGTTGGACTAGATGATCTCCCTTCCAACCCTAATTTCCTATGGTTCTATTTTTTAAAAAAATACAGATTCTATACCAGATAACAAAGATGGATTTGTAACATTGCAATATGCATAAGAGATGTTCATGTCTTTCTATCTGCATATTACTCATGACTGCCTACAAATTATAACTGATCTACATTCATTTTTTTCTTTTGAATAAAGTGTGCTTCTTGTGTAAAAAGTACTCTTTTCCTTCAATATTACTGCATATTTTTGTTGATTACAGCATAGTTTGTACCACTGCATGTGAGCTTGCAACAGCTTTTGTGCTCACAAATTGACATTTTAAGAAGCATGCCATTCATTTAATATGGTGTTGCAGTGATAAACTTTTAGTCCCATGCTTTTTTTGTATTGAGCAGAATCAGAAGTGCTTCAGTAGAAGCAGAAGAATGCTATTTTAAATGTTTCTAAGAGGTACTATGTTGCACTGATGATATTTCATCTTGATCTGGCATCATCCATGCCTCCGTCTTTCAAGAAGAGAAGGAGGACATCTGGGAGTGAATGAAGGCCAATTCTTCAACTAACCCAAAATTCTTTATGTATTCAGTGAGACAGAGATATTTCTAGTTCTGTTGAAATATGATGGCATTGCCATTTCTTGACAGCTATATACTCAACGGGTATGAAGTTGTATGACAAAGGGCATAGTGTATTGACATATCTGTACTTGTGCTTTATAGGAGTAAACTGCAAAAGACAAAAAGAAAGATTTTATAGCTGCACTGGAATAACAGTAGAAATGTTGCCCCTAAATAGCTTAAGATGAGTAAACAGGGACCCATTATACATTAATATTTTTCTCATCTCATCTGTAGCCTATTCTCTGCCATATATAATGTCTGCATTAGCATATAACCAACATGAAGAGAATACAATGAGGGCAGTTCAGTTTTACGTAAAGGTAGTTTTGCTAGACTGTGGGTGCATCCATATGTGCTATTAATATGCCCAAATAAACTCCTGTATAGTTCACACTGGGATTTATCGCTCCTGGGTGCAGCATTTATGCATGCACCCGGAACCACAGTACATTGAGCTGGAGTGGCACAGTCCTGGCTGGAAGGGGGCACTGGGGGTCAGCCTGCCAGCTTTGAGCTGCTCTGCCTCAGCTCAGTGTGCTGCAGAGGGGCTAGCTGGGTCATGAGGGTGCTACAGTGTGGGGCTATCTGGCAGGCAGCCCCTGTACTGAAGCACCCTTGTGCTCCAGCCAGCCCCAGTCACTGTCTCCACGTGGGTTGCAGCGCACTAAATAACTACACCAGAGGTTATTACTAGCGTCGGGTAGTACTGTCCTATGGTAGAGTGAGTTAATTTACTCTGGCCTAATAACAATTCATGTGTAGACAGTTGTTGGGGTAGCAATATGGATTTTGGGGAGCACTGAGTATGCAGCTGAATGAAGGTCTTTTCCTGTGACTCAGCAAAAACTGCTGGTCACAAGGCTGGATAATGTATTAAAAGTAACCTCAGCAAAAGTCACTAGTCACAAGGCTGGATGATATATTAAAAGCAACTAACTTTGCTAATGCTTAAGTAAGCGGATTCTTAACAAAAGGATAGGGTGCAAAGTGCATGGTGTGTTGTGTAAAAATAGGATATGGACCAATGGCTATTGTTAGGGGACAAAGCAGAAGTTCAGCCTTGGAGATGGTGCTGAAGTCAGCAAGAAACTAAAAAGAACCAGCAAAAAACCACAACTGGTTGGGAGAAGATGGGGGTAAAAGTCTTATGCATGCGCTTTTAGCAGAGAAGCATGTAAATGAAGAAAATGCATAGTCAATACCATGCTAATGAAGCAAACAGTAAACAGAGGCAGAGTTTGAGATGGGAGGAGAAATGGGTGGACCCAAAGGAGGGATGGGGGCAGAGTGAATGTTAATGAGTATGAACCAAGGTGTATGAACTAATGTGGAAAAAACTATTGTTTGGGCCAGCTGCCGGGTTTGTTGGTTTTTTGGGAGCTAGTCTAAAGCTGTCTCCATTCTGAATAAAGCTGTTGCAAGCAATGTGTGCTGGTGTTTGCTCCCTGCTTGCTCTGGCTAATGAGTAACAGGATCCATGAGTCATTGAGTCGTCGTCTCCCTAGTTGTTGGGTGCCGCATGGAGTCAGGGTCTAACAACAATGATGCTTTATTATGGAGCTAATTGGTCAACTCTGTAGTCAAGTGCATATGTAGCTGCCCCTTGTATTCATTACTTTTCTCTTTCATATACATGAAGGAGCATGATTATATTCTCATTTACATGAGGCATATACTGGTGTATCTCAGTTGATTTTATTGGACTTAATGGATATGCACCAATGTGAATGAGGGTGGAGGGAAGAAGATCTTTTTAAAGCTAAAGGTCAATGTTAGCACAACAGAAAATGGGTCTTCACTAGCCATGAATAATTTTATGCTGGAAACTGAAAGAAGATCATTAACTCTCAGAGAAGTGAGATTTTAGAGAAGCCACAATTGCCTGCAATAGCAGGGGACTAGCTTTGATCACTCAGATGATTCCTTCTAGTCCAGCATTCTGTGGTCCTAGGAGACAGGTCCAGAACATTTTCCTCTGACAATTCCAAAAGAAAATAAATAGGAATTAAAATACACACACTTGCATGTATATTAAGATATTACAGTAATTTTGCTTAAAATTATTGGGGAGAGAGACTTGGGGGTCATAACTGACCACAAGATGAATATGAGCCACCAGTGCAATGCCACAGCTGGCAAAGCAAATAAAACCCTGGCTTGCATCAACCAGTGCATCTCAAGCAAGACCCAAGATGTCATCCTCCTGCCTTATTCGGCTTTCGTGAAGCTCAGCTAGAGTACTGCATCCAGTTCTGGGCTTTAAAAAGGACATAGAGAAGCTTGAGAGAGTCTAGAGGAGAGTCACATGTATGATCAGAGGTCAAGAGAGCAGGGCTTACAGGGAGAAACGAAGAGACATGGGACTCCTCAGCTTGGAGAAGGATAGGCCTAGGGGGGACTTGGTGGCAGCCAGGGAGGTACATCAGGGATGTATATCAGGGGTGTACATCAGGACCTGGGAAAACGTCTATTCACCAGGGCACCCCAAGGGAAGATCATTTTAGACTGGACATAAGGAAAAACTTCTTTACTGTCTGAGTCTCTAGAGTCTGGAATAGACTCTAGTAGTGCAAGTACTTACTCTGGACATGTTCAAGAAGTGCTTGGATGCTTATCTTGCTGGGGTCATCTGACCCCAGCTGACTTCCTGTCCTTTGGGCAGAGGGCTGGACCCGATCATCTCACAAGGTCCCTTCCAGCCCTAATGTCTATGAAATCTATTAAATTAAATTAAAATGAAACTAAATTACTACTGATCTCTATAAAACTGTCCCTTCACACTACTATGTTTAACTATTTTTTTTCCTTTAAGTTAATGAAAAAAAAAGTTTTGATACCTCTTTTACTTTTAAAAACATATTTCTATAACCTATAGTAATATCCAAATAATCTATGCTTTATAATTAAGATAAATGTATAATATTCTTTTTTAAAAGATTCATGACATAACATGTATATTTTCTATAATGGGGTTTAATAAAATATCCTTGTTTAGAGGTGCAATGTCAGGCAATGCTAGATATATTATAAAATATTGGTGGTATGCATTAGCTGGATGGTAAGGAAGTATAAATTATTGTTTAAAAAGTTGTATTAAGTGATTTATATTTGTGAATAAAACCCAGTGTGTTTTTCCCCCCTAGCAATATAGAATAATAGATTTAATCTGTTAAATTTCATAGATTTACCCATTTATCCATTATAAACATTTGGTCTGACCTTGTGTCTAATGCAGCACAAGTTTCATGCAGCAATTCTTTTACTAACCCAATAATGTGTGGAACTAGAAGGTATATTTTATAAAGACTTTGATTTTGATTTAAGAGTTCTTGTGATTAAGAATTTACCATATAATTTATAATATGTACCAATGATTAATTATGCTAACTGCCAAAATTTTACATTTCATTTCCAATTTGGACTTCAGCTTCTAGCCACTGGTTCTTGATTCTCCTTTGTCTGATGGATTAATGAATTATTTGAGATCTTTTCCTGGTATAGGTACTTATAAAGATAACTTTGAATGTTTATCCTAAATAATACCAACATCTAAACCTTTGTCATCATTTTCAGACTCTCAGCTTCTGATGGAAGAAAGGGCAGAAGCAGCTCTGTATTTGTGATATGATGTCTGGAATATCTTTAAAGGCTTCTTTCTGTATTCCAGAAGCTAAAAAGCAAAGGCTTGAATCCTTCCTACCTGCAAACTCCTTAGTAGATTTTAACTGGTAGAATATTATGACTTCTTCTGTCTTATGTTTGTAATTTTGCTGCTAGGTACCTTGGCTTTACAATAGAATGTGTGTGCATGGAATGCAGCATGAGATAAGGTATAATGATGCTGAAAACTGACAAAATGACATACTAATGAACATGAACAAATGCGTTAAATTCTTTGTTAATGATTTCATTATCTATTACATCAGCTCTCTGTATCTGGATATGAATCAGTCGTGTGCTACAAATTCTGCTAAATAATAAAAATAAACACACACATATGGTTTCCTACAGGTTCCTTAGTAATGAAAGTTATGACTTTTTCGTATTGTAGAAATAGGAGTTCAATGTTGCATGGAAGCCAGAAAAACATTGTGAATTGAGAAGAAGACCATAGCATGACTGGTATTGTTTAGAGATGATGTGCTTATGAAGGTGCAGGGGATAAGTAAAATGAATGATCTCTCAGGTGACTGTCAAAAAAGTAGTACCTATTGTCTGTCAAGCACATGATGGTGTTGAGATACTTGACCACACTCTTTTTTTGTTTCTTTATAGATAACTCTTCCTGCAACTAGCCCCACTGGACTTCTCCTCTTTTCCTACTCTCCAGTTACTGCAAACATTCAGTCATGGAAGCCTCCTACCTGAATAAGCAGGGCAAGAAGACTTTCTATAACTTCACTGCTTACCTTCACAGCATAAATTAGCCCCTATTTACAAAGAAAAAAATCTCAATTTGTTTGCTAAAATTATTTTTAAAAGATCTGGTGTTAGTATGACTCTTCAGTTGTTCATGTGTGTTAAGTAACTCTGTGCAATTGGAAATGTGGTGATTTTCCTTTGAAACCTGCATGTATATTTCACTCAACATTTAAGGGAAAATGCCTGTGTTCTTTATATCAACTGAGGACTTATTTCAGAGTTTGGGCTAACAATATACTTCAAACACTACAGTTCACAATCTATAATAGTTTATTTTGTTGTTTGTATCTCCTGATCCCTGACTATATTCCTACTTAAGAGAGAGGACAAAAATAGCACAGGTAGGCTGGCCATTTGTGACAGTCATCTTGTAGAAATTTAGGGTGGAAAGACTCATTAAATCACATTGCATCTGTGAGGGGGTCAAGGCCCCAGGGGGCCAGGGTCGGGCGGGGAACGCCGGAGTTCCACCCAACTTCCGGGGCCCGACCCGGAAGTGTGGCCAGGGGCCTAGCATTTTCCGGAACTCGAACCGGGCCGGACCGGGACCAGCCCGGGAGAATAAAAGGAGCCCACCTACCCCAAGCAGAGGAGGACGGAGGCTCCAGCCGGAGCCTGAGCCGGGAGCTGCAGAGCCGGGAGCCACGCGGCAGGAGCCGGCGGCAGCGGGGCCGGGAGCTGCGGAGCCGGGAGCCATGCGGCAGGAGCCGGCGGCGGCGGAGCCCGGAGCTGCGGAGCCGGGAGCCACGCGGCAGGAGCCGGCGGCAGCGGAGCCGGGAGCAGTGGAGCCAGAGGCGGCGGCGACTCGAGACAACGAACCGGTAACAAGGGGGCCGGCGGCAGCCGCGCCAGAGGGGACCGGAACGGGAGGTTCTGATGGAGGGACCCTTCTCCGACGGCTGCGGGCAGTTTGGCCGTGGAAGAAGACCCGCGGGCAGGGGGGTAAGCCTCGCACCCCCCCCCGGGTCTCGAAAGACTGTCAATAGGGGTACGGATACCCCAGACCCGTCGGAGCTAGCGGCACCTGGCCGGGCCAGTACCGTAAGGACTCCTAAAGGGGTCCTGCAGTGTGAGGGCGGTACCCCACTGCAGGACTGGTACACGGACAAGGGAGCTCTTCTGACGGAGGCGAAAACCCGGAGGACCGGGCGAGGGTGTAGGGGAGGAGGAGCCCTCAGGACCCCTGGACTTTGGAGACGAGGTACCCTATCCGGACCGCCAGCTTCCCCGCACGGCTGAATCCCCATATTACATCAAGTCGTGGCAGGCGAGATCAGCGGAAGCGGGAACGGGCAGTCACGTACCCCCCCCTCCTCTCCAGGGGCCGTTACGGGGATAGGGGGACTCACGTCAGGTGACACACCCCATCCCCTCACAGCATCATAGGAATCACGTGATTCTAGATGAATTTTTGGGAGATGCAGATTGGGGAGGGAGGCTGGCCCACATTGTAAAATGGAACATAAACTTCTGAATTCTAAATCCCATAAGACAAAATACCACAATAGAGGGATGCAATTTGCTTTTTAAAAAAATACATTTTGGCCATTTTCAGCCAACCCCTCCAGCACACACATTTGAGAATGGAAAGGCTTTTTGTTTCAAGACTGAATGTTAAAATGCTTCTGCATTTCCAAATCAACATTTTCCATAATGTTTATAATTGGGATCATTTTTAATTTTAAACTTATTTTCTATATGCTGAAGTAAAACAACATGAGAAACTGAGAATATTAAATTTCTTGTCCATATTTTTATAAATGTATTTCCTATTCTCAAATATTTTATCCAAACTTGTTGAAGTTACTGATGAATGTATCTGATTACACAAAGCCATTGCAAACCCTTGGCTTTTCCCATGCTTTGTATATAACTTGCACTATATGCAACTCCCACTCTGCCCAGTTGTCCTCAAATATATAAAATGTTTCCATAATAATACTCCCGCTGTTCATTGCACCAAGATGGCTAATATTCCTTCTGCGCCACTATATCACTACTCTTCCTCTATTGGGAACTCTTCCAAATCCACAATCTATTCTCCTACCAAATTATTTCTTCTGCATTACTGCAAAGGTCCTTCTCAGCTTTGGAGTATCATGGGTAGTAACAAGGTCCACCCATGAATAACTTCAATAAGTTTGGATAAAACATTTGAGAATAGGGAATTCCAACTTTTATGAAAATATGGACAAGAAATTAAACATTTTCAGTTGCTCAGGTTGCTTTATTTCAGCATCCTCTTCCCCCCTCCTTTGCCTTGCTCCCTCCAACCTAGAAGAAGACATGTAAACTGGAAAATCAGCCTCAAATTAGAAGTTAACATATGGTTTTTCCACCACCTCCTTTTTAGAGAGATCTGAACTGTTGTATAACTCTCAGGGTTCATACAGACATTTGGGGAGGTGGGGGGGAAGTTAGATTGCATTAATAATGGCCACCCTATCTCATTTAATTTACCTAGGTGTGGACCTTACACTTGAATCCCTAGTTAAGCCAATCTAAGTGTAAACTATACAGAAGTTCCAGGAAGATTAGATCTGTTATAAATGGCCAACCTGATCTAAGTTAACTCTACCTTTGAGGTAGTTTAACTTTGATCAGGTTGACCATTTTTAGACTGATTTAACAGTTCTGAATTTTTACACACTTCCTAGGATAGCCCCAGGGCTGAAAAAGCCCAGCCACTGTCTCTAGCCCTGGGGCTCCACTGTTCCTACTCCCTCCCTGGCACTGGGTTATTCTTAGCCCCCTGAGCCCTCCTCCTGACCCCCAGATAGAATCATAGAAAGTTAGGGTTGGAAGGAACCTCAGGAGGTCATCTAGTCCTGAGTTGGACCACTCCCAACTAGATTATCCCAGCCAAAGTTTTGTTTAACTAGGTTTTAAAAATCTCCAAGAATGGAGCTTCCACCACCTCTCTAGGTAACCTGTTCCAGTGTTTTATTACTATCCTAGTGAGAAAATTCTTCCTAATACCTAACCTACTTGAGACTGTTGCTTCCTGTTCTGTCATCTGCTATCACTGAGAGCAGTCTAGCTCCATCCACTTTCAAACCCCTCTTCTGCTACTTGAAGGCTGCCATTAAGTCCCCTCTCAGTCTCCTCTTCTCTAAACTAAATAAGCCCAGGTCCCTCAGTCTTCCCTCATAAGTCATGTCCCCCAGTCCCCAAACTATTTTTGTTGCTGTCCGGTGGACTCTCTCCAATTTACCCACATCCTTTCTGCAGTAGGAGGCCCAAAACTGAACACAATACTCTAGATGTGGCTTCACCAGTGCTGAATAGAGGGCAAAAATCACTTCCCTTGACCTACTGGCAAGACACCTACCAATTCATCCCAGTATGTCATTAGCCTTTTTGGCAACAAGAGCACACTGCTGGCTTATATTCACCTTATTGTTCACTGTAATCCCCAGATCCTTTTCTGCAGAGCTGCTGCCCAGCCAGTCATGCATACTGATGCATGGTATTGTTCCATCCTAAGTGCAGGACTTTGCACTTGTCCTCATGAGATTTCTTTTAGCCCAATTCTCCAATTTGTCTAGGTAACTATGAATCCTAGCCTTAACCTCCAGTGTATCTACAACTCCCCCCAGCTTGGAGTCATCTGCAAACCTACTGAGAGTGAACTCTATGCCATTTTTCAGGTTGTTGATGAAGACATTGAACAAAACCAGCTCCAGGACTGACCCCTGGGGCACTCCACTTGATACCAGCTGCCAACTAGACATCAAGTCATTGATTACTGCTCTCTGAGCCTGATGCTCCAGTCAGTTTTCTATCCACCTTATGGTTCACTTGTCCAGCCCATACTTCCTTAGCTGCTTGAGAGAATGTTGTGGGAGACCATATCAAAAGCCTTGCTAAAATCAAGGTATATCACATCCACCAGTCTACAGAGTTGGCCCTGCACTCCCTCAGTCAGCCAGATAAGACTGCCAGCACCCCCTGAGTTTGCCAAACACCGCATCCCGCAAGTGACTCCAAACATCTGATCCCACAAGTTTTACCAGCATTTGCCAGTGCTAGTTCGCAGGGAAGTAAGTCAGGCTGGGAGGAGGGGTGAGCAGGATGGTGGGAGTGGTTCACTGGGAGGTTTGTTTGTCTTGGGGGGGAGGGTTGTGGGGCAAAAAAAGAGTCACTGGTGTGCAAGAGATGAGGGAGAGAGATTCCCCATCCCCGTGGACCCTACAGGCTTCCAAGACCCCACCAACTTCACACTGATGCCACCTGCCTCCCCAATCTTCCCTGCCAAACCTGTCTGCTCCCACATCCCCCAGATTCTCCCCTGGAGACCCTGCCTGCCCCACCTCATCACTCCCATGGAAATTGCTTGCTCTGCTAGCCTTCCTGATCCCCTTAAGCCCCCCCAGCTAGTCCCCCCATCCCAAAGTACCTTAGATTTGGTGGTCTTAGATCAATCTAACTAACCTTCCCCTAATCCCATTGAATATCTGCATTCACCTTCAGTGTTGGGAAGGCTTTTCCCTACTAGCCAACTATGTTCAACTTAATTACATATCCCTTTGGATCTTCTTAGTAATATATTTTCCTCCTTGGTATTTACATCCTTGAATAATTATAAAAAGTTACTGGGTCCCTTACTTTTTCCATGGGTCAAATAATAAATTATTTCATATGTCAGAAAGGCAATCAATAGTTTATAAGGTTGAGAAAAGTAAAAAAGGGGGATGTTCCCTACTGAAAAAGACAAGTTATTTTAAATTGCAAGGAAAACATAATTATAGATAATTACCACAGATTACATTTTCTACATACATGCACTAATTAAATCACCTATTAGATGATTATTTTTATAGATTTTTACTTTCTTTTTACTTGGTACTGCATACAGCAGTTGTTTGTATTGAAAAATCACAAAACATCCACTAAAATTTCCTTAAGAAATGCTTAATTTTTTACAAGTAGAAACAGATACATCCAAAGGGAGGGAAAAGGCAGTCTCTAGTCATTTCCAGTCTGCTTGCAAGTCAGCAGACTCAGTAAACCCAAGTGTAGGTTAGAACTTAGCTGCAAAAATATATCCTCTTGTTCACTACCAAGATCTTGTAATCAACAGAAACACAGCAGTTGACTTTCCAGCCATCTTGGATTAACCCTCTCCTAACCCAAAACTCCATAAAAAGCATGCATCTATAGTAATAACAATGGGAAAGCAAACAGCACAACTACCATTAGGGGTGTACAAAGTGGGCCATATTTGATTTGGATTCGGCCCAGTTCAGGGGACTGTGATTTGATTCATTGATTCAGATCACTGTCATGATTCAATTTGGATGAATCCAAATCAGAAGATTCGATGCCGATTCAGAGAATCAATGATTCAGCCATAGACACAGCTGCATTTTTTTTTCTACATACCTTAAGGTACCAGGCATGGCTTGTGAACGCTGATGGTGGGGCACATGAAGCATCTCACAGAAGCGTGGGGGTGGGGGCACATCAAGTGCATGGGGGAACTCCTCCTGTGTTCCCCCATCTCAGCAATTGACCACAGGGAGACCCTGGGTGCCCCCACTCCAGACCCAGGAGATACAAGTCACTGAGCCAGGAGGGTGTGTGTGGGGGATGCCCTGCACGCTCTGTGGCGGACTCAAAAGTGGAAGTGGACCAGAAGTACTTCTGGTTCACTTCCAGGCCTGCCGTCAAGCATGCTGGGGACCCCGCCATGGTCCCATGGGACACTCCATCCACCCCACCATCTCAGCATTCATGAGCTGCCTACATACCTTGAGGTATGTAGAAAAAACTTTAAAGTGGTGTCTGCCTGAATCATTGAATCTCTCTGAATCTCTCCAAGTTGATTTGGAGGGTTCCAATTCAATTCATAGAGATTAAAGGGATTTGATTCAGATTTGGAGATTTGGCTGCTGTATCATGCTGAATCGAATCAGCAACCAAAGCTTCACATAGCCTTAACTACTATCATCCTGAATTTGATCAGTAATGCATGATAAATATATACAATTAAGAGCAGCACCACAAATATAGTTGAATCTACTGCATATGGGGCCAACCTACCAAACATTCCCAGAAAACAATTTTAGCTCTATTACTTATCTGTATGACCACCATTTTTGTGAAGCTGGCCGTGAAGAAAATTTAATATTTTACACCACTTACCTGTGCTTACAATACCCACTAGCAATTGCTGATTGTGGTAATACAAGATAATATAACTAGCCAGTACTGTGATAATTTAAGCACATCAAAATATTTACCTTAGATTTGACATTAGCGCTTAGATTTATAAACTCACTGGAGCAGATTGGCATTCTGTAATACCTTGAATTCTAGGTCTTTGACCTGAAAAGAGATATTGTTACTCAAAATAGATCTTAAAAATTCATAGGCTTTTTGGAGATAACATGGACTTAAGGTAGTGTCTCAACATAAAAGTGTCTAGCTTTATTTTAGTTCTTTCTTTTAACTTTTCAGAAACCATCTTAGTGTTTCAGGAGGTCAGAAGCTTTTTTTTGTAGGTGACTGTAGAAGCACTTTCTTGACAGTCAAATATTTCTCTCTCAGGCTCAAATCTGGAAGCAATAATCAATGTTGTTCTGTTGTATTCTACATAAAATTCAATATATAGTTCTCTGAATCTAATCTGATTGACCTTAATGAGTCTTGGATTAAACTCCTGATATCTCACAGTGAAGATTTTTAGAGATCTCAAAAGCGGTTAGTTGGTCTCTGGTAAAATTCCAGCCGTTTGAAGGTTGCTGTAATTAACACCTTTGGCACATGGGCCGATGCCATTCTAGCAGCTGCCAGTAGCATGGAGGCATGTTGGAACTTCCTTACTCTACAGGAATCCTTAGGTCACAACTAATATAACTTTCCCGGTTCTCTGCACTACTGGAACAGCAAATAGCCAGAATAGTTTTATTGTCTTGCTTTAAAAATATAATTCTTTAAAATCATTGATGCTTAAGCAATAAGTTCTTATTAAAATTAAATTATGTTTGCCACTGAACTAACCTTCTTGTGAAAGAATACTACAACATCCACCTCTTTCAGTTACATTTATCTATAGACCAGTTTTGCAGACCTAGCAACGTGTTAGATTTAGCTCAGTCTATACAAACCATGCAAAAGGTAGTTGCACCTAATCTCACAGGTTTGTCCTTGATTCTGTTTCCTCTCAATGAGATGGATACTACTTTCCTAAAACACCTTACTGTCATTATGATACCTGCAGAGTGATACCACTAACAGACCTGGCTGCTTGTTTCTAAGAAAGAACAGCTGTGCAACAGACTGTCTGAACAGTCCCCATTACAGAATGCAACATGGATCACTGACACAAAGGAAGCACTACACCAGCTGGCTCTCTGTCTCAGTGCATTTCTATTCCTGGATGATTTACCTGTTCTCAGTCCTGTCACCTTAGCATTTATACCATCCAATTAAAAACCAATGTTGCTGGATTTACTCTGCTATAAATTAGCAATTTTATTTATGAGACAAAGCTGGCCACTTTTTTTTTCATTGTGTGATACATGACTTATTTTTAAATTCATAAAAGCTGCTTGATTATTTATTTGTGATATATTTTAGGTCTCTTGTGGAGTTTAGATCAGAAAAATTCTTTTCTAATGTATTCATATGCAGTGATCTAAATTTCCTAATCATAATCATGTCAGCAAAAGTGGAGCTGCTCTTAGGATAACATTTTAGTCTAGAAAATGATTTCCCTTTTAAAATGGATTCAATGGACATGATGACATAAAAAGAAGATGCAAAATTACACACAACAGTTTGCATAATCAAAACAGATATATTTTGTATTCAGGCAAGATTTTTTTTACTACATTAAATGGAAGAAAATAGATCCGTTGGAATACTGTGACTGTTATGGCTGCAAAAGCTGTGGTTGCAGA
Organism: Crocodylus siamensis; assembly: GCF_052110815.1. NCBI lineage: Eukaryota > Metazoa > Chordata > Crocodylia > Crocodylidae > Crocodylus > Crocodylus siamensis. Next base: position 243,873,585 of record NC_143396.1, on the reverse strand, counting down.
ATTCCAATAGGATTATAGAGAACATGTCCAGAGCCCCCCTAAAGAAGATTCAGTGAAGACAGACTCACAGACAACAAAGAACAAATAGATCTTCTAAACTAGTTGCAGTCCGTTTATTTTAGAAAGATAAGAGTACTTCATTTTGTCTCCTATAAGTAAGGTTAAATTCTGTGAAAGTTTGAAATACCAATGTGTATTCTTTTGTGCCAGAAATATTACTGATCTGCTTTTAAATAAACATGAGTTCAACTGAGATATAATGAATGTACAGCTTTATTCAATAGAAAATACATTTGGACATCTACATACCTGTATTCAGAGCAAAACTTGCACGTGTTATGGAATAATTTCTGAAGTGCTCTGCAGGTGTCTCCTGGAGAGACTGTTGCTCAGGAACAGACAGACTTCAAATTAGCATTTATCTTCCCTAATGAACAATAATCTTGATTCAAGGCATCAAAATAACATATTACAAATGGCTCCAGAAAATATTGTTTGTTTTCAGTGACGATGTGAGAATGACGTTGTGACAATCATGTGGAGATTATTGAATTGAAATGAATTGAATTGAATTGAAATGAATTGAATTGAATTGAATGTTTACATGTTTTGAATACATCTCTCAGAGTTGGGTAAAAAGTAGTTTTCCTCACCTGAGGCACTCTCAGATTCCAATATTCCCCCCATTTTGCATCAAAGATTTTTCAAAGTATTTTGTGAAAGAGGACAGAGTGACTCTCCAACTCCTGGTGATTAGGAGACTGAGATGCAGGTTCAAGCCTTGACTGTCCCAATCACTCAGGCAGGAGCCACACTTCCTTTTGAGTTGTCTCCTCTTTCTACCAAGGGTCAGAAAGTGATATTTTGATTTAAAAAGTGGCCATTTTTCTTTTAATTAGAATGTTCATCACTGCCCCAGCTTTAGGGGATGCTTTACAGATGCACAATAAAATTCACCCTTAGAAACCTTCCTCTTCATCCTATCCAAGACACCCCTCAGTCTGCAGGAAAGGGTTCTCTGCCCTTCTACCCATCCATTTGACCTCTAGGTTTTTACTGGTGGCTTGTAGGAAGTATCTCTACAGTACCCCTAGCAGACATAGTTTGTCATGTGATACCATAAAGATAAAAAAAATCCCCAAACTTATGATATTCAGTAGGGCTGTCCAACTGCTAAGTGACTAGGGGATGAATGCAAACCACAGGACCCCGGAGCTGCATGCTGTGTAATATCTTCTCCCAGTTCTACTGTACAGGAACCCCCAGGCCTGCACCCATGGGGGGCCCTCTTCCCTACCACTGTGCTATGTGCCCATACCCAAGCCCCAACTCCTGCACTGTGTGCCTGTGCAGGTCTCCCCACACCACCACTGCATTGCATATCTGCCCCCTTCCCTGCACCATGTGCAATGCATGGCCCCAGGCTCACCCTCAGCTCCCCAGGCCAAGTTGTGCTGTTGAAGTGGGGGCAGGCAGGCAAAGCCAGAGGAGGAATGGGGAGCCTGGAGGCTCTGGCTGCTGTTTCACATGGAGAGATGGAGGGAGCAGCATCTGAGCAGAAACCTGGGAGCCAAAACTTAGCCCCTCATGGGCTCCGTGTGGCCCCCAGGGTACCAACTGGACAGCCCTTCTGTGCAGCAATTGGCAGAGACTGGCAAGTCATGAGAGACCACACATGTGAATGGGCCTTCAGGAAAGTTTTCTATGAAGAATGGCAATGGGTGGGTGTAGAAAATTGGCTCTGGCATTTAACTTTGATTTTTTTATCTGTGGAATCCCCAAAAGTAGAAGCCCTTGGCCCTAATACATAGAAATGAAGTATAGAAAAATTTTAGTCAGTGTGCAGGCATCTGAAAGAATTAAGTTTCCTTACAATGTAACCTGACTTTATCTAATCTATATGCACAGCAGATAACATTCTGTTTCATTCAGGTTCTTATTCCACACCCATCACTAGCACCAAAAAAAAAAAAGAATTGCAAAACATTTAACTCACCATGATCCCATATTTTGTTACCCTACCTTAGGAAACTGCTATGCAATTTCATCCTTAGGACTGCCAACGAATGTAGCTATGGGCTACTAAAATGCACATCAAATGTCTGGACAGAACTGTGTGGGAGGCAGTACCCTTGTCATCTGGCAAGATATGCAGGTTTTGTTGTATGCTGTTCAGCGTTACAGTCAAGAAAACATTTTCCTTGGATGAAGACGGCACCAGCTTTTACTCCTCAACAAGAATGACAGGAGCAACACAGGAGATTTTGACTTAATGGGAACTTTTTCTCTTAAGTGACATCTTCTTTGCATAGGTGGAAATTATTTCTGCCAATGCACTTGCAAGTACATTTTCAAGCATTGATTTTATAATGAGAAATAACACACTGTCTAGAAATAAATGTTTAATATATATCTACCCTCTATACACAATGTCTTCACTAGTTAGTCAGAGGGAGAATGATCATTAGGAGATAATCATGAGGGCAGCCAGGAGAGTGGCTGTATATTATCACAATCTTCTTAAACTGGCATAGAACCAGCCCTGCACTTGATTCTGTTACTGAGAGAATACTCAGAATGGCGTGGGGTCAAACATTAGGAACAGATGCTGTGGACATTTTTGACAAATCAGCTTGCATGTATCTGTCTCTCTGTCTGTCTACACAATAATTAAATGCCTTACAATTTTTAATGGGTCTATTCTCAGAACACCCTTGTGAAGTAGTGTTATTATCCCCATTGTACAGATGGAGAACCAAGGCACAGAGAGATCTGTGACCAAAGTGTTAAAGCTATGTATGCATTTAATTCTCAGTGATTTCATTAGATTGCATTCTACCTGTGCGTGGGGCATGTCAGGAAAGATGTGTGCAAAAGGAGGCTGTAGGACACTTTTATGGCTAGCTAGCCAAGACTCCTAAATCATAGAGACAGCTAATCCAAACCACCAAATCCACCACTCCACAGCCCCTCCTCCAAAAGGAGCCAGGAGAGGATGCTGTTGAAACTGCTTTGATGGATGTATACAACTCTGGAGGAAACCTTAGGGCTGGATCTGTGTGCACTCTAGCTTTGTGTTACATAAACCCCACAGTGCTAGTCCGCTTGATATTTGAGAGTCTCAATTCTACATTGTCCAACTCTGTATAAATTCACATAGATGGTGGTATGGCCATCACAAACTCCTTCATGATTTCAATGGAAGTAAGTTGTGTAGGCACTTCAAAAATCCTACCTGAAGCCCATCTATGTGTTTATGTGCCTAAATAAGTTTAAACCTCTTTTTTTTTCAATGCTGTTCTAGTAGACAGGTATCCACATAAAAAAAATTCTCATTGCAGTTGACATTTATAATCATAATTACTAATCCCACAAAAGAGTTTTATTGACAAAAGTATGCTCCGGTCTCTCCCATATAGGTAGTGTCTCTGGTTTAGGTCTGAGGCATAAAAGCAGACAAACTAAAGGAAACATTCATATATATGTTTCTTATATATATGCATATATACTATATGCATATATACTATATTTATATAGTATATATACTATAATTAATAAATAAATACAAAACTTGTTTTCCAGGGTTTTCAATGTGGTACATTTCATAGGCACATAATTATTCTAAAAATTGAGAAAATGAAGTAGGTAATGGTGTTCAAAACTACACTTACTGGTGGCTAAAGGGCTGAATAGCGTCTTAAAAATAACTTTTCATTTCTCTCTTACTTTACAAAGATAGGAAGAAGAAACTACGCACACAGTTCACTGCAGTCCTACATCTATATTGTGACTGGATAGTGGTTGTAGAGCTGATATAAAGACTACAGCTCTTTGGAATGTCCTATTTTGATTTAAATGGATGTTTTTTCCTGGGCTGATGGAAAGTTATGCTCATGATCACCAAACATTGTGGTCTCTGCTATTTTATAGTCTATGCAGTTTTTGCTCTTCAAAAATTGCTTCATTTTGTAACAACAGTTTAATTCTCACTTTCTTTGTGGTTTAAAATATACACTAATATACTTCATGTTGTTTAAAAAGTGTTTTCTTCAGCCAAACAGCAGCTACAACCCTGAGAACAAATGTCTTCTTTTCAAGGTATTAATAATAATTATTTTAATTTTTGAATTAGTGCTTGAGGACGTCGGTACATACCGGACACCACACAAATACATACAAAAGTGGTTAACAACCTTTTTAAGCATCATTCCAGAACAACCTGCTTTGGGTTGAAAGCAGGCTACCTCTTCTGAACTGGCTGCAGCACCACTGCTTTCAACCTAGGCATACTGCTGCTGTCCCTCCTCTCCCGGGGGCCTGGCAGTGGTGATGTCATCAACTTCCCCCCCCCCCCCGCCCTCCAATAGTTCTGAAACCCCCTGCTCCTGCAAGGCCACAAAAAGTCCCCTGCTGCTGCAAGCCAGATGTGATGCCTCAGTTGGCCAAATCTGGCCTGTGGGCTCTATGTTGCTGATCCTTGATTTGCATGACTGTCTGTGCTTACAGCCTAATTTAATCTAAGACATTATGAATGTTTATAAAAACTAAAAGTAGGAACTAGAGCAGGAGGGTGTGGATAACATTGTTAGGAATATGTAGTAACATGAAAGAGTTATGTTACCATTTAAATATTCAGAGACATTTTTTATTTGTAACCCTGAGAAATATATAAGCAAACAAAATAGATGCCAGAATTTCTTAATGGTCTCTTATGTAGCCATTATTAGCTGTCAGTAAGGAAGTGACAGCAAAATCAAACTGGAGCTGTTTAAATAATGTTATCATTTGGACTAGGTTTTTTTTTCTTTGAGGTTGCATAATGTTTTGTACTTGTTTTTGTATACCTCTTAATATTGATGATCTTGAAATGAGTTCCCTTGTAAATTGTTTAAATGAGTAACCAGAAAACCATATAATGTTTCTGAATGGTTTTCATTCGGAACTTTATCTATATTTTCCTTTATAACTTTCAATTTCTTTTCATTGATTCATAGATTCAAGGATTGTAAGGGGCTGGAAGGAACCTTGCAAAATCATTGGATCCAGCCCCCTGCACTAGGCAGGAAAGACAACTGGGGTGCCCATCCAGCAAGGTGCCCGTCCAGTCTCCTCTTCAAGATTTCCAGGGTAGGTGATTGCACCACCTCTGCAGGGAGTTTATTTCATAGTCTGAGCACCCTAACTGTGAAGAAGTTTTTCCTAATGTTGAGCCCCTGATGTATTCCCTTGATGTAGCAGTAAGCTGCTAACAAGTCCCCTCTCAGCCTTCTCCTTTTTAGGCTGAAGAGTCCCAGGTCCCTCAGCCTTTCCTTGTATAGCTTGTCATGTGTAGCAGGGCACCAGGGTGCCTGCTACTAGATAATGGTGTGTAGCAGGGCACTAAGGAGCCTGCTACTGATAATGGTGATATAGGCTTAGCTGCCACTCAATAGGGCAGCACAGCTGTGAGTTGCCAAAGCAACTAATTGGGTCAGCTAACCACCAGGGGGCAGGGCCTGGCCTTCATAAACAGAGAAGGCTGAGGCCAGAGCCAGTTCCCCTCTGGCAGCCTGGACAGCAGGAAGCTCTGCTGCAGCGCAGCGCAGCGCAGCCCGACCCCACCCGACCCGACCCGACCACCTGAGCGTGGGCATTATGCTACGCAGTGGAGAGAACCCTGACAGAGAGACGGAGAGTAGCCAGGGTGGCGTTGAACAGAGGTTATAGCCAGGAGGCTTATTTTGTGTTTCAGCCAGCAGGCTTATGGTCTTGAGTTTCTGTTTGGGTTGTTTGAGCAACACTGGAGGACTGGGCGAGGCTGTTGGGGTGGAGGAGGCCTCAAGGGATCTCCCCAGTAGGGGGGGAGTTCCTAGCACCACAGTTGGTGCTGCGTTGTGGGCGTGTGGGTGTGTGTGTGTGGTGTGGGTGGGTGCGTGTGGGTGTGTGTGTGTGGTGTGGGTGGGTGCGTGTGGCCCCCAGTGTGGGCAGCTTCAGGAAGAGCTCGATGTAGGCAGAAGCCCAGTGGGGCGTAGGCCCAGGAAGGTGGGTCTGAGTTAGTGGGGAATCCTGACCCCAGCCCAGCGGGGGTGATATCGGGACGAGCCCCAATTGGGAACCCCAGGTGGGAAGAGCCCCAGTGGGGTGTAGGCCTGAGAAAGTGGGTCTGGGGGCCAGGTGAGGCTAAGGCTGCCTGAGCCCCAAACTTTGGAAGCCTGAGTCGGGCATAGAAGGCCCCAGTGCGGGCGGGCGCGCGAGAGGCGCAAGTATAGAAGGCCCCAGTGCGGGCGGGCGTGCGAGAGGCGCACGTATAGAAGGTCCCAGTGCGGGTGGATGCGTGAGAGGCGTGAGCACAGGCCCGAGTGTGGGCGAGGGGTGTGAGGAGCACAAGCACAAGCCCGAGTCGGGCATAGACGGCCCCAGTGCGGGCAGGCCCCAGTGCGGGCGAGCATGGGAAGCGCGAGCAAGGCCCCGGTGAGGGCAAGGAGCGTGTGAGTGTGGGAAGCGTGAGTGAAGCCCCAGTGAGGGCAGGACCATGAGAAGCGCAGGAGACAAGGCCCGAGTGTGCGTGAGACCGCAGGAAGTGCGAGGCACAGGCCTGAGTGCGGGTGGCCGCGGGACGTACGGGAGGCAGGCCCGAGTCGGGCACTGCCTGTAATTGAGAAGCCCCGAGAGGGGAGTAAGCCCATTTGAGAAGCCCAGTGAGGGCAGAGGGCGCAGTCTGAGAGGAGCCCTGGGAGCAGGCGCGTGCGGAGAGGGGCCCCAGGAGCGGGCGTGTGCGGTGAGGAGCCCAAGAGAGGGCGTGTATATTGAGCAGGCCTGGGAGAGGGGGTGAGTATATCGAGTAGGCCCCAAGAAGGACTGCGCATATCGAGTAGGCCCTGGGAGAGGACCAGCACAGGGAATAGAATGGAATCCCGGTATAGCAAGACCAGCCCCGTGCCAAGGAGGGCAGGAAGGCAGCCTCCCATTCTTAATATAAGTTCAAAGACGTGGCGGGCGAGATAGAGGGTGCATTCAAGACCCAGGTTGGCACGGTAGGCAAGGGCGCTAGGGGAGGTCACGGCACCCCTAGGGACCATCCTGCCACACCATGCAAGTCTCAAATCATATGCGTGGCTCTTCTCTGGACTCTCTCAAGCTTTCCCATGTCCTTGTTGAAGTGCGGCACCCAAAACTGGATGCAGTACTCCAGCTCCAGTCTCACTAATGCCAAGTGAAGTGGAAGAATAACTTCATTGGTTTTGTTTGAGAAGCTTTGATTGATGCATATCAGAGTATTATTTGCCCTGCTGGCTACAGCGTCATATTGACAGCTCGTATTCATACTCTGGTCTATTATTACCCCTAGGTCCCTTTCATTCTCGATGCTTGTCAGTTTGGAGCTGCCAAGCCTGTAGGTATGTTGGGGATGAACAATTGTTCATCCCCAACATACCTAAACTTTAAATTTCTCGATGTGGAAATTCATCCGGTTCTGATCCGCCCATCTTGCTAGTCTGTCTAGGTCTGCCTGTATCTGCAGCCTATCTTCAAGTGTGACCATGCTCCCCATAACTTGGTGTTGTTTGCAGACTTGCCCAGTGAGCTCTTCACCCCCACATCCAAACAATTGATAAAGATGTTGAAAAGCGCTGGTCCAAGCACTGATCCCTGAGGGACACCATTGGCCACTTCTTTCCAGGATGATGCAGATCCATTCATTAAAACTCTTTGGGTCCTACCCTGCAGCCCTACCCACCCTAACTGTCCTACCCACCCAACTACCCACATAACTGTCTTGCAGTTAAGCCTGCAATCCTCCAATTTTCCCATAAGAACATTGTGGGATACCAGATCAAAGGCCTTTTGGAAGTCAAGGTATACAATGTCTACCTCCTCTCTCTTATCCAGGTGGTGAGATACCTGGTCATAGAATGAGATGAGATTAGTAAGACAAGACCTGCCTGCAAGAAAGCCATGCTGGGTGCCATTCAGAATCCTACCTTCTGCAAGCCTATTGCACATAGACTCCTTAATGAGTTTTTCCAGGATTTTCCCTGGGATAGAAATTAGGTTAATTGGCCTGTAGTTATCCAGGTGCTCTCTCCTCCCTTCCTTGAAGATAGGGATAGTATAGGCTCTCTTCTAGTCCTCAGGGACCTCTCTGGAGTGCCACGAGTTTTGGAAGAGTTTCACCAGGGTTTCTGCGATGATTTTGGCCAGTTCTTTTTTATTGTTTAACATAATGACACTAAAGTGACCAGCTGGTATCTCTGGTGTTTGCTTATTAAAAACACTTGACATTTTATCAAATTCTTACCTATTATCTACGCTGTTCCATTAGATTTAGGTAGCTGCTTTAATTGAGAAAAAAGGTTTCTATATTTTAAATTCGGAGAGTATGTATTGCTTATTGGTCATAGGAAATTGCATGTTTTTTCCACAGGAATAATTTATCTGGTTACATTTTGAAATTGTTCCAAGTTTTCTTTTGTGAAAAAGCAGAACTTGGTCATGCCAACTGATATCTTCATGTCTAGTTGCTGGCCTTTCTCTTTGCTGTGATACTTATTTGAACTAGGATCAGATTACTGGTGCCTTTGGATATTGGAAAAAATCAATAGCATGCACATTTTATAGCATGTTGGCCAGATCTTCAAATGAGGTAAACAAAAGCCAATGCAGCTGCACTGATTTACCTCAGCTCAGGTCTAACCTAATATTTTTAGTAAGTTGTTTCCTTTTTCATTACCAGTACAAGAAGACAGCATGAGCACTACTGAGGTTTAACCCAAAGGATGTATGATTCTTAGGAGAAATTATAGGTGGGCATATTAACACTGTAGTTCAGAGACAGCAGTTCTTTGAATTTGGGTATCCTATATTGCAATTAAAGCTTGTCAAACCAGTATCAAACTTTCAAATTGTATTTCTGTAAATGGAAACATCGGTGGGAGACCAATAAGATTGTACGCCCAGTCTTTCATTTTACTGACCAAATTGTACTGGGTACATGGGAAAAACAAACAAACAAACTTGTAAATGGCTTTTGCTAAAGACTTGCAGATGAAAAAATGATGTTACAAGGTACTGCCACTTTAAGCAGCCTTAAAAGCAATGATAACCTTGCAATTTACATTATCACATTCATAAGATGGTACTCCCCACACACTGGACAATCTTTCTCTTTAATCCTGTGCTAGTGATAGATATCAAACATTTCATGTGGCATGATCACTATGGAGTTAATCCTATCCAGCACTCATCTTATTTGGTTGCAACTACAAGTCGAGTCATAAATCAAGATTAGATATAAACTAGCCAATGAATAAATCTTGGCTGGAAATTAGAAGGTTGTTTATAATCATACTAGTAGTAAAGCTCTAGAAAAGCCTTCCAGTCCCAGTAACTCCTTATATCCTATTGTGCTGTGCACTGTGCAAAAAAAAAAAAAAAGAAAGGGGCGGTGCTCCTATAGGCATTCAGGGAGACTGCTCCGATGTGCTGGAAATCCAGAGCATCAGAGCAGACTCGATTAAACAAGTCTGCTGGAGCATGGAAATTGATGTGCTCTGGCAGCCTTCTACGTCACGTGCATCAACACCACATGCATCACCGCCCTGAAAAAGGGGCAGCGGGGCACTTTGAAATAAAACACATTTGATGAGCTTTAGTACAAAGCACCCCGCCACCATTTTTTCAGTGTGGGGATGCATGGGTGCATTGATACACATGACACATAGGCACTTTTAATTAGCACAGCTCAGTAATTAAAGTGCCTGGCACTGCAGCTGAGAACACATACAAAAATTCACATAAAGATGATTTGTGCCTCTGTGAGCTTATTTACCTGGTTTCACTGGGGCCACTCTCTGACGCTTAATGGGCTTGCTATTACATTCTTAATTTGAACACATGTAGGTGCTTTGCTGAATTGGGTTAGACTAATCAGGACCTTGCAGGATCAAGGTACAACTATGGGACTGGGGAGGAGAAACTCAAGCAAGCCAGACAATAGGTAATCCGCTCCCACCAAATTTCCCTCCTGGCCTACCCAAGTAGAGCACAGAGAAGTAGGAGAACACATAAAAAACAATTGGCAGGGGAAGGGTTGTAACAGGATGCAGGGGTATAAGGAAGAATCATTTCTTTTCTCCTTGAAGCCTTCAGACGAAGTGATGGTCTCACCGACCTATCGCAAAATTTCTATCTTTGTCATGGATAATTTGGAGCTTTTCACATTTATAAGCAAGGAAATAATTCTGAGAGACAAGTGGAGTTTATAGCTTTATTTATTTCATCACTACTGGGACACAAAGTATCTTAGGGCGTTTCCAGCATGTATCTATCTTATCAACAATTTATCTTAATTTGGACAGAAAGGAATAAAGACAATTGGAAATGAATGCTTCCTTAGTGCCACAGGCCAGATTCATGCCTGCTATAATGCCATTCAGTAGTCAGCCATTTAAATGGTTGTTTCTCATTTTAGTCTCAAAGTTCCCTATGCTACTCATTAATTTGGTGTTCCTTCACTTTTATTACTGAATATATTTTCATGTTTGTTTGTTTTGGATGTCAATAGAAGTTACAAAAAACTATTTGCACTAAAGGGATCATTCTGACAGCATTCTAATTTTCTTGCATAATTAATGCCCTTCATTTTGGGTGTTTGTCATATATTGTACTGAGCTCCTGGAAGTTCTGAATGGTACAGGTATCGCTTCTATGAAGTCAGTGATATTGGGCCAAGGAAGAATGTGCTCTTCTGAGGGTAGAGCACTGTATTAATATAAAGCTAGATGGACACACAACTCGTGAATTGCCTGTCAAGAATGATGGGAGGTGGGTAAGTGGGGACAGAGGGGGGGAAGCTTGCTAACCCTAACCCTAACCCCCCCCCCATCATGCCGCCACTGCCACATTCCAGGAGTGGGGTACTGGGGGAGGGGATGCTTGCCTCACCATCTCCTCCATCCCCTTCTGCCAGCATCCTGCACTGCTGCTGCCTCCAAGGATCAAGACCAGAGGAGGGGCGAGGCCAGTAGTGCTGGCCTCACCCCCTTGCTCCATCCCCGGCATCCCTGCCATCATGGCGGCGCTCTGCCATGCTGCCGCCTCCATCTCCTGTCTGTCATACTCTTGGAGCACGCTGCTTGTTTCAGTAACCAATCAGAATGCTTCAAGAGTGTTATGGACAGACAGACAGATGGACTAAGCCCTTTATTATATTAGAACATACATGCACACACACACACACACACACACACACACTTTAATAGTAAACTTAATCTGACTGAGTGAAGCAAGCTCTTACATGCCTCTTGATGGCCATTCTGTTAATCAAGAACAATATACATTTCAAACACTACACCAACACATTCCAAAATGTTAGGGAATGCTCTAGGTATTCAGTAGGCATCTCTATTGATTTTAGGTGAAAATCAGAAAGCTGGAAGGGGTAGAGAGGAAAGAAAGGGGTAGTACAACCAGAGCCAAATCCCTATACAGTGAATGGAAAGGTGTGGGTGTCTCCAAAGAACAATTCAGGGCTTATAATTTATGCCTTCTATACAGAAAATGGGGAGTAGTTGGTGCTTCCAAATGGCAGTTCAGTGTCTGGAGGCACTTAGATGTAGCCAGTGGGAATCACTAAATATGGGATATAGCCTTTCTTAGGATCTAAGTCAAAATGCACAATAGGCACCTCTTTCAACTCAAGATTCAGAATGCCTAACTAATGGGTGGTGATGCCTCACTTCTGCATAAAAATCTAGTGAAGTGCTCCAGGAAGTAGGACACTTGGGAGATATGAATGTCCTAACAACCAGGCTGTAGAACAGGCTTGGAGAGGAGCACATTACCATGCCTTGTGTTGAAGAATTTGGGTCAGGGTATGGCCAGGAATGCAAGAGCATTGGGGTGAAAGACCAAGAAAAATGTGTGGGGTGTGGGAGGGTGTATCTTAGCTTAGGGGTTATTACACACCATTTAAAAAAGAGTAGTCAAGCCCCTGATCTTCTAGCCCGTTGCCAGGAGTAATTTTCTTCCCACCATAGTAATGGTCTGATGGAAAATGCACTAGGAGCAGGGACTGGAACCCAAGGGATAGGGTTCATCACTGAGCTGCAGTCATCCATCCTCTTCATTATATTTTACATAACTCTTGTATTCTTGGCTGCACAATGGCCCAGCTTCAGCCAGGAAGGCAGAGAGGTAGAACATATGCCCAACATATGCCCAACAGCCTGTAATAGCAATTAGGTGCTCTTTTGGAAAGTGGAGGATAAGGGTTTACATCTGCATTGGCCAAGAGGGATCTAGAGTCTGGGTCTTCTATGTCCTGGGTGAATGCTTTAATCACACTGTTCTTAGTCAGAAGTGGGTGGGGCACAATCAACATATTTTGAAATATTCCCCATGCTACCAGTGTTATTGGAACTTGCTTAATGGATTGGGCCCTCTTTAAGGGTTTAGGTACACCCCAGAACAAGTCTGGATTGCAATGGATCTTAGAAAGAAGTTAGCCATGTGGGTGATCAAGTTTATTTACCTCTAGACAAGTTCATAACTAAATATAGAAGCCTAAGAAACTTTGTAATCTAAAATGGAGGTGCTGAATGAATTTAGGTATCTATTGAGTTTTGTAGCTGCTGGAAAAAGACTAGTTCAGTTTGTTTCTGGGTCAGACCCCTAGACACCGGGGGCACGTCTAGAGAAGCATGGGTGTTCCCCGGGACAAGCAGCAGTGGTGCCCCTTGTGCCACAGCTACTTGTCCCCAAGGAATGCCTGTGCCATGCATGCTTTGGCATGTGACAAGTTACCCCAGGGGCAGTAGGGGCAGTGGGGCTGGTCCCAGCAGCCTTACCTGGAGTTCTGGGGGCCTCCCAGGACTGCAGCTGTGGCGATCCTGCTGCATGGAGCCTGGATGGCAGCCACAATGTGCCTCTGGGTGGCCCGGATCCACTTTTTACCATCATGCTCTACCCACACACATGCTGCTCTGGTTTTTTTTTCCCACTATTTTTTTTACCCCTGGATATCCTCAGGAAAAAAAATGGGGCAGCGCATGCATGGACGGGATGGCTTTGCAGCATGAAGAACATCAAGCTGTGCAGTATGTGGTGCTGCAGACATGTTTGTGGTGCCACATACACACGGCCAGGCTCATTTGGAAGCACCCTGGCTTGGGATGATGGGGTAGTTAGAGCAGGGTGTGTGTGGGGGGGGGGCAATAGGGACGACTGTCCCAGATGCTGACTGGGGGGGAGAGGTTGGCAAAAAAAAGTAGCTGGTGCTGGTTTCTGCATGTTTGTGTTCACATTAGCAATTGCAAACCCTGCTCTTCAGATGGGTCCCTGGCCAGTTGTCTTTACAGGTATACTTCTTGCTCACTCTTCTTCTGGCATCATGAATCTTGAATTCTTTGGTGTATAGTGGCCTGGCTTCAACATGGAGGGTATTTCCTCTCAATATAGTCTAGAGGCTCCTCATTATGGCATTCTTATGAAAGATGCACATTTCATTCCACAAGTTTCCTAGGTCAATTCTCTAACCACTAAGCTGTTGCAGTAAAGGCAGGGAGTGGTAAACAAACCTCCAGCCATGTTTTGCATGAAGGTGAATGGGGCAGCTATATTTTGTGATGAACTCAAAGCTATCAGTGTGCATTTTGTGTGTTCTGATCACTGCTTCCAAACCCCTAATGGACCTACTTTCTGGAGGTATCAGGGAAGGAACCTTATTGCTTCTCATTGCTCAGAGTAGAAGAAACCTGAGGATGCAGAAACACAAGCACCTAGAAAAAAGGAAGATGCCTAGCAAGTTTGGGGCATCTCCAGGGTTAGTTTTTGGATCACAACTTTGGATTTAGGTGCTTAAAGTCCCCCTTCACCTTGTTTTAGAAGTCCAGGTCTTTTTTTCATTTGGCTCTTAAGCATTTGCTTATGTGGTTGGTTGCACAGGGGTACGGTTATTCACATACTTAAAGTTAAGCATAGGCTTAACTTCATTGCTGAATTTGTTCCTAAAAGAGTTTGGAACTTTTATTCTATTGTGCTATAAATGGAGCAGTACTAAGTCTGAGTTCATTTGAGTCAATTCAACTGTACGTTAGTTGTCAATTCTAAAGAAGTCTATTACAAAAATTTGCCCTTGTCATACATCAATGTATCACACAGTTTCCATGGTGTGCAAGAAATGCAGTATATAAAGGGTATGATGCATATCCTTTTTGACTGGTATGCATTTGGCAGTCATTTTTAAAAGCAAACTTATTTTGATATGCATGTAGTTATGGGAACTTTACTCTCCTTCTCGAAGCTAAAAAGCCATAACAAATGAAAATTAAATGAATATACAACTTTGCAGCAAAATCACTCAATTTTGTAAATGTAACAGCTTTTAGTATAAAAAGCCCGGGTCTTCGAAATGATTGAGAAAGATTTTGCATGTTTATTTTGCAGATGGGTTTTCAGAGGTAGAAAAATGTAATTATAAGAAAAGTAGTAAAATGTGAGCTGTTTGAGGTATAAAGTGCAGCACTTAGAATAAGACAATTGCCTAAATTCCCTGATTGACAGATGGATGTCACATTAGATGAAAATGATAACAGATTTAGTGGACTGAAGAATAACTTCCTCTTGACAGTGCCCTGACCCTTAACCTACAACCTGACTCCTGTTAGCTTCACTAACACAGGGTAATTGTCACAGGTGCAGGATAAAAGAAACCCCTACAGCAACTACCAGTGGTCAGAGGCTTATTTCTTTTGATGACCACAAATGCACTGTTGAGATATACTCAAAAAGTCCTGACCTTTGGTGACCTTTCAAGACATTAAAATTTACCCCTGGGAAAGAAGAAACTATATAAAGGGAAAATGTTCCATTCTGGCAAATCAATATTTTAACCATGTAATAATTAAGTATACAAACAAACCAGAGTGATGGTAAAATAATTTATTTTCATTAACACAAAATTATGTTTCTCTCACAATTGTGACATGGTTCTAATAAAGAATAGTGCTGTATGCTCAATAGAATTCATGCATTTAATAATTATTAGTAAATTCTGTACCATGTCATACTCTGGATATGTGTACTATTCTGAAATGATTCTGTTGTATTTATATGCTAATAGCATCTCTTTCAATAGAAGCCAGTTCTTTGAATTTTATTTAAATTTTAGGAAGGTAGAGGATTGTAATAGTACTTATAAATGACGTGGTGACAACTGTGAGACTTCACAAAAGTTTATACCTCCTTCTGTTAGAAAATAGAGTACATTTTATTCTTTTTCTTCAGCAACATGAATGGGGAATTCAGAAAACACAGAGCAACACAATGAGTTATGCAAATATATTTTATAATAGAAGAATGAATATTACAGAAGAAAACGAATTGACTGTGTATCCCATTAGAGTGAAGTCAATGCAGTAACCTGCCTGTGTTGTTTTTCTTTATGCATAGAAAAATGAATATTACAAGGAGAAAAAAAATGAAATGACTTCACATCTCATTAAGCTGAAGTCGATGCAGTAAGTAACCTGCCTGTGTTTTGAAAATGTTTCATCTTAAAGAAAGACACAATCAAGTTTTTAAACACCTGATAACAATGAAGAGGTATATTCAATTATTGTGTTTATTGGTAGCTTAATACTGGGGCCATCCAAATATTTATTCACTAAATATGAAGGAACAAAAACAATGTTGCAAATACAATAGACTTACTGGGATCAAATTTCCATTCAGAACTGTAGAGCTCTAAAAGACTACTATGTAAAAGGCACAAATTACTCTAAAATTCGTTGAGGGTTCTTATTAAGGTCATAGGTCTTGCCCTTTGGTTATTATTCATCCACAAAATGCTCTGATGAGTAATATGACACTAAATTAGTATATACAAGCCTCAGGATAATTGCCCAAGGAAAATAAAAAGATTAAGTTACCCTTTAAGGGCTGCTATATAGGTAGACTACTTTAGTCCACTGTGAAAGGTGTAGTAGAATCCATCTGTTTCTACTCTGTCACACTTATTATTAAATCATGAAAAATATAAGGGATTATTTCCATGTAACTTATTGTCATGCACGCTTGCAATAATAATGCCTTGCTCCAGACTACCATCTTTTCAAATGTGATGAGATCATCAGGTAACAGTGTAAGATATGAAGGCTGAGCATGCTGTGTTGTTAGCACATTAAAAAAAGAAATTGCTGGGATAATTAACAACTACCTATTTGTCTGTGGGCTGCATTCATTATGCCTGCACAAATTGGAGGTCTCCAAAATCTGTGCAGTAAAATTTACTCTTTGTTCAGGAAGTTCCCCTTGGATTTGGGGAAAATTCTGGTTTGCTGTGTCTATTGTAATTGTGACAGGCAGTTGACATGTCTCATAGTCTAAATGTAGTGGCAAGCAGGGGGTGGTACAATGATGAAAAAACTGCCATTCATTCTTGTGCAAAGGAAAGGTGTTTCTTAGCATATTCCAACCTATGTTCAGTCTAGAGTTGGGTCTCTGAGGTTGAAGGTCAAATCTGTGAGGTCAAAGCTATTTCTTGTCAATCTTCGTTCACTAATGACACATGAATTGGAAATTAGAACAAAGTAAGTAAAACGAATAGCCAGAAGGTGAGTGTCTGTTTTATTACTCAGAAGAGCTGGGAAATCTGGCCAATTGTTGCCCTATGTGGCTTGAATGACAGTTGTTAAGTTGAAAAAGGGACAGTGTGATGGGAATGCCACTTTAAATCTCAATTACCTCCTCCACTCCAATCAGCTTGGTAGAGCTTTAATGAAGTGCAATTCTCTGTCCTTTTCCTCATACTTCTATCTCTAGAATAAGCCTCACATTCAAGTTTGACAGCAGTACAATCAGTTTTCCATTCATCACTGGCCCTGTTTTAACCC